>NC_135235.1:2674819-3023713 GCF_051348905.1 Ranitomeya variabilis
GAATCTCTTAGGATTTATTTAGCAAAACGTTTCGGCCTTTATTGGCCTTCTTCAGTCAACGTGCTGCCTATTGGAGCGGTAGGTTATGTGGCAGTGTGAAGTCTGCCAGTGCTGTTTATCAGGAGGTTAGTTTATGCAGGCTCACAGGGTCCAACGTTATCAAGGTCTGGAATATCCTGGGTTGCCTGAGAAGCTGCAAAGTAGTAGGCGTGCGTGTCACGGCGACGCGGTATCCACCGCTTGTCTGTCATGCGACGGGTGGTCACTGGATGCTGATGACTGAGGCGATGGGCGGTCAGCCGGCACTGATAACTGAGGTGACGGGGGTCACCAGATACTGATGACGGAGGCAACGGGGGTCACCAGGTGCTGATGACTGATGCAACGGGTGGTCACTGGACTCCGATGACTGAGGTGACGGGCGGTCACCAGACACTGATGATTGAGGTGAAGGGCAGTCTCCAGACACTGATGACTGATGCAATGGGAGGTCACCAGACACTGATGACTGAGGTTACGGGCGGTCACCAGACACTGATGACTGGGGCTACGGGCAGTCACCAGACACTGATGACGGAGATCAACAAATACTGATAATGGAGGCAATGGGCGGTTACCAGATACTGCTGATTAATGTGACATACTGCTGATTAATGTGACGGGTGGTAACCAGATACTGATGATGGAGGTGACAGGCAGTCATCAGATACTGATGATAGAGGTGACAGGTGGTCACCAGATACTGATGATGGAGGTGGCAGGCAGTCACCAAATACTGATGATGGAGTTGACAGGCGGTCACCAGGTACTGATAATGGAAGTGGAGCGCCCCCAGACACAGGGCCACGGGGTACTCAGTACCGGGCCTCTCAGTCTCAGTCCTGGAGTTGTCTCGGTGGCTAAACCCGGTCCGTGACCCGGCTAAGGGGCGTCCAATGAAAGGTGTGATGATGGTGCGTGGTGCAGGTCGCGATGAATAACGAGGACACAGGGTTGCAGTCTCTTTACCTCTTTACTGAAGGCTTCGGGATCTGCAATCCAGAGTACTGCTAACAGGGCTGGCTGAGACCGGCCGGTCCGAAGGCACATCCAGAGTTTCCTTTGCAGGTGGAAATCAGTGCCTACCTTCTAGCGCCTGTGTGTACCTCCCTGCTGAGCACCACGGGATAGTCCTCACAACTGTTGTGTCTGTTTCTGATGTTCTTTCTCTCTCCGTCCCGCAGATGATATGACTAGGATGCACCCGTATGACGGGGTAGGCCTGGAGTTATTCTGGGACCCTAGAGACGCCCCTCTCCTGCAATTGCCTCCATTGTCTTCGTTAGGTGTAAAAGGGTGAGACAACCAACCTGAAGTTAACTGTCCTGCCGTAGCTCAAAGTAATGCGTAGAGTCTGTTACTTCCTCGGTGTCCCGGCCACCGGCTATGCGCCTCAGTAGGATGTTGCCACGATCTTAAGGCACGACTCCTACTGGTTCTATTCTCCTTTGTTCTGTGATCTCGCTTCTCACTTCTCCACAATAAACCTCGCTTCGTGTCCTTTCTAAGAAGCCTGCCGCTATATCCTTCAAGCACGGCTCCGTAACGAGTCCTTTTTGCTAGGCCGCTGTCAGGATCCCACCCCTGACAGGTCCTCTCCCGAACTCTCCCGGGCTACTTTCTGTCTAACTTCCTGTCCAACCCCCAGTTTTACCAGACCGTGAGGAGTGGCCTACTAGATAGAACCACTCCCCCTGGTGGCCGGAGTGTGAAGTGTAGTGTGTGTGTGATACCTGGTCAGGTGAACTCCTTTAGTGCAATCAGACGTAACATCACTCCCCTTAGTGGCAGAGCGACATTACTGCAATGACCAGGACTCTGGGGCGCTGCACTCCCCCCCGGTTAAATCCAGTACTCCCGGACTGGGAAAATAAGAACAACAATACACGTTAGCAGAAAACACATAAAATTTTGAAATACTATAAACAATTAAACACTATGAACAAGTAAATATAACAGTGCTTCCCTTTATGGGAGGTGAGAACACTTGAACGTTGCAAAAGTTTCGGTCATGCACAGTTCATGACTCCCAGTTCAGTGGGTGCAAACTTAAAACAGCAGGGATCCCGGGTAAACAAAGTGATCCTTTTTGAAAGTTTTTGAGCAATTCACCGTCCATTACTCCATTGTTTTAAACTTGTAACAAAGATATTTACACAAACACTTTTAACCAAATAACAGCTATCATTAGTATCTCCAAGTTTTGTAGCGAAGTGGAGTTTGATTCCTGGTGCTGCGTGTAGACCTCCGCAGCGCAGGGGTTGCTATTGACCTAACAGGGCCCGCTATACCTGCTACCGCTGGTGTAGTGCACTGTCTTCTAGCTACACTTCTAGTGAGTCTGGGTAGCACTGGCAGGCTGGAGCTCTCAGGGCCACTTTCACCACCGGTGAGCATGGCAGATTCACCGATAGCAGAGGGAGGATTTGCCGGTTCAACGGTTGGCATGGCATCCTCCGGTGGGGTTCGCTGTGGTTTATGGGTCCGGGTGACCTGGCTCCAGATTTAGTTCTGGCGGTGTCAGTTGACGAAACGTTAGGACAGGTACCACAATGGCCTGGTTTATTTGAGTCCAAGACTGGGGAAAATAGCCAAGAACAGTGTGTATCATCTTCTCCTCTTCCATGGGCGGAGACGTCCCGGGGTCTGTTTCCCCATCTCTCAGCTTATCAGGGCATATTTTAAGGTGGTCTCTGGATATTGCCGTTGAGGTTTCTCCTCCATCTTTGCTGATGAGGCAGACCTTTGTGTTGTCGAAATCAGATGGCAGGATGGTATATGGTTCCGCTTCCCATTGATCATCAAGCTTGTGTAGTCTCCGCTTCCGTTTGAGTACCTGCTCCCCGGGTGACAAGGGAGTCGCAGGAGCATGCTGGTTGTAATCCCTTTCTTGTTTTTGTCGGGCTTGGGCGAGACTTCTTTCCACACACTCTTGTACTTTGCGGTACCTTTGCTGCCTCTCTGTATCCCAGTCCGCATCTGGCGAGATATCTTCGGGGGTCAGGACCCCCATGTCCAGATCCACAGGTAACTTGCTAGACCTTCCTCGCATCAGGTACGCTGGAGTGCAGTTGGTGGAGTTCACCGGGATGTGGTTATACATATCCACCAAGTCTGGTAACTTTGTGGGCCACAAGTTCCGTTCCTCCACAGGTAAGGTCTTCAGCAAGTCGATCACCACCAGGTTCATCTTCTCGCACATCCCGTTGGTTTGTGGATGGTACGGTGTGGTTCTGATCTTCTTACATCCATACAGATTGCAGAACTCCTGAAACACTTCCGCTTCAAATGCTGGCCCCTGATCGGTCAGTACCTTCTCCGGATACCCATGGGGTCGACAGAAGTACTGCTGGAAGGTTTTGGCGGCCGTTCTAGCCGTTAGGTCTTTGACCGGAATGACTACCAGGAATCTGGAGTAGTGGTCCACGATGGTGAGAGCGTAGATATAGCCTGACCGGCTGGGTGTTAGCTTCACGTGATCCAGCGCGACCAGTTCGAGCGGCCGTTTGGTGATGATGGGCTGCAAGGGAGCCCCCTGGCTGTCACGATCCTTCCAGCGTAGGCTACATGGGCCACACTCTCGGCACCACTTCTCGATGGTTTTCTTCATACCAATCCAGTAGAACCTCTCTTGGAGCAGCCTCTCCAGCTTCCTCCACCTGAAGTGTCCTGCCCCATCGTGGTACACTCCCAGGACCATTGGCACATCTTGTCTTGGGACCACGATCTGCCATACCAATTCATGAGTGCGTGGGTCAATGCTCCTCCGGTACAGCTTACTATCGTGAATAAACAGTCTGCCCCTCTCCTTCCACAATTGTAATGCCTCTGGTGGATCATCTGGGCCGGGATGCAAATCTGCCTGTGTCAGGAGCTCTTTCACCCGACGGACCGCAGGGTCACTATCCTGGTTCTCTGCCCACCCGTGATGGGGCAGGGGATTCAATGGGGCGCCCTGCTTATTCTTGCGCCTGTTCTCCACCTGATGGGAGCACTGGGTGGCCTTGGGGCGATGGAAAGCGGGCAGCTCTACCTCTTCAAATGCTTCTGGATCTTCCTCCGTTTCGGGCAAGTGGGGCATTCGGGACAATGCATCGGCATTCGCATTCTTGTGCCCTGCCCGGTACTTGATGGTGAAGTCGTAATTGGACAACCGGGCCATCCACCGCTGCTCCAAGGCACCGAGTTTCGCTGTGTCCAAATGCGTTAGCGGATTATTATCCGTGAAGACGGTGAATTTTGCTGAGGCCAGGTAGTGTTTGAACCTCTCCATCACGGCCCAGACAACGGCAAGGAACTCCAGCTTAAAGGAACTGTTGTTCCTTTCAGTGGGGAATAAGCGATTACTCTTTCCTTGCCTTTCTGGACCTGGGACAGCACGGATCCCAACTGTTGTGGACTGTGTTTCTGGGCTCCCTCTGGTGGTCACTAACGGTACTGTGTTAGGCATGTCTTGTTGCAGGCCTGGGCTCCAGCTGGGTCATTAAGCAGCGGGTGTTCCCTATTTAGGTCTCCTCTGGACTCAGTCTCTTGCCTGGCATCGTTGTATCCAGTCCTATAAGGTTTCCTCCTGATTCCTTTCCGTCTGTCTCATGCAAGAAAAGCTAAGTCTGTTTTGAATACTTTGGATCATTTGCATTTTTCAGTGTTTTTGTCCAGCTTGCTTGATATGTGATTTTCTGGCTCGCTGGAAGCTCTAGGGTGCTGATATTCCCCCTCCGCACCGTCAGTCGGTGTGGGGGTTCTTGAAATATTCAGCGTGGATGTTTTTGCAGGGTTTTCTGCTGACCGCATAGTTCACTTTCTATTTTCTGCCTATCTAGACTAGTGGGCCTCACTTTACTGAATCTAGTTCATCTCTATGTTTGTGTTTTCCTCTTGCCTCACCGTTATTATTTGTTGGGGGCTTTCTATATCTTTGGGGTTCAATTTCTCTGGAGGCAAGTGAGGTCTTATTTTCCCTCTAGGGGTAGTCAGTTCTCCGGCTGGCTCGAGACGTCTAGAATCAACGTAGGCACGTTCACCGGCTACTTCTAGTTGTTGTGTTAGGATCAGTTATGCGGTTAGTCCAGTTTCCACCTCCCTAGAGCAGTTCCTATGTTTTTTGTTGACCTTGCCGGAATACCAGAGATCCTCTACCACTGGGATCATAACAGAATGCCAGGCCAAAAGAAAATGTTTATTGCATCGCAGAAGCGGGATTAAAAAGAAGTTCTGAGTTTGTTTTTTTTGTGTTGCTGCAGTTCGCCTAGCTTCTTCCATCCCCTTTTTCTCTGAGTGGCTTGAGCTCTGCTGCAGATATGAATGTCCAGACTCTGACTTCTAGTGTGGATCAGCTTGCTGCTAGGGTGCAAAGCATTCAGGATTTTGTTATCCATAGCCCTATGTCTGAACCAAAAATACCTATTCCTGAGCCGTTTTTTGGAGATAGATCTAAGTTCCTGAATTTTAGGAATAATTCCAAATTGTTTCTGTCTCTGAAACCTCGTTGCTCTGGTGATTCCGCTCAGCAAGTTAAGATTGTTATCTCCTTCTTGCGCGGCGACCCTCAAGATTGGGCCTTATCTCTGGCGCCAGGAGATCCTGCATTGGTGAATGTTGATGCGTTTTTTCTGGCACTTGGTTTGCTTTATGAGGAGCCTAATCTTGAAAGTCAGGCTGAAAAGATGTTGCTGGCTATCTCTCAAGGTCAGGACGAAGCTGAGGTGTATTGTCAAAAATTTCTGAAATGGTCCGTGCTTACTCAATGGAATGAGTGTGCCCTGGCCGCAAATTTCAGAAATGGTCTTTCTGAAGCCATTAAGAATGTGATGGTGGGGTTTCCTATCCCTACAGGTCTGAATGATTCAATGGCTCTGGCCATTCAAATTGATCGACGTTTGCGGGAGCGCAAATCTGCTAATCCTTTGGCAGTGCTGTCTGAACGGTCACCTGATTCTATGCAATGTGACAGAATTCTGACCAGAGCCGAGCGGCAAAATCATAGACGTCAAAATGGGTTGTGTTTTTACTGTGGTGATTCAACACATGTTATCTCAGCATGCTCTAAGCACTTAAAAAAAATTGTTGTTAATCCTGTCGCCATTGGTACTTTTCAGCCTAAGTTTATTTTGTCTGTGACTTTAATTTGTTCATTATCTTCTTACTCAGTTATGGCTTTTGTAGATTCTGGTGCTGCTCCGAGTCTGATGGATTTGTCGTTTGCCAGGCGCTGTGGTTTTGTCCTGGAGCCTTTGGAAAATCCTATTCCTCTTAGAGGAATTGATGCTACGCCATTGGCAGAGAATAAACCTCAGTATTGGACGCAAGTGACCATGTGCATGACTCCTGTACATCAGGAGGTGATTCGTTTTCTGGTACTGCATAAAATGCATGATGTTGTTGTTTTGGGTCTGCCATGGTTACAGGCCCATAATCCAGTTTTAGATTGGAAAGCTATGACTGTGTCAAGTTGGGGTTGTCAGGGGATTCATGGCGATTCTCCATTGGTGTCTATTGCTTCTTCTACTCCTTCTGAGATCCCTGAGTTTTTGTCAGACTATCAGGATGTATTTGATGAACCCAGGTCCAGTGCCCTTCCTCCTCATAGGGACTGTGATTGTGCTATAGATTTGATTCCTGGTAGTAAATTTCCTAAGGGACGACTCTTTAATTTATCTGTGCCAGAGCATGCCGCGATGCGGAGTTATATAAAGGAGTCTTTGGAGAAGGGACATATTCGCCCATCCCCTTCTCCTCTTGGTGCAGGATTCTTTTTTGTGGGCAAGAAAGACGGGTCTTTGAGACCTTGTATCGATTATCGTCTTCTGAATAAGATCACGGTGAAATTTCAGTATCCTTTGCCATTGTTGTCTGATTTGTTTGCTCGGATTAAGGGTGCCAGTTGGTTCACCAAGATAGATCTTCGCGGTGCGTATAACCTTGTGCGCATAAAGCAGGGAGATGAATGGAAAACAGCATTTAATACGCCCGAGGGTCATTTTGAGTACCTGGTGATGCCTTTTGGACTCTCTAATGCTCCTTCTGTGTTTCAGTCCTTCATGCATGACATCTTCCGGAAATATCTGGATAAATTTATGATTATTTATCTGGATGATATTTTGTTTTTTTCTGATGATTGGGAGTCCCATGTGAACCAGGTCAGGATGGTGTTTCAGGTTCTGCGTGAGAATGCTTTATTTGTGAAGGGTTCAAAATGTATCTTTGGGGTACAGAAGGTTTCTTTTTTGGGTTTTATTTTTTCCCCTTCTACTGTGGAGATGGACCCAGTCAAGGTCCGTGCCATTCATGACTGGACTCAGCCCACGTCTGTTAAGAGCCTGCAGAAGTTCTTGGGCTTTGCTAATTTTTACCGTCGTTTTATCGCTAATTTTTCTAGCGTGGTTAAACCTTTGACGGATATGACCAAGAAGGGTTCTGATGTTGCTAATTGGTCTACTGCGGCCGTGGAGGCCTTTTGGGAGCTGAAGCGTCGGTTTACTTCAGCGCCAGTCCTGTGCCAGCCGAATGTCTCTCTTCCCTTCCAGGTTGAAGTTGATGCTTCGGAGATTGGTGCAGGGGCCGTTTTGTCGCAAAGAAGTTCTGATGGCTCCGTGATGAAGCCATGCGCCTTCTTTTCTAGAAAATTTTCGCCTGCTGAGCGGAACTATGATGTTGGTAATCGGGAGTTGTTGGCTATGAAGTGGGCATTTGAGGAGTGTCGACATTGGCTCGAGGGAGCTAAACATCGTGTGGTTGTCTTGACTGATCATAAAAATCTTATTTATCTCGAGTCTGCCAAGCGCCTGAATCCTGGACAGGCTCGTTGGTCGTTGTTTTTCTCCCGTTTTGACTTTGTGGTCTCGTACCTGCCTGGTTCGAAGAACGTGAAGGCTGATGCACTTTCTAGGAGTTTTGTGCCTGACTCTCCTGGAGTCTCGGAGCCGGTTGGTGTTCTCAGAGAGGGAGTGATTTTGTCTGCCATTTCCCCAGATTTGCGACGAGTGCTGCAGAAATTTCAGGCTGATAGGCCTGATCGTTGCCCACCGGAGAGACTGTTTGTCCCTGACAGATGGACCAGCAGAGTTATTTCTGAGGTTCATTCCTCGGTGTTGGCGGGGCATCCTGGGATTTTCGGTACCAGAGATTTGGTGGCTAGGTCCTTTTGGTGGCCTTCCTTGTCGTGGGATGTGCGTTCGTTTGTGCAGTCCTGTGGGATTTGTGCTCGGGCTAAGCCTTGCTGTTCTCGTGCCAGCGGGTTGCTTTTGCCCTTACCTATCCCGAAGAGGCCTTGGACGCACATTTCCATGGATTTCATTTCGGATCTTCCGGTATCTCGGAAGATGTCTGTCATCTGGGTGGTGTGCGATCGTTTTTCTAAAATGGTCCATTTGGTGCCCTTGCCTAAGTTGCCTTCCTCCTCTGATTTGGTGCCTTTGTTCTTTCAGAATGTGGTTCATTTGCACGGCATCCCTGAGAATATTGTGTCTGACAGAGGATCCCAGTTTGTGTCCAGATTCTGGCGATCCTTTTGTGCTAGGATGGGTATTGATTTGTCTTTTTCGTCGGCTTTTCATCCTCAGACTAATGGCCAGACCGAGCGAACTAATCAGACGTTGGAGACTTATTTAAGATGTTTTGTTTCTGCTGATCAGGACGACTGGGTTACCTTTTTGCCACTGGCCGAGTTTGCCCTTAATAATCGGGCTAGTTCTGCCACTTTGGTTTCACCCTTTTTCTGCAACTCTGGTTTTCATCCTCGTTTCTCCTCGGGTCAGGTTGAACCTTCTGACTGTCCTGGGGTTGATTCTGTGGTGGATAGGTTGCAGCGGATTTGGAACCATGTGGTGGACAATTTGAAATTGTCACAGGAGAAGGCCCAGCGTTTTGCCAACCGCCGCCGCGGTGTGGGTCCCCGACTTCGTGTTGGGGATTTGGTTTGGTTGTCTTCTCGGCATGTTCCTTTGAAGGTCTCCTCTCCTAAGTTTAAGCCTCGCTTTATCGGTCCTTATAAGATTTTGGAAATCCTTAACCCGGTGTCTTTTCGCTTCGACCTTCCAGCGTCATTTGCTATTCATAATGTGTTCCATAGGTCCTTGTTGCGGCGGTACGTGGTGCCTATGGTTCCTGCTGTTGAGCCTCCTGCCCCGGTTTTGGTTGAGGGCGAGTTGGAGTACGTGGTGGAGAAGATTTTGGATTCTCGTATCTCTAGACGGAGACTTCAGTATTTAGTTAAGTGGAAAGGCTATGGTCAGGAGGATAATTCCTGGGTTGTCGCCTCTGATGTTCATGCGACTGATTTGGTTCGTGCCTTTCACGCTGCTCATCCTGATCGCCCTGGGGGTCTTGGTGAGGGTTCGGTGACCCCTCCTCAAGGGGGGGGTACTGTTGTGGACTGTGTTTCTGGGCTCCCTCTGGTGGTCACTAACGGTACTGTGTTAGGCATGTCTTGTTGCAGGCCTGGGCTCCAGCTGGGTCATTAAGCAGCGGGTGTTCCCTATTTAGGTCTCCTCTGGACTCAGTCTCTTGCCTGGCATCGTTGTATCCAGTCCTATAAGGTTTCCTCCTGATTCCTTTCCGTCTGTCTCATGCAAGAAAAGCTAAGTCCGTTTTGAATACTTTGGATCATTTGCATTTTTCAGTGTTTTTGTCCAGCTTGCTTGATTTGTGATTTTCTGGCTCGCTGGAAGCTCTAGGGTGCTGATATTCCCCCTCCGCACCGTCAGTCGGTGTGGGGGTTCTTGAAATATTCAGCGTGGATGTTTTTGCAGGGTTTTCTGCTGACCGCATAGTTCACTTTCTATTTTCTGCCTATCTAGACTAGTGGGCCTCACTTTGCTGAATCTAGTTCATCTCTACGTTTGTGTTTTCCTCTTGCCTCACCGTTATTATTTGTTGGGGGCTTTCTATATCTTTGTGGTTCAATTTCTCTGGAGGCAAGTGAGGTCTTATTTTCCCTCTAGGGGTAGTCAGTTCTCCGGCTGGCTCGAGACGTCTAGAATCAACGTAGGCACGTTCACCGGCTACTTCTAGTTGTTGTGTTAGGATCAGGTATGCGGTTAGCCCAGTTTCCACCTCCCTAGAGCAGTTCCTATGTTTTTTGTTGACCTTGCCGGAATACCAGAGATCCTCTACCACTGGGATCATAACACCCAACCCCACGTTGCTGGCGTCCGTATACAATACAAATGGTTGGTCATATTCAGGGTAGGCCAGTACCTCTTCTCCCGTCAGCGCCGACTTTAAACAAGAGAAGGATCCCTCCAGTCCATCGTTCCAGTCAAATGGAGTATTCTTACACTTGGTCTTCTTGGACTGGCCCACCAACAGGTCTTGTAAGGGCGCGGCTTTCTTGGTGAAGTCCTTGATAAATCTCCTGTAGTAGCCTACCAACCCGAGGAACTGCCGGACTTCATGGAGGTTGTTGGGCTTCGGCCAGTCTTTGATCACCGTAACCTTGTCGGGGTCTGGGGCCACTCCTTCAGCACTCACCACATGGCCCAGGTATTGCACTTTGGGTTTTAGCAGATGGCATTTGGACGGTTTCACCTTTAAACCAAAGTTGGACAGGGCTTCAAACACCTCGGCCAGGTGCTTCAGATGGTCTTCATAGGTCTTGGAGAAGACAATGACATCGTCCAGATATAGCAGCACGGTTTCAAAGTTCTTGTTTCCCAGACAGCACTCCATCATCCTCTGGAATGTTCCCGGGGCATTGCACAATCCGAAGGGCATGTAGTTGAATTCGCAGAGACCCATCGGCGTCGTGAAGGCCGTCTTCTCCTTGTCCGCCTCTGCCACGGGAACCTGCCAGTACCCACTGGTGAGATCCAAGGTAGAGAAGTAGTTAGCAGATTTTAAAGCAGCCAGGGACTCCTCTATCCTGGGCAGTGGGTATGCGTCCTTATGTGTAATGCGATTTAGCTGCCTATAATCAACACACATCCTCATTGTGCCATCTTTCTTCCTAACAAGGACTAACGGAGCTGCCCAGGGGCTACAACTATCTCTCACTACCCCAGCCTCCTTCATCTCTCGCAACATGTCTTTGGCACACTGATAATGAGCTGGGGGTACAGGACGGTATCTCTCTTTTATGGGTCGATGATCTCCTGTGGGGATATGATGTTGAATCCCTTTTACCTGCCCAAAATCTAGGGGGTGTTTGCTAAATACCCGCTCGTACTCATGAACCACCCTGTAGGCCCCCTGTTTCTGGTGAGGTGGGGTAGAGTCAGTGCCCACGTGCAATTCCCGACTCCAATCTTTCAGTTGCCCTGCAGAACCGTTGTTCTCCGCCGGATTGGACGGGACCAAGGGTCCGGGTGCCTGTATCACACTATTATTAACAGTAAACAGTTTGGCAAGTGTGGCATATTTGGTTAGATGGACTTCCTCCTCCCCACAGTTAAAGGGCCACTGTCACCCCCTCCAGCCGTTATAAACTAAAAGAGCCACCTTGTGCAGCAGTAATGCTGCATTCTAACAAGGTGGCTCTTTTAGTTTTAGGTTCAAGTATACCCCAAATAAAGCATTTTTATACCTAGCCACAATTCCTGTCTCTAGCCAGGTAGGCAGGTCCTCACTCCCCAGCTTGGCCAGCTCCTCTGCCGTCACTCTATGAGCGGGCATTGCGGCCAGCCACCTTTGGAATCCCAGCCCCGCACTATGTGTTTTGCATTATGCACAGTGCGGGGCGAGGATTCCAAAGGTTCCACCTATACAGAATATTCCGTGTAATGGCTGATACCAGAGAACAAAAGACATCCACAGAACACCAGGATGGATCTGCTGCACAGCAAATAGCTGTAGGACCTGCGATGACGTCACTGCCATGTGATTGCCCTAATCACATGGCAGTGACGTCATCGGAGTTCCTACAGCTATTTGCTGTGCAGCAGATGCATCCTGGTGTTCTGTGGATGTCTTTTGTTCTCTGGTATCAGCCATTACACGGAATATTCTGTATAGGTGAAACATAAATATATACTGATAAGAAGACGTTTTCCGGGGATTCCAAAGGTGGCTGGCCGGCGGCCGCAATGCCCACGCAGGCGCAGTGTGCAAGCCTGGCTGGGACATCAGACGGCCAGAGCTTACTGCGTCTGCGCAGGACACCAGTACACAGCGCAGGCGCCGGTTTTGAAACGATAACAGCGCTGAGGGGGCGGCGCCGAAAACGCAGGAAGATTAGAGAGACGGCAGAGGAGCTGGCCAAGCTGGGGAGTGAGGACCCGCCTACCTGGCTAGAGACAGGAATTGTGGCTAAGTATAAAAACGCTTTATTTGGGGTATACTTGAACCTAAAACTAAAAGAGCCACCTTGTTAGAATGCAGCATTACGGCTGCACAAGGTGGCTCTTTTAGTTTATAACGGCTGGAGGGGGGTAAATATAAGAAAACTGACTGAACAACAATATAATATGAACTGGTGCATAGCCAAAAAAAGTCATATAGCAAATAGATCAATGGCTGTACTCAAAATTTATTTATTAGCCATAGGTAAGTGTTCACACTAGGCAGTCAGCTCAGTTACCCATCCGATCTGAGATTACCTTGACGTTTGGTGGATGGGCTCACAACGTTTGGCCAAATATTGTGCTAAGAATCTCATGTGTTTTTTCATAAATTTCCCTAGCCATTATGCTATTCACATTTCATATATTGCACATTTTCCTTGTCTTAGCACAGTAAATTTTGAGTGCAGCCATTGATCTATTTGCTAGTTGGCTGGAGGGGGTGACAGTGGCCCTTTAAAGACACGTACTGGCACCCTCCCCTTGCGGACGTCAACCACCGCTCTGGCTGTCAGGAGGGTAGGCCTATTATCTGAATATACGGGTTCTACCAGAGCCTGATAGTCTTTACCCCTGAGGCCTATGGCTGCCCAACACCATATTAACATTTCACTCCTGGGGGTATCGCAATGGGGTTTGAATCACTCACTGTGACACGACCAATTTCACCACCAGTCAGCTCCACCTGCTGTCTCTGCATCAGAGCCCTGATTTCTTTTTGCAGGGCGCGTTGTTCACTGTAGCCAGCTGTTTCTGCTACCTGCTGTAACAAGACAATAACTTCGGCAAGACAGTTTTCTATGACATTAGTACCAATGGTCATCATGGGATTACATTCGCGGCGGTCAATATCAACAATTACAATCCCTTGGGCCTCTAATTCTACCCGCCCCACTTTGATGGTGACCTCTTCATACCCCACTTGCGGCAATGGCTGACCATTACTGGCTATTATGGTGAAATCATTATCGGGGCCACGGGTAATGTTGGTGTCCTCCCAATAACGTTTATAAAGGATGTAAGGCATAGTCATCACCTGTGAACCGGTGTCCAGCAAAGCGTTCATGGGGATACCGTCGATCACGATGGGGAGAACTGGTCGCCCCCCGATGTATTTGGCTCTCCAGTTTTGCAGGCCTTATCGTCCTACTCCTGGGGGTTGGCCCTCTGCCCCAGGGTTTGCTCGTTTAAATGACAGTACCTTGCAAGATGGCCCACCTGGTGGCAGCGGCAGCAGATAGGTCGTCCGTCCCGATGAAAGCGATCGTCGTCCCAGCCCCTGGTCGGCGGAGTCCTCCTCCGCCGCTGCCAGGGGACATCTTCCGGGCTGGAAGCCAGCTGGATCTTCTCCTTGGGGGCCTCCTGTAGAGACTGTACGGTGCGGGCTAGGGCAGCAACAGTCTTGGTCAGCTCCTGCATCTGGAGGTGTAGTCCTGCAGGGGAGTCGTCTTCCAGGATCTGGGCATCGGCCTCTGCGGAAATTGGAGTATCCAGCGCCACCTCCTGGTGGTACGTGAGGGCTTGACGCCTGGGAAGTACGGCACGTCTGGGCTGTCGCTCCGGTAGCGCCTGGATGGCTTTATCTTTGAATTGCGCAAAAGTCAGGTCTGGATTCTGCATGGCCAAGAAGTGTAATTGACCCCTTTGGTGGCTGCACAGGAGCCCCTCGATGAACCGCTCTTTCAGGAGTTTATCTTCATCTTGCATGCTGTTTGGGTCACTCTGCTTGATGGCCCGCAGTGCCTCCTGGAGATTAAGGGCATAGTCCCGTAAGCTATCCTGCGGCCTCTGCTTGCACCCATAGAACGTCAATTTAATTTCTGTAGCAGTGCGAGTGTCAAAGGTGGCTTTGAGCTTTGCAAAGACCTGCTGTGCAGTTCTCTTATCCGCAGCGGGCCAGGACTTTACTTCTCTCAGAGCCGCTCCAAAGAGTTGGCCGGTAATCATATGGACCTTCTGAGGCTCCGTCAAGGGATAAAACTCGAGCAGGCTACAAATCCCTTCTTTAAAGTCAGTTAATGTATGGGATTCTCCAGAGTATCACGGGAGCCAGGCTGCTCCAGGTAGGTACGGCATGGAGAAGGGCATGATGGCTGCCGTAGCCGCGGCGGTATCTGGCGGGCTGATGGGGGCGGCAAGCTCTGCGGCATCCGGTGGTGATACAAGGCCCGCAGCTGCGTCTACTGCGGGGCCTGGAGGTGCCCCTGCGGCTGTGGCCGCCGCCTCCGCTTCTCCCGAATCAGACATGGCCGCTCCTCCCCTCTGCTAACCTGGTGGAAGTCGGGGTTCCTTTTCTGGAGTCGGCACCTCACCACGTCTCTTCGCTCCGCGCTCTTTTCGATCGACTCTGCCCACGAAGCTATGGCGGATTTTGGCGGGCACTTTTGGCGGCAAGCGCCAATACACAGTCTTTACAATAAATCACGGTTCAAGCACAATTCAGACTCAATTCCAAGGCACACATGACCTGATTCTTCAGGCTTAAGTAGATCCTGTTCATGACACCAAGTTGGAGCGCCCCCAGACACAGGGCCACGGGGCACTCAGTACCGGGCCTCTCAGTCCTGGGGTTGTCACGGTGGCTAGTCCCGGTGGTTGTCACGGGGTTGTCACCGGTCCCTGAGGGGCGTCCAATGAAAGGTGTGATGATGGTGCGTGGTGCAGGTCGCGATGAATAACGAGGACACAGGGTTGCAGTCTCTTTACCTCTTTACTGAAGGCTTCGGGATCCACAATCCAGAGTACTGCTAACAGCGCTGGCTGAGACCGGCCGGTCCGAAGGCACATCCAGAGTTCCCTTTGTAGGTGGAAATCAGTGCCTACCTTCTAGTGCCTGTGTGTTGTAGTACCTCCCTGCTGAGCACCACGGGATAGTCCTCACTAGGGTTGAGCGACTTTCATTTTTTTAAGATCGAGTAGGGTTTTGGGAAACCCGATTTTGTCCAGAGTCGAGTCGAGTGCAGTCGGCCGATTATCGCTAAAAGTCGGGGATCGACCGAAACACGAAACCCAATGCAAGTCAATGGGGAAGCATAGTCGGCAGTGAGTGGAGGCCAGGAAAACACCTACAGTGCCCATTTTAATGCCAAAAACATCCATTCTTGTTTCTGAAGCTTGCCAATCTTAATTAACTGTATAATAATAGTTGGGCATAGGGAATTGGGTGAAAGTTGTGGGGGGAGTAGGGCTGGCTCAAGTTTTTCGTGGGCCCAGGAAATGCGGACTACGTCACGGCGGTGTTGCAGGGAAAGGTAAGTATTTAAAAGTTGCAAGTGCTGTGATCCTGAGCAAGCAGGGGGGGGGCCCACTCGTTCGCATTGCCACTGGCACAGGGCCCCTCAAAGTACGGCGGTGTGTTTGCATGGCGGGGGCGCCTCCCACCAGCAGCGACACTTTTGCGTACTCTGAGGGGCCCTGTGCCAGTGACGTCGCCAACGAGTATGCCCCCCCACCTGATGAAGGAACCTGCACTTTCATCTGCACCTTCCTCTTTGTCCCTGTGTAAGGTGGTATAACATGCGGGAAGGGGAACCTTACTTTCAGCAGGGACAGATTCTGGCTGTGTAGAGTACAAGGGGAATGTAGTGGTCTAGGTCAATGTACCAGCAGACTCATTTAGCAGTGGCTGGGCAATGGGCAGGATGAGGAGGAAACAGATATAGGGCCAAAGAATAAAGTAGGCTACATGCAGTTCAAAATTGGTAACAGGACTAAACAGGCGGCATTGCTTTGTTCAGTGGAGTAGCAAACCCAAGAGCAGCAGACACTGTTTCAAGGGCCTAACCACACTAGTAGGCCAAATGCAGTTTAATATCTGATAGTATAGGGCGAAAGCCAGAATGTGGAAGCTCAGCTTTGTTCAGTTGAGGACAACACCAGGGAGGGGCAGACACCTTTAGTAGGCCGGAAAAGCCTATTGCATTTTTTAAAATGGTAATTTGGAGCAGAAGGTTGAAGCTCAGCTTTATTTACTTGAGGGCAACACCAGGGAGGGGCAGAAGCCGTTAGTAGGCCCTAACCACCATTTTTTTTTTTTAAACCACATAATGAGAGCCGGAAGGTTGAAGCTCAGCTTTATTTAGTTGAGGACAACACCAGGGAGGGGCACACAGACAGACACCTTTAGTAGGCCTGAAAAGCCTATTGCATTTTTCAAAATGGTAATTTGGAGCAGAAGGTTGAAGCTCAGCTTTATTTAGTTGAGGGCAACACCAGGGAGGGGCAGAAGCCGTTAGTAGGCCCTAACCACCATTTTTTTTTTAAAACCACATAATGAGAGCCGGAAGGTTGAAGCTCAGCTTTGTTCAGTTGAGGACAACACCAGGGAGGGGCAGACACCTTTAGTAGGCCGGAAAAGCCTATTGCATTTTTTAAAATGGTAATTTGGAGCAGAAGGTTGAAGCTCAGCTTTATTTAGTTGAGGGCAACACCAGGGAGGGGCAGAAGCCGTTAGTAGGCCCTAACCACCATTTTTTTTTTTTAAACCACATAATGAGAGCCGGAAGGTTGAAGCTCAGCTTTATTTAGTTGAGGACAACACCAGGGAGGGGCACACAGACAGACACCTTTAGTAGGCCTGAAAAGCCTATTGCATTTTTTAAAATGGTAATTTGGAGCAGAAGGTTGAAGCTCAGCTTTATTTACTTGAGGGCAACACCAGGGAGGGGCAGAAGCCGTTAGTAGGCCCTAACCACCATTTTTTTTTTTTAAACCACATAATGAGAGCCGGAAGGTTGAAGCTCAGCTTTATTTAGTTGAGGACAACACCAGGGAGGGGCACACAGACAGACACCTTTAGTAGGCCTGAAAAGCCTATTGCATTTTTTAAAATGGTAATTTGGAGCAGAAGGTTGAAGCTCAGCTTTATTTACTTGAGGGCAACACCAGGGAGGGGCAGAAGCCGTTAGTAGGCCCTAACCACCATTTTTTTTTTTTAAACCACATAATGAGAGCCGGAAGGTTGAAGCTCAGCTTTATTTAGTTGAGGACAACACCAGGGAGGGGCACACAGACAGACACCTTTAGTAGGCCTGAAAAGCCTATTGCATTTTTCAAAATGGTAATTTGGAGCAGAAGGTTGAAGCTCAGCTTTATTTAGTTGAGGGCAACACCAGGGAGGGGCAGAAGCCGTTAGTAGGCCCTAACCACCATTTTTTTTTTAAAACCACATAATGAGAGCCGGAAGGTTGAAGCTCAGCTTTGTTCAGTTGAGGACAACACCAGGGAGGGGCAGACACCTTTAGTAGGCCGGAAAAGCCTATTGCATTTTTTAAAATGGTAATTTGGAGCAGAAGGTTGAAGCTCAGCTTTATTTAGTTGAGGGCAACACCAGGGAGGGGCAGAAGCCGTTAGTAGGCCCTAACCACCATTTTTTTTTTAAAACCACATAATGAGAGCCGGAAGGTTGAAGCTCAGCTTTATTTAGTTGAGGACAACACCAGGGAGGGGCAGAAGCCGTTAGTAGGCCCTAACCACCATTTTTTTTTTTAAAACCACATAATGAGAGCCGGAAGGTTGAAGCTCAGCTTTATTTAGTTGAGGACAACACCAGGGAGGGGCAGAAGCCGTTAGTAGGCCCTAACCACCATTTTTTTTTTTAAAACCACATAATGAGAGCCGGAAGGTTGAAGCTCAGCTTTATTTAGTTGAGGACAACACCAGGGAGGGGCACACAGACAGACACCTTTAGTAGGCCTGAAAAGCCTATTGCATTTTTTAAAATGGTAATTTGGAGCAGAAGGTTGAAGCTCAGCTTTATTTAGTTGAGGGCAACACCAGGGAGGGGCAGAAGCCGTTAGTAGGCCCTAACCACCATTTTTTTTTTTTAAACCACATAATGAGAGCCGGAAGGTTGAAGCTCAGCTTTATTTAGTTGAGGACAACACCAGGGAGGGGCACACAGACAGACACCTTTAGTAGGCCTGAAAAGCCTATTGCATTTTTTAAAATGGTAATTTGGAGCAGAAGGTTGAAGCTCAGCTTTATTTACTTGAGGGCAACACCAGGGAGGGGCAGAAGCCGTTAGTAGGCCCTAACCACCATTTTTTTTTTTAAAACCACATAATGAGAGCCGGAAGGTTGAAGCTCAGCTTTATTTAGTTGAGGACAACACCAGGGAGGGGCACACAGACAGACACCTTTTGTAGGCCTGAAAAGCCTATTGCATTTTTCAAAATGGTAATTTGGAGCAGAAGGTTGAAGCTCAGCTTTATTTAGTTGAGGGCAACACCAGGGAGGGGCAGAAGCCGTTAGTAGGCCCTAACCACCATTTTTTTTTTAAAACCACATAATGAGAGCCGGAAGGTTGAAGCTCAGCTTTATTTAGTTGAGGACAACACCAGGGAGGGGCAGAAGCCGTTAGTAGGCCCTAACCACCATTTTTTTTTTTAAAACCACATAATGAGAGCCGGAAGGTTGAAGCTCAGCTTTATTTAGTTGAGGACAACACCAGGGAGGGGCAGAAGCCGTTAGTAGGCCCTAACCACCATTTTTTTTTTTAAAACCACATAATGAGAGCCGGAAGGTTGAAGCTCAGCTTTATTTAGTTGAGGACAACACCAGGGAGGGGCACACAGACAGACACCTTTAGTAGGCCTGAAAAGCCTATTGCATTTTTTAAAATGGTAATTTGGAGCAGAAGGTTGAAGCTCAGCTTTATTTAGTTGAGGGCAACACCAGGGAGGGGCAGAAGCCGTTAGTAGGCCCTAACCACCATTTTTTTTTTTTAAACCACATAATGAGAGCCGGAAGGTTGAAGCTCAGCTTTATTTAGTTGAGGGCAACACCAGGGAGGGGCAGAAGCCGTTAGTAGGCCCTAACCAAAGTTGAAGGCCAAATGCAGTTTAATTTCTGATACTATAGGCCGAAAGCCAGAAGGTGGAAGTTCCGATTTAGACAGTGGAGGACAATTTGAATTAGGGACTGCAGACAGACTTAGTAGGCTGTCCCCTGTGGACCATGCATCCACCACATTAACCCATTGCGCCGTAATGGACACGTAATCTTCCGTGGCCATGCCTACAGGTCCATGCGTCTGTTGTCAGGTGCACCTTTGTACTCACAGATTGCCAGAGTGCATGGACAATGCGGTCTTCTACATGCTGGTGGAGGGTTGGGATGGCTTTTCTCGCAAAAGAAGTGTCGACTGGTTAGCTTGTAGCGTGGTACAGCGTAGTCCATCATGGCCTTATTAATAGTAAATAAAATATATAACTAGGCTCTATGAACTTTTAAATAGGTTCCAGGGGTACACGGGCAGCATTGGTGTGGTCAGTGGAGGAGTATTGCAAGTAGGGGCTGCAGACAGGCTATCAAAGGCCTAAAATAACAAACAGTAGGCAGTCATGGCAGTTTTACATCGGTTACATGGATACACAGGCAGGCACTCCAGGCAGCATTGTGGTCAGTGGAGGAGTATTGCAAGTAGGGGCCGCAGACAGGCTATCAAAGGCCTAAAATAACAAACAATAGGCTCATGGCAGTTTTACAGCGGTTACATGGATACACGGGCAGGCAGCTTGGTGGTCAGTGGAGGAGTATTTAAAGTAGGGACCGCAGACAGGCTTCAAAGGCCTAACATAAGAAAATGGGCTGGCTGTAGGCACTTTATAATTGGTTCCAGGGGTACACGGGCAGCAGTGGTCTGGTCAGTGGAGGAGTATTTAAAGTAGGGACCGCAGACAGGCTATCAAAGGCCTAACATAACAAACAATAGGCTCATGGCAGTTTCACAGCGGTTACATGGATACACGGGCAGGCAGCTTGGTGGTCAGTGGAGGAGTATTGCAAGTAGGGGCTGCAGACAGGCTATCAAAGGCCTAAAATAACAAACAGTAGGCAGTCATGGCAGTTTTACATCGGTTACATGGATACACAGGCAGGCACTCCAGGCAGCATTGTGGTCAGTGGAGGAGTATTGCAAGTAGGGGCCGCAGACAGGCTATCAAAGGCCTAAAATAACAAACAATAGGCTCATGGCAGTTTTACAGCGGTTACATGGATACACGGGCAGGCAGCTTGGTGGTCAGTGGAGGAGTATTTAAAGTAGGGACCGCAGACAGGCTTCAAAGGCCTAACATAAGAAAATGGGCTGGCTGTAGGCACTTTATAATTGGTTCCAGGGGTACACGGGCAGCAGTGGTCTGGTCAGTGGAGGAGTATTTAAAGTAGGGACCGCAGACAGGCTATCAAAGGCCTAACATAACAAACAATAGGCTCATGGCAGTTTCACAGCGGTTACATGGATACACGGGCAGGCAGCTTGGTGGTCAGTGGAGGAGTATTGCAAGTAGGGGCCGCAGACAGGCTATCAAAGGCCTAAAATAACAAACAATAGGCTCATGGCAGTTTTACAGCGGTTACATGGATACACAGGCAGCTTGGTGGTGAGTGGAGGAGTAGTGCAAGGAGTGTCTGTCCCAGTACTCCCAAAATATAAATAGATGTTAATGTCTCGCAAAACAACCAAAACAAAAAAAAAAGGTGGCATACTTAGGTACAGGGGTGGGCTCATCTACTGAGTTTCTGACATAGTAATTTGGCAGTAACTATTTAATGGTGCCAATATAGGACACAGACACAGACTACTTTAAGTTGCATCATAGATGTCTACAAATTTGTATTGTCAGTGCCAGACATTGAATGATGTCAGCGAATAGACTAAAGATTGGTGGAGCTGTGCGACATAATTTTGCACGTGGTAGAGCACATTTTGAGCTGGGGTAGGGGGGAACTCTCTTGAGGCCGGCGGGACCGCCCCAGGGCCCCTCATGTTACAACGGTGTGTCTGACGTTGGGTGCGCACCACCACCGCCAGAGACACTACATTGTACTATGAGGGACCCAGTAGCAATGCCGTCAACCAAAAGCGAGCACACCCACCTCTTCAGACAAACAGCAGTCTCACGGGTGCTTGCGCCAAGTCGCGATACCACGGCCCCGTGTGGGGAGTTTTGCCATTTAGGGAGGTGTAAACATGTCGTATGCTGTACAATCAGCTGCAGCAAATTAGACATTAGAAAAGTAATTCACAGGCAAGAGCTTTTCATAGGAAAGCTAGGTGTCGGCCGGGCAAGGTGGGGCAAAAGATTTCGAAATCCAGTTGTGGTTCATTTTAATGAATGTTAGATCGTCAACATTTTGGGTAGCCAGACGAGTCCTTTTTTCGGTTAATATTGAACCTGCAGCACTGAATACTCTTTCTGATAGGACACTTGCTGCCGGGCAAGCAAGCTCCTGCAATGCATATTCTGCCAATTCTGGCCAGGTGTCTAATTTGGAGGCCCAGTAATCAAATGGGAATGACGGTTGAGGGAGAACATCGATAAGGGATGAAAAATAGTTAGTAACCATACTGGACAAATGTTGTCTCCTGTCACTTTCAATTGATGCAGCAGTACCTGTCCTGTCTGCGGTCATAGCAAAATCACTCCACAACCTGGTCAGAAAACCCCTCTGTCCAATGCCACTTCTGATGTGTGCACCCCTAACACTCCTAGTCTGCTGCCCCCTGGAGCTCGTGTGAGAACGATCACGTGCGCTGTGTGCTGGGAATGCCTGAAGCAAACGGTCAACAAGAGTTGATTGTTTGGTTGCTAATATTAGTTCCAAGTTCTCATGTGGCATAATATTTTGCAATTTGCCTTTATAGCGTGGATCAAGGAGGCAGGCCAACCAGTAATCGTCATCGTTCATCATTTTCGTAATGCGTGTGTCCCTTTTTAGGATACGTAAGGCATAATCCGCCATGTGGGCCAAAGTTCCAGTTGTCAAATCTCCGGTTGTGATTGGTTGAGGGGCAGTTGCAGGCAAATCTACGTCACTTGTGTCCCTCAAAAAACCAGAACCCGGCCGTGACACGCAACCAAATTCCTGTGCCCCCGGGAAAGGTTCGGCATTAAAAATATACTCATCCCCATCATCCTCCTCGTCCTCCACCTCCTCTTCGCCCGCTACCTCGTCCTGTACACTGCCCTGACCAGACAATGGCTGACTGTCATCAAGGCTTTCCTCTTCCTCTGGTGCAGACGCCTGCTCCTTTATGTGCGTCAAACTTTGCATCAGCAGACGCATTAGGGGGATGCTCATGCTTATTACGGCGTTGTCTGCACTAACCAGCCGTGTGCATTCCTCAAAGCACTGAAGGACTTGACACATGTCTTGTATCTTAGACCACTGCACACCTGACAACTCCATGTCTGCCATCCTACTGCCTGCCCGTGTATCCTCCCACAAATAAATAACAGCACGCCTCTGTTCGCACAGTCTCTGAAGCATGTGCAGTGTTGAGTTCCACCTTGTTGCAACGTCTATGATTAGGCGATGCTGGGGAAGGTTCAAAGACCGCTGATAGGTCTGCATACGGCTGGCGTGTACAGGCGAACGTCGGATATGTGAGCAAAGTGCACGCACTTTGAGGAGCAGGTCGGAGAACCCAGGATAAGTTTTCAATAAGCACTGCACCACCAGGTTTAAGGTGTGAGCCAGGCAAGGAATGTGTTTCAGTTGGGAAAGGGAGATGGCAGCCATGAAATTCCTTCCGTTATCACTCACTACCTTGCCTGCCTCAAGATCTACTGTGCCCAGCCACGACTGCGTTTCTTGTTGCAAGAACTCGGACAGAACTTCCGCGGTGTGTCTATTGTCGCCCAAGCACTTCATAGCCAATACAGCCTGCTGACGCTTGGCAGTAGCTGGCCCATAATGGGACAACTGGTGTGCAACAGTGTCATCTGCCGATGGAGTGGTTGGCAGACTGCGTTCTGTGGAAGAGCTGTAGCTTCTGCAGGAGGACGAGGAGGAGGAGGAGGAGGGGGTGCGAACGCCTACAGCCAACTGTTTCCTAGACCGTGGGCTAGGCACAACTGTCCCTAAATTGATGTCGCCTGTGGACCCTGCATCCACCACATTCACCCAGTGTGCCGTGATGGACACATAACGTCCCTGGCCATGCCTACTGGTCCATGCATCTGTAGTCAGGTGCACCTTTGTACTCACAGATTGCCTGAGTGCATGGACGATGCGCTGTTTAACATGCTGGTGCAGGGCTGGGATGGCTTTTCTGGAAAAAAAGTGTCGACTGGGTAGCTCGTATCGTGGTTCAGCGTACTCCATCAGGGCTTTGAAAGCTTCGCTTTCAACTAACCGGTAGGGCATCATCTCTAACGAGATTAGTCTAGCTATGTGGGCGTTAAAACCCTGTGTACGCGGATGCGAGGATAAGTACTTCCTTTTTCTAACCAGAGTCTCATGTAGGGTGAGCTGGACTGGAGAGCTGGAGATCGTGGAACTTTCGGGTGTGCCGGTGTACATGGCAGACTGAGAGACGGTTGGAGACGGTATTGTTTCCGCCGGTGCCCTAGATGCAATATTTCCTCCTACAAAACTGGTGATTCCCTGACCCTGACTGCTTTTGGCTGGCAAAGAAACCTGCACAGATACTGCCTGTGGTGCGGAAAATGGTGGCCTTACAGTGACGGAAGGGATGTTGCGTTGCTGACTAGCTTCATTGGCCGAGGGTGCTACAACCTTGAGGGACGTTTGGTAGTTAGTCCAGGCTTGAAAATGCATGGTGGTTAAGTGTCTATGCATGCAACTAGTATTTAGACTTTTCAGATTCTGACCTCTGCTTAAGCTAGTTGAACATTTTTGACAGATGACTTTGCGCTGATCAGTTGGATGTTGTTTAAAAAAATGCCAGACTGCACTCTTCCTAGACTCGGATCCCTTTTCAGGGATTGCAGACTGAGCTTTAACCGGATGGCAACGCTGTGCTCCAACAGGTTTTGGCTTTGACACGCGTTTTGGGCCAGATACGGGCCCGGCAGATGTAACCTGTTGCGATGTTGATGCCTGCTGCGGCCCCTCCTCCACCTCCGCTTCTGAACTACTGCCGCCTGCACCCTGTTCCCCCAATGGCTGCCAATCGGGGTCAATAACTGGGTCATCTATTACCTCCTCTTCGAGCTCGTGTGCAACTTCGTCTGTGTCACTGTGTCGGTCGGTGGTATAGCGTTCGTGGCGGGGCAACATAGTCTCATCAGGGTCTGATTGTGGATCTGTACCCTGAGAGGGCAATGTGGTGGTCTGAGTCAAAGGAGCAGCATAGTACTCTGGCTGTGGCTGTGCATCAGTGCACTCCATGTCAGAATATACTTGTAATGGGCATGGCCTGTTAAATGTTTCACTTTCTAAGCCAGGGACGGTATGTGTAAAGAGCTCCATGGAGTGACCCGTTGTGTCGCCTGCTGCATCCTTCTCTCTTGTTGTAGTTTTTGCTGAGGAGGACAAGGAAGCGACTTGTCCCTGACCGTGAACATCCACAAGCGACGCGCTGCTTTTACATTTACCAGTTTCGGAAGAGGAGGCAAAAGAGCTAGAGGCTGAGTCTGCAATGTAAGCCAAAACTTGCTGTTGCTGCTCCGCCTTTAAAAGCGGTTTTCCTACTCCCAGAAAAGAGAGCGTTCGAGGCCTTGTGTAGCCTGACGACGAAACTGGCTCCACAGCTCCAGACTTAGGTGGAATATTTTTATCCCCACGACCACCTGATGCTCCTCTACCACTACCATCATTACCAGCTGACAATGAACGCCCACGACGACCTCTTGCACCAGACTTCCTCATTGTTTTAAAATCTTAACCAAAGTAACTTTATTTGTTGCTGTCAAACAACTTACACGGTGAGCTATAACTTCAGTATGATTTCAATATCCCTTAACAGGTTGGTGAGACCACAAGGAAAATCAGGCACAATGTTACACACTCTGTTTTCTGTGGCACAAAATCACAGAGATGACACACACGCAGGACTGTCACTCAAGCACTAATGTCAATATTAATCTCCCACCTAATTTATTTTTTTTTTTTTCTCAGGGAGACTTTAGAAACCAAATAATATTAAAAAAAAAAAAAAAAAAGGCTTTCTATGGCCCACAATTAGAGAGAGAGAGGTGGCACACCCAGGAGTCAAGACTGGCACACAAGCTGAGAGGGCAATATTACTCTCCCACTGTTTTTTTATGTATTTTTTGTTTTTTCAGGGAGACTTTAGAAACCCAATAATATTTAAAAAAAAAAATAAATAGGCTTTCTATGGCCCACTGAATGAGAGGGAGAGAGGTGGCACACCCAGGAGTCAAGACTGGCACACAAGCTGAAAGGGCAATATTACTCTCCCACTGTTTTTTTAGGTTTTTTTTTTTTTTTCAGGGAGACTTTAGAAACCAAATAATATAAAAAAAAAAAAAAAAAATAGGCTTGCTATAGCCCACTGAATGAGAGATAGCACACACAGCAGTGGCACACAAGCCCTGACTGAGGCCAATATTTTTCTCCCACTGATTGATGTAGTGTTTTTGTGTTGAGGTAGAATTTAGAACACAAATCACGGAAAAAATAAATAGGCTTTCTATGGCCCACTGAATGAAAGGGAGAGAGGTGGCACACCCAGGAGTCAAGACTGGCACACAAGCTGAAAGGGCAATATTACTCTCCCACTGTTTTTTTATGTATTTTTTGTTTTTTCAGGGAGACTTTAGAAACCCAATAATATTTAAAAAAAAAAATAAATAGGCTTTCTATGGCCCACTGAATGAGAGGGAGAGAGGTGGCACACCCAGGAGTCAAGACTGGCACACAAGCTGAAAGGGCAATATTACTCTCCCACTGTTTTTTTAGGTTTTTTTTTTTTTTTTCAGGGAGACTTTAGAAACCCAATAATATTTTAAAAAAAAAATAAATAGGCTTTCTATGGCCCACTGAATGAGAGGGAGAGAGGTGGCACACCCAGGAGTCAAGACTGGCACACAAGCTGAAAGGGCAATATTACTCTCCCACTGTTTTTTTAGGTTTTTTTTTTTTTTTCAGGGAGACTTTAGAAACCCAATAATATTTAAAAAAAAAAATAAATAGGCTTTCTATGGCCCACTGAATGAAAGGGAGAGAGGTGGCACACCCAGGAGTCAAGACTGGCACACAAGCTGAAAGGGCAATATTACTCTCCCACTGTTTTTTTATGTATTTTTTGTTTTTTCAGGGAGACTTTAGAAACCCAATAATATTTTTAAAAAAAAATAAATAGGCTTTCTATGGCCCGCTGAATGAGAGGGAGAGAGGTGGCACACCCAGGAGTCAAGACTGGCACACAAGCTGAAAGGGCAATATTATTCTCCCACTGTTTTTTTAGGTTTTTTTTTTTTTTTCAGGGAGAATTAGAAACCAAATAATATTAAAAAAAAAAAATAAATAGGCTTTCTATGGCCCACTGAATGAGAGGGAGAGAGGTGGCACACCCAGGAGTCAAGACTGGCACACAAGCTGAAAGGGCAATATTACTCTCCCACTGTTTTTTTAGGTTTTTTTTTTTTTTCAGGGAGACTTTAGAAACCAAATAATATTAAAAAAAAAAAAAAAAAATAGGCTTGCTATAGCCCACTGAATGAGAGATAGCACACACAGCAGTGGCACACAAGCCCTGACTGAGGCCAATATTTTTCTCCCACTGATTGATGTAGTGTTTTTGTGTTGAGGTAGATTTTAGAACACAAATCACGGAAAAAATAAATAGGCTTTCTATGGCCCACTCAGTGAGAGATGGCACACACAGGGATGGCACTGTAGCAGAAATGCCAATCTTAATCTCCCACAAAAAAAAAAAAAAAAAAAAAAAAAAACTGTCCTACAATTACTATCTCCCTGCAGTAATGTAAGCCAGGTATGGCAGGCAGCAATAGGAGTGGACTGATGCACAAATTAAATAAAAAGTGTGGACAAACAAAAAAGATAGCTGTGCAGAAAGGAAGGAACAAGAGGATATGTGCTTTGAAAAAAGCAGTTGGTTTCCACAGTGGCGTACACACAGCAATACAGCTATCACGGAGCCTTCTAGGGCAGCCCAATGAGCTACAGCGCTGAGGGGAAAAAAAAAAAAAAATAGCTTCCACAGTCCCTGCACACCGAAGGTGGTGTTGGACAGTGGAAATCGCTGCAGCACAAGCGGTTTGGTGGTTAGTGGACCCTGCCTAACGCTCTCCCTGCTTCTGACGAAGCGGCAGCAACCTCTCCCTAAGCTCAGATCAGCAGCAGTAAGATGGCGGTCGGCGGGAACGCCCCTTTATAGCCCCTGTGACGCCGCAGACAGCAAGCCAATCACTGCAATGCCCTTCTCTAAGATGGTGGGGACCAGGATCTATGTCATCACGCTGCCCACACTCTGCGTTCACCTTCATTGGCTGAGAAATGGCGCTTTTCGCGTCATTGAAACGCGACTTTGGCGCGAAAGTCGCGTACCGCATGGCCGACAAGCACAGGGGTCGGATCGGGTTTCATGAGACGCCGACTTAGCCAAAAGTCGGCGACTTTTGAAAATGATCGACCCGTTTCGCTCAACCCTAGTCCTCACAACTGTTGTGTCTGTGTCTGATGTTCTTTCTTTCTCCATCCCCCAGATGATATGGCTAGGACGCACCCGTATGACGGGGTAGGCCTGGAGTTATTCTGGGACCCTAGAGACGCCCTCTCCTGCAATTGCCTCTGTTGTCTTCGTTAGGTGTAAAAGGGTGAGACAACCAACCTGAAGTTAACTGTCCAGCCGTAGTTCGAAGTAATGCGTAGTCTGTTACTTCCTCGGTGCCCCGGCCACTGGCTATGCGCCTCAGTAGGATGTTGCCACGATCTTAAGGCACGACTCCTACTGGTTCTATTCTCCTTTGTACTGTGATCTCGCTTCTCACTTCTCCACAATAAACCTCGCTTCGTGTCCTTTCTAAGAAGCCTGCCGCTATATCCTTCAAGCACGGCTCCGTAACGATCTGTCCTTTTTCCTAGGCCGCTGTCAGGATCCCACCCCTGACAGGTCCTCTCCCGAACTCTCCCGGGCTACTTTCTGTCTAACTTCCTGTCCAACCCCCAGTTTTACCAGACCGTGAGGAGTGGCCTACTAGATAGAACCACTCCCCCTGGTGGCCGGAGTGTGAAGTGTAGTGTGTGTGTGATACCTGGTCAGGTGAACTCCTTTAGTGCAATCAGACGTAACATCACTACCCTTAGTGGCAGAGCGACATTACTGCAACGACCAGGACTCTGGGTCGCTGCAGAAGCGACAGGAGGTCACCAGATACTGATGATGGAGGCGATGGGTGGTCACCAGATACTGATGATGGAGGTGACAGGCGGTCACCAGATACTGATGATGGAGGCAGGGCCAGTTTTAGGGAAAATGGGGCTCTGGGCAAAAGTTTAAAATGGAGCCCCAAATGCGCACATATTGCAACATCACACAGAAACATTTCGCCTGTAGTTTACACGCACTGAGTTCAGACCGCTAAACGAGTGCAATTGACAATATTGAAGTTGTTCGACGCTTGTTTCCATCGGCTGAAGAAGAATAATGAGGACAGAACAATCACTAGTAGATCAATCTGTCCCCAGACAGTATGATGTCATCAGCAGCATATCTGCAGTTTTCACTAGGCTGCTGCTGAGAACAATGATTTTTGTTCCAGCATAAACAATATAAACACTTGATGAATAGGCAGCATTTTGTTTGTTTAGTATAATACGCCCCATAGTCCTCCACATAGTATAATGCACCCCACAGTCCTCTATACAGTATTATGTGCACCGCAGTCCTCCATATTGTATAATTAACACTCCATAGTCTTCCATATAATATAATGTGCCCCATAGTCTTCCATATAGAATAATACACTCCCCATAGTCCTCCATATAGTATAATACACTCCTCATAGTCCTCCATATACTATAATACACTCCTCACAGTCTTCCATATATTAAAATACACTCCTCAGTCCACCATATAGTATCATACACTTCTCATGGTCCTCCATACAGTATAATAGTATAGTATAGTCTTCGATACAGTATAACGCAGGGCCCATGTAGTATATATAGTATAATGCACTGCCCATAGTCCAATAGCGTATAATGCAGCCCCCATATATTATAATGCAGCCACCTCATATAATATAATGCAGCCAACCCCTTGATTATGATGCAGCCACCCCACTGAATATAATACAGCCACCTCATAGAATATAATTAAGACCCCCATAGAATATAATGTAGCCCCCTCAGAGTATAATGCAGCCACCCACCATGGAATATAATGTAGCCCCCTCACAGAGTATAATGCAGCCCCCCATAAAATATAATGCAGCCCCACCATAGAATATAATGCAGCCTCCCCCATAGAAAATAATGCAGCATTCATATGCACTGCTCAAAAAAATAAAGGGAACACTTAAACAACATTCCTACCATCATCATGGGTGACTTCAATATCCCCATTGACACCCACCAGTCAGCAGCCTCCAAGCTTCTGTCCCTTACTTCATCTTTTGGACTTACTCAGTGGTCCTCCTCAGCCACCCACACAGACGGACACACATTAGACCTGGTCTTCACCCATTTATGCTCCCTATCTAACTTCACCACCTCCCCTCTCCCTCTATCTGACCACCATCTACTCACTTTCTCATCTCTGTCCTCCTTACCTGTCACCCATGTCCAGCACCATGCGCACCCATGCAGGAATCTCGCACACCTAGACACCCACACACTCTCTGACTCTATCCTACCACTGTCCTCTATATCCTCAGTCCACGACAGACACTGCCACTGCTTTCTACAATGCCACTCTTGCATCAGCTATTGACACAGTTGCCCCTGTCATGCATAGCAGAGTGCGACGAACCAATAGACAACCCTGGCACAATAACATCACTAAAAAGCTTCGGCAAGTGTCCAGAATTGCAGAACGGCGTTGGAAGAAAACGCATTCACAAGATGATTTCACTGCACTCAAACAAGCAACACTGGCATTCAAATCAGCTTTCACCTCTGCTAAACAGGCCTACTTCACAACCCTCGTATCTTCCTTATCCCAAAAACCCAAACAGTTGTTCAACACTTTTAACTCCCTCCTCTGCCCACCACTGCCCCCTCCGACTTCCCTAATAGTTGCCGAGGACTTTGCCACGCACTTCAAAAATAAGATAGACCAAACAAGGCAAGTCTTTGTTGTCCAACCACCACAACGCCTTTGTATGAGAGACCAATGCCCAAACCCCATAACTTCACTCTCCAAAATCTCTGAAGGGGAGCTTGCTCATCTTCTCTCCAAATCGCACCTCACCACTTGTGCACTTGACCCCATCCCATCCCACCTCCTCCCCAACCTCAACACTACACTAATCCCATCCCTAACCCATCTCTTCAGCCTTTCACTAACTTCTGGTACCTTCCCCTCTGCCTTCAAACATGCCACAATCACACCTATCCTCAAAAAGCCATCCCTTGACCCAAGCGCTACGTCCAGCTATCGCCCCATATCTTTGCTCCCATTTGCATCCAAACTCCTTGAGCAGCACGTCCATGCTGAACTTTCCTCTCACTTTGTATCTAACTCTCTCTTTGACAACCTACAATCTGGCTTCTGTCCCCACCATTCCACTGAGACTGCCCTGACCAAAATTACTAATGACTTACTTACAGCCAAAGCTAACAGACAATTCTCTATACTCCTCCTCCTAGACTTGTCCTCTGCCTTCGACACAGTTGACCACTGCCTCCTACTACAGATCTTCTCTTCCTTTGGGGTCAAAGACATTGCCCTATCTTGGATCTCCTCATACCTTGCCAACCGCACATTTAGCGTTTCCTTCTCACATACTACCTCTTCATCTCGCCCCCTCTCTGTTGGTGTCCCTCAAGGCTCTGTCCTAGGACCCTTACTCTTCTCAATATATACACTCGGCCTGGGACAACTCATAAGGTCCTATGGCTTCCAGTACCATCTATATGCCGATGACACTCAGATCTACCTCTCTGGCCCAGATGTCACCTCTCTGATCTCCAGAATCCCAGAGTGTCTATCAGCCATATCCTCCTTCTTCTCCTCTCGCTTCCTCAAGCTCAATGTGGACAAATCTGAACTAATCTTTCCTCCATCTCGCATATCTTCCCTACCTGATCTATCTATCAAAATAAATGAAATCACACTTTCCCCTGTCCCCAAAATCCGCTGCCTCGGAGTAACCCTTGACTCTGCCCTGTCCTTCAAACCACACATCCAAGCTCTCGCCACCTCCTGTCACCTCCAGCTCAAAAATATTTCCAGAATCCGTCCTTTCCTCAACCAACACTCTACCAAAATGCTCGTGCATGCCCTAGTCATCTCCCGCCTCGACTACTGCAACATACTCCTCTGTGGCCTACCTTCTAACACTCTCGCACCCCTCCAGTCCATCCTTAACTCTGCTGCCTGACTAATTAATCTCTCTCCTCACTACACTCCTGCTTCCCCTCTTTGCAAATCCCTTCACTGGCTCCCAATTTCTCAGCGTATCCAGTTTAAATTACTAACACTGACCTACAAAGCCATCCACAATCTTTCTCCTCCGTATATTTCCACACTAATCTCTCAATATCTTCCCTCACGTAATCTCCGGTCCTCCCAAGACCTCCTCCTCTCCTCCATGCTTATTCGCTCCTCACCCAATCGCATCCAAGACTTCTACCGAATATCACCCATCCTCTGGAATTCAGTGCCCCAACACATCCGGTTATCCACTACTTTTGGATCCTTCAAAAGAAACCTGAAAACCCATCTCTTCAAAGAAGCTTACAGCCTGTAAAGACCACACGGCCACCTCAACACTATTGGAGCTACTGCAACCCTCGACCTACTGTCTCCTTCCCCATAATCCTGTAGAATGTAAGCCCGCAAGGGCAGGGTCCTCTTCCCTCTGTACCAGTTTGTCATTGTTAGTTTTGTTTACTGTAAGTGATATTTGTATTTTGATGTAACCCCTTCTGATGTACAGCACCATGGAATTAATGGTGCTATATAAATAAATAATAATAATAATAATATAACTCCAAGTAAAGCAAACTTCTGTGAAATCAAACTGTCCACTTAGGAAGCAACACTGATTGACAATCAATTTCACATGCTGTTGTGCAAATGGAATAGACAACAGATGGAAATTATTGGCAATTATCAAGACACACTCAATAAAGGAGTGGTTCTGCAGGTGGGGACCACAGACCACATCTCAGTACCAATGCTTTCTGGCTGATATTTTGGTCACTTTTGAATGTTGGTTGTGCTTTCACACTCATGATAGCATGAGACGGACTCTACAACCCACACAAGTGGCTCAGGTAGTGCAGCTCATCCAGGATGGCACATCAATGTGAGCTGTGGCAAGAAGGTTAGCTGTGTCTGTCAGTGTAATGTCCAGAGGTTGGAGGCGCTACAGAAGACAGGCCAGTACACAAGGAGACATGGAGGGGGCTGTAGGTGGGCAACAACCCAGCAGCAGGACCGCTAAATCAGCCTTTGTGCAAGGAGGAACAAGAGGAGCACTGCCAGAGCCCTGCAAAATGACCTTCAGCAGGCCACAAATGTGCTTGTGTCTGCACAAACGGTTAGAAACCGACTCCATGGGGATGGTCTGAGTGACCGACATCCACAGATGGGGGTTGTGCTCACTACCCAACATCGTGCAGGACGCTTTACATTTGCCACAGAACACCAGGACTGGCAAATTCGCCAATGGCGCCCTGTGCTCTTCAAAGATGAAAGCAGGTTGATACTGAGCACATGTGACAGACGTGGCAGAGTCTGGAGACTCCGTGGAGAGCGATCTGTTGCCTGCAACATCCTTCAGCATGACCGGTTTGGCAGTGGGTCAGTAATGGTGTGGGGTGGCATTTCTTTGGAGGGCCACACAGCCCCCCATGTGCTCGCCAGAGGTAGCCTGACTGCCATTAGGTACCAAGATGAGATCTTCAGACCCCTTGTGAGACCATATGCTGGTGCGGTTGGCCGTGGGTTTCTCCTAATGCAGGACAATGCCAGACCTCACGTGGCTGGAGTGTGTCAGCAGTTCCTGCAAGAAAAAGCCATTGAAGCTATGGACTGGCCCTCCCATTCCTCAGACCTGAATCAGATTGAACACATCTGGGGGAGTTGGCGGATGCTTTAGTCCAGGTCAGGGAGGAGATCCCTCTGGAGACCATTCGCCGCCTCATCAGGAGCATGCCCAGGTGTTGTAGGGAGGTCATACAGGCACATGGAGGCCACACACACTACTGAGCATCACTTCCTTGTCTTGAGGCATTTACGTTGATCATTTTTAGGTTTTATTGTTCTCAACACATTCCACTATGTAATGAATAAAGATTTACAACCAGAATATTTCATTCAGTGATATCTAGGGTATGGGATCTTAGTGTTTCCTTTATTTTTTTGAGCAGTGTAGTATAATGCAGCCCCCTCATAGTGTATCATGCAGACCCCCATAGAATATAATTGTCAGGAAATATGACACTATGTCTTATTGTTCGATTGCACACTGAGCTCTGCTACCTCGTTGGATTTTGCAGACACACACTGCAGCTTTGATCCCCCTCACCACCTCTCCTTCTCTCTCTGCGTGTAATCCTATACTCTTTACCCCCCTCCCTCAGGAATGCGTGAGTGAGCAGAAACCCAGCTCTTTGTCTGCAGTCATGTGCTCCATGTGTGTATGAGAAAGTTATTCAAGATGAAATAACTCAACCCCAAGTAGCGATATAGGTGTGAAAGTTACATATTTGGGATGTGCAACACCAGTGAGTTTCCTAATGTCCCGAACTAGCAGTATCTGAGAAATGGATTATTTACTACTTAACCGGCTCATACAGATACCTCATGTTTGGACCCAAATGAATGCCAATGTCATGCTCAGAAAAATGCTAACTTTGTTGTCCGTCAATGAGCCTCACAGACCGAGTTAGGATGACTATGAGCTATTAGAAGGTTTTTCACACCTTTCCAAGGGGGGCGTATCCAGCCTCTCAGTGATGTCACTAGCAGAGGGTATAAAATATGGGTGCATGAAAATGAAGGTATCCAGCTCTGGAAATAAAATCAAAAGTCTTTATTTGGACAAATTTAACCCCTTCCTGACATCAGACGTACTATCCCGTCGAGGTGGGGTGGGCCCGTATGACCGCCGACGGGATAGTACGTCATCATCGATCAGCGGCGCTCACGGGGGGAGCGCGGCCGATCGCGGCCGGGTGTCAGCTGCATATCGCAGCTGACATCCGGCACTATGTGCCAGGAGCGGTCACGGACCGCCCCCGGCACATTAACCCCCGGCACACCGCGATCAAACATGATCGCAGTGTACCGGCGGTATAGGGAAGCATCGCGCAGGGAGGGGGCTCCCTGCGGGCTTCCCTGAGACCCCCGGAGCAACGCGATGTGATCGCGTTGCTCTGAGGGTCTCCTACCTCCCTCCTCGCCGCAGGTCCCGGATCCAAGATGGCCGCGGCATCCGGGTCCTGCAGGGAGGGAGGTGGCTTACCGAGTGTCTGCTCAGAGCAGACGCTTGGTAAGCCTGCAGCCCTGCACAGCAGATCGTCGATCTGGCAGAGTGCTGTGCACACTGCCAGATCAATGATCTGTGATGTCCCCCCCTGGGACAAAGTAAAAAAGTAAAAAAAAAATTTTTCCACATGTGTAAAAAAATTTAAAAAAAAATTCCTAAATAAATAATAATAAAAAAAAATATATTATTCCCATAAATACATTTCTTTATCTAAATAAAAAAAACAAAACAATAAAAGTACACATATTTAGTATCGCCGCGTCCGTAACGACCCAACCTATAAAACTGCCCCACTAGTTAACCCCTTCAGTAAACACCGTAAGAAAAAAAAAAAAAAACGAGGCAAAAAACAACGCTTTATTACCATACCGCCGAACAAAAAGTGGAATAACACACGATCAAAAAGACTGATATAAATATCCATGGTACCGCTGAAAACGTCATCTTGTCCCGCAAAAAACAAGCCGCCATACAGCATCATCAGCAAAAAAATAAAAAAGTTATAGTCCTGAGAATAAAGCGATACCAAAATAATTATTTTTTCTATATTTTAGTTTTTATCGTATAAAAGCGCCAAAACATAAAAAAATGATATAAATGAGATATCGCTGTAATCGTACTGACCCGACGAATAAAACTGCTTTAAAAAATTTTACCAAACGCGAAACGGTATAAACGCCTCTCCCAAAAGAAATTCATGAATAGCAGGTTTTTGGTCATTCTGCCTCACAAAAATCGGAATAAAAAGCGATCAAAAACGGTCACGTGTCCAAAAATGTTACCAATAAAAACGTCAACTCGTCCCGCAAAAAACAAGACCTCACATGACTCTGTGGAGCAAAATGTGGAAAAATTATAGGTCTCAAAATGTGGAGACGCAAAAACTTTTTTGCTATAAAAAGCGTCGCTGGTTTCACACTTGCGTTTTTGTCTGCAGCGTTTTTTGCACAAAAAACCTAGTGCCACGTATTTCAGTGCCACGTATTTCAGTGCCACGTATTTCAGTGCCACGTATTTCAGTGCCACGTGTCATGATCTCCATGGCCAGAGAACTAGCATAAGCCTCTATAGGAACAAGCTCTTGGAAGATGTAACTGTACTGACCATGAACTAAACCTACCGCATCATCTAGAAGTAGCCAGGTAGCATGTCCTACTTTTTATCCCTATATGCCCAGCGCCGGCCGGAGAACTAAATAATGCTAGCAGAGGGAAATATAAGACCTGACTCACCTCTAGAGAAATGCCCAAAAGGAGACAGAAGCCCCCCACATATATTGGCGGTGATATGAGATGAAACAACAAACGCAGCAGGAAAATAGTTTTAGCAAATTTGAGGTCCGCTTTCTAGATAGCAGAAGACAGAAAGCATACTTTCATGGTCAGTAGAAAACCCTAACAAAACACATCCAGAAATTACTTTAGGACTCTGGCATTAACTCATAATACCAGAGTGGCAATTCCTGATCAACAAGAGCTTTCCAGACACAGTAACGAAACTGCAGCTGTGAACTGGAACCAAAATACAAAAACAAAACATGGACGAATGTCCAACTTATCTAGTAGATGTCTGGGAGCAGGAACAAGCACAGAGAGGCTTCTGATAACATTGTTGACCGGCAAGCATCTAACAGAGAAGCCAGGTTATATAGCGACACCCAGATCTAATCAGAACAGGTGAACAGGGAAGATGATGTCACAAGTTCAATTCCACCAGTAGCCACCGGGGGAGCCCAGAATCCAAATTCACAACAGTACCCCCCCCTCAAGGAGGGGGCACCGAACCCTCACCAGAACCACCAGGGCGATCAGGATGGGCCCTATGAAAAGCACGAACCAGATCAGAGGCATGAACATCAGATGCAGTGACCCAAGAATTATCCTCCTGGCCGTATCCCTTCCACTTGACCAGATACTGGAGTCTCCGTCTGGAAACACGGGAGTCCAGGATTTTTTCCACAACGTACTCCAACTCACCCTCAACCAACACCGGAGCAGGAGGCTCAACGGAAGGCACAACCGGTGCCTCATACCTGCGCAATAACGACCGATGAAAAACGTTATGAATAGAAAAGGATGCAGGGAGGTCCAAACGGAAGGAAACAGGGTTAAGAATCTCCAATATTTTATACGGACCGATGAACCGAGGCTTAAACTTAGGAGATGAGACCCTCATAGGGACAAAACGAGAAGACAACCACACCAAATCTCCAACACAAAGCCGAGGACCAACACGACGGTGACGGTTGGCAAAAAGCTGAGTCTTCTCCTGGGACAACTTTAAATTGTCCATCACCTGCCCCCAGATATGATGCAATCTCTCCACCACCGCATCCACTCCAGGACAATCCGAGGATTCCATCTGACCGGAGGAAAATCGAGGGTGGAACCCCGAATTACAGAAAAACGGGGACACCAAAGTGGCAGAGCTGGCCCGATTATTGAGGGCGAACTCCGCCAATGGCAAAAAAGCAACCCAATCATCCTGGTCAGCAGACACAAAACACCTCAGATATGTCTCCAGGGTCTGATTAGTCCGCTCGGTCTGGCCATTAGTCTGAGGGTGAAAAGCAGACGAAAAAGACAAATCTATGCCCATCCTAGCACAGAATGCCCGCCAAAATCTAGACACAAATTGGGTTCCTCTGTCAGAAACGATATTCTCAGGAATACCATGCAAACGAACAACATTTTGAAAAAACAGGGGCACCAACTCGGAAGAAGAAGGCAATTTGGGCAGGGGAACCAAATGGACCATCTTAGAAAAACGGTCACACACCACCCAGATGACAGACATCTTCTGAGAAACAGGCAGATCTGAAATAAAATCCATCGAGATGTGTGTCCAAGGCCTCTTAGGAATAGGCAAGGGCAACAATAATCCACTAGCCCGAGAACAACAAGGCTTGGCCCGAGCACAAACGTCACAAGACTGCACAAAGCCTCGCACATCTCGTGACAGGGAAGGCCACCAGAAGGATCTTGCCACCAAATCCCTGGTACCAAAAATTCCAGGATGACCTGCCAATGCAGAAGAATGTACCTCAGAGATGACTCTACTGGTCCAATCATCAGGAACAAACAACCTATCAGGCGGACAACGATCCGGTCTATCCGCCTGAAACTCCTGCAAGGCCCGCCGCAGGTCTGGAGAAACGGCTGACAAGATAACTCCCTCCTTAAGAATACCTGTGGGGTCAGAGTTGCCGGGTGAATCAGGCTCAAAACTCCTAGAAAGGGCATCCGCCTTAACATTCTTAGAACCCGGTAGGTACGATACCACAAAATTAAACCGAGAGAAAAATAATGACCAGCGCGCCTGTCTAGGATTCAGGCGCCTGGCGGTCTCAAGATAGATCAAATTTTTGTGGTCAGTCAATACCACCACCTGATGTCTGGCCCCCTCGAGCCAATGGCGCCACTCCTCAAACGCCCACTTCATGGCCAAAAGCTCCCGATTCCCAACATCATAATTCCGCTCAGCGGGCGAAAATTTACGGGAAAAGAAGGCACAAGGCCTCATCACGGCGCAGTCAGAACTTTTCTGCGACAACACTGCCCCAGCCCCGATCTCAGAAGCGTCGACCTCAACCTGAAAAGGAAGAGTCACATCAGGCTGACGCAACACAGGGGCAGAAGAAAAACGGCGCTTAAGCTCCTGAAAGGCCTCCACAGCATCAGGGGACCAATTAGCAACATCAGCACCCTGTCTAGTCAAATCGGTCAATGGCTTAACGACATCCGAAAAACCAGAAATAAATCGACGATAAAAGTTGGCAAAGCCCAAAAATTTCTGAAGACTTTTAAGAGAAGAGGGCTGCGTCCAATCACAAATAGCTTGAACCTTGACAGGATCCATCTCAATGGAAGAGGGAGAAAAAATATATCCCAAAAAGGAAATTCTCTGAACCCCAAAAACGCACTTAGAACCCTTGACACACAGAGAATTAGACCGCAAAACCTGAAAAACCCTCTTAACTTGCCGGACATGAGAGTCCCAATCATCCGAAAAAATCAGAATATCATCCAGATACACTATCATAAATTTATCCAAAAAATTGCGGAAAATATCATGCATAAAGGACTGGAAGACTGAAGGGGCATTAGAAAGACCAAAAGGCATCACCAAATACTCAAAGTGGCCCTCGGGCGTATTAAATGCGGTTTTCCACTCATCCCCCTGCCTGATCCGCACCAAATTATACGCCCCACGGAGATCAATCTTAGAGAACCACTTGGCCCCCTTTATGCGAGCAAACAAATCAGTCAGCAACGGCAATGGGTATTGATATTTAACCGTGATTTTATTCAAAAGCCGATAATCAATACATGGTCTCAAAGAGCCGTCTTTTTTTGACACAAAGAAAAAACCGGCTCCTAAGGGAGATGACGATGGACGAATATGTCCCTTTTCCAAGGACTCCTTTATATATTCTCGCATAGCAGTATGTTCAGGCACAGACAGATTAAATAAACGACCCTTTGGGTATTTACTACCCGGAATTAAATCTATAGCACAATCGCACTCACGGTGCGGAGGTAGCGAACCCAGCTTGGGTTCTTCAAAGACGTCACGATAATCAGACAGGAACTCAGGGATTTCAGAGGGAATAGATGATGAAATGGACACCAAAGGTACGTCCCCATGAGTCCCCTTACATCCCCAGCTCAACACAGACATAGCTCTCCAGTCAAGGACTGGGTTGTGAGACTGCAGCCATGGCAATCCTAGCACCAAATCATCATGTAGATTATACAGCACCAGAAAACTAATAGTCTCCTGGTGATCCGGATTAATACACATAGTCACTTGTGTCCAGTATTGTGGTTTATTATTAGCCAATGGGGTGGAGTCAATCCCCTTCAGAGGAATAAGAGTCTCCAAAGGCTCTAAATCATACCCACAACGATTGGCAAAGGACCAATCCATAAGACTCAAAGCGGCGCCAGAGTCGATATAGGCGTCCGTAGTAATAGATGACAAAGAGCAAATCAGGGTCACAGACAAAATAAATTTAGACTGTAAAGTGCCAATGGGAACGGATTTATCAAGCTTTTTAGTACGCTTAGAGCACGCTGATATAACATGAGTAGAATCCCCACAATAGAAACACAACCCATTTTTCCGTCTAAAATTCTGCCGCTCGCTTCTGGACAGAATTCTATCACACTGCATGTTTTCTGGCGTCTTCTCAGTGGACACCGCCAGATGGTGCACTGGTTTGCGCTCCCGCAGACGCCTATCGATCTGAATGGCCATTGTCATGGACTCATTCAGACTTGCAGGCACAGGGAACCCCACCATAACATCCTTAATGGCATCAGAAAGACCCTCTCTGAAAGTAGCCGCCAAGGCACACTCATTCCACTGAGTAAGCACAGACCATTTACGGAATCTTTGGCAGTAAATTTCAGCTTCATCTTGCCCCTGCGATAGGGACATCAAAGTTTTTTCTGCCTGAAGTTCCAAATGAGGTTCCTCATAAAGCAAGCCCAAGGCCAGAAAAAACGCATCCACATTGCGCAACGCAGGATCCCCTGGTGCCAATGCAAAAGCCCAATCTTGAGGGTCGCCGCGGAGCAAGGAAATCACAATCCCAACCTGCTGTGCAGGGTCTCCAGCAGAACGAGATTTCAGGGACAAAAATAACTTACAATTATTTCTAAAATTCTGAAAGCTAGATCTATTCCCTGAGAAGAATTCCGGCAAAGGAATTCTCGGCTCTGATACCGGAGCATGAACAACAAAATCTTGCAAACTTTGTACTTTCGTGGCGAGATTATTCAAACCTGCAGTTACACTCTGTAGATCCATTATAGACAGGTGAACATAGAGCCATTCAAAGATTAGAAGGAGAGAGAAAAAAAAGAAAGACTGCAGCATAGACAGACTGGCAAGTGATCCAATTAAGAGCACACTAACTACTAGAGAAAAAAAAAAAAAAAAAAAAAAAAATTTTCAGCAGACTTCTTATTTCTCTCCTTTCTCAGCCAAGGATTTTAACCCTTTAGTAGGCCGGTCAAACTGTCATGATCTCCATGGCCAGAGAACTAGCATAAGCCTCTATAGGAACAAGCTCTTGGAAGATGTAACTGTACTGACCATGAACTAAACCTACCGCATCATCTAGAAGTAGCCAGGTAGCATGTCCTACTTTTTATCCCTATATGCCCAGCGCCGGCCGGAGAACTAAATAATGCTAGCAGAGGGAAATATAAGACCTGACTCACCTCTAGAGAAATGCCCAAAAGGAGACAGAAGCCCCCCACATATATTGGCGGTGATATGAGATGAAACAACAAACGCAGCAGGAAAATAGTTTTAGCAAATTTGAGGTCCGCTTTCTAGATAGCAGAAGACAGAAAGCATACTTTCATGGTCAGTAGAAAACCCTAACAAAACACATCCAGAAATTACTTTAGGACTCTGGCATTAACTCATAATACCAGAGTGGCAATTCCTGATCAACAAGAGCTTTCCAGACACAGTAACGAAACTGCAGCTGTGAACTGGAACCAAAATACAAAAACAAAACATGGACGAATGTCCAACTTATCTAGTAGATGTCTGGGAGCAGGAACAAGCACAGAGAGGCTTCTGATAACATTGTTGACCGGCAAGCATCTAACAGAGAAGCCAGGTTATATAGCGACACCCAGATCTAATCAGAACAGGTGAACAGGGAAGATGATGTCACAAGTTCAATTCCACCAGTAGCCACCGGGGGAGCCCAGAATCCAAATTCACAACAGCCACGTATTTCAGTGCCACGTATTTAAGTGCCACGTATCACATATTTCAGTGCCACGTATTTAAGTGCCACGTATTTAAGTGCCACGTATTTCAGTGCCACGTATTTCAGTGCCACGTATTTCAGTGCCACGTATTTCAGTGCCACGTATTTCAGTGCCACGTATTTCAGTGCCACGTATTTCAGTGCCACGTATCACATATTTCAGTGCCACGTATTTAAGTGCCACGTATTTAAGTGCCACGTATTTCAGTGCCACGTATTTCAGTGCCACGTATTTCAGTGCCACGTATTTCAGTGCCACGTATTTCAGTGCCACGTATTTAAGTGCCACGTATCACATATTTCAGTGCCACGTATTTAAGTGCCACGTATTTAAGTGCCACGTATTTAAGTGCCACGTATTTAAGTGCCACGTATTTCAGTGCCACGTATTTCAGTCACGTTTAGGGTTAGGGTTAGGGGTAGGGTTAGGGCTAGGGTTGGAGGTAAAGTTAGGGTTAGGGTTTGGATTACATTTACGTTTGGATTAGGGTTGGGATTAGAATTATGGGTGTGTCAGGGCTAGGGGTGTGGTTAGGGTTACCGTTGGGATTAGGGTTAGGGGTGTGTTTGGGTTAGGGTTTCAGGTAGAATTGGGGAGTTTCCACTGTCCAGGCACATCAGGGGCTCTCCAAGCGCGACATGGCGTCCAATCTCAATTCCAGCCAATTCTGTGTTGAAAAAGTAAAACAGTGCTCCTTCCCTTCCGAGCTCTCCCGTGCGCCCAAAAAGGGGTTTACCCCAACATATGTGTTATCAGCGTACTCGGGACAAATTGAACAACAACTTCTGGGGTCCAAGTTCTCTTGTTATCCTTAGGAAAATAAAAATTTGGGGGGCTAAAAATCATTTTTGTGGGAAAAAAAAGATGTTTTATTTTCACGGCTCTGCGTTATAAACTGTAGTGAAACACTTGGGGGTTCAAAGTTCTCACAACACATCTAGATAAGTTCCTTGGGAGGTCTAGTTTCCAATATGGGGTCACTTGTGGGGGGTTTGTACTGTTTGGGTACATCAGGGGCTCTGCAAATGCAACATGACGCCTGCAGACCAATCCATTTAAGTCTGCATTCCAAATGGCGCTCCTTCCCTTCCGAGCTCTGTCATGCACCCAAACAGTGGTTCCCCCCCACATATGGGGTATCAGCGTACTCAGGACAAATTGGACAACAACTTTTGGGGTCTAATTTATCCTGTTACCCTTGTGAAAATACAAAACTGGGGGCTAAAAAATCATTTTTGTGAAAAAAAAAAAGAATTTTTATTTTCACGGCTTTGCGCTATAAACTTTAGTGAAACACTTGGGGGTTCAAAGTTCTCAAAACACATCTAGATAAGTTCCTTGGGAGGTCTAGTTTCCAATATGGGGTCACTTGTGGGGGGTTTGTACTGTTTGGGTACTCAGGGGCTCTGCAAATGCAACGTGACGGCTGCTGACCAATCCATTTAAGTCTGCATTCCAAATGGCGCTCCTTCCCTTCCGAGCTCTGTCATGCGCCCAAACAGTGGTTCCCCCCCACATATGGGGTATCAGCGTACTCAGGACAAATTGGAAAACAAATTTTGGGGTCCAATTTATTCTGTTACCCTTGTAAAAATACAAAGCTGGGTGCTAAAAAATCATTTTTGAGAAAAAAAATAAAAATTATTTTCACGGCTCTGCGTTATAATCTGTAGTGAAACACTTGGGGGTTCAAAGCTCTCAAAACACATCTAGATAAGATCCTTAGGGGGTCTACTTTCCAAAATGGTGTCACTTGTAGGGAGTTTCAATGTTTAGGCACATCAGGGGCTCTCCAAACGCAACATGGCGTCCCATCTCAATTCCAGTCAATTTTGCATTGAAAAGTCAAATGGCGCTCCTTCCCTTCCAAGCTCTGCCATGCGCCCAAACAATGGTTTACACCCACATATGGGGTATCATCGTACTCAGGACAAATTGCACAACATTTTTTGGGGTCCAATTTCTTCTCTTACCCTTGGGAAAATAAAAAATTGGGGGCGAAAAGATCATTTTTGTGAAAAAATATGATTTTTTATTTTTACGGCTCTGCATTATAAACTTCTGTGAAGCACTTGGTGGGTCAAAGTGCTCACCACACATCAAGATAAGTTCCTTAGGGGGTCTACTTTCCAAAATGGTGTCACTTGTAGGGGGTTTCAGTGTTTAGGCACATCAGGGGCTCTCCAAATGCAACATGGCGTCCCATCTCAATTCCAGTCAATTTTGCATTGAAAAGTCAAATGGCGCTCCTTCCCTTCCAAGCTCTGCCATGCGCCCAAACAATGGTTTACACCCACATATGGGGTATCATCGTACTCAGGACAAATTGCACAACATTTTTTGGGGTCCAATTTCTTCTCTTACCCTTGGGAAAATAAAAAATTGGGGGCGAAAAGATCATTTTTGTGAAAAAATATGATTTTTTATTTTTACGGCTCTGCATTATAAACTTCTGTGAAGCACTTGGTGGGTCAAAGTGCTCACCACACATCAAGATAAGTTCCTTAGGGGGTCTACTTTCCAAAATGGTGTCACTTGTAGGGGGTTTCAGTGTTTAGGCACATCAGGGGCTCTCCAAACGCAACATGGCGTCCCATCTCAATTCCAGTCAATTTTGCATTGAAAAGTCAAATGGCGCTCCTTCCCTTCCAAGCTCTGCCATGCGCCCAAACAATGGTTTACACCCACATATGGGGTATCATCGTACTCAGGACAAATTGCACAACATTTTTTGGGGTCCAATTTCTTCTCTTACCCTTGGGAAAATAAAAAATTGGGGGCGAAAAGATCATTTTTGTGAAAAAATATGATTTTTTATTTTTACGGCTCTGCATTATAAACTTCTGTGAAGCACTTGGTGGGTCAAAGTGCTCACCACACATCAAGATAAGTTCCTTAGGGGGTCTACTTTCCAAAATGGTGTCACTTGTAGGGGGTTTCAGTGTTTAGGCACATCAGGGGCTCTCCAAACGCAACATGGCGTCCCATCTCAATTCCAGTCAATTTTGCATTGAAAAGTCAAATGGCGCTCCTTTCCTTCCGAGCTCTGCCATACGCCCAAACAGTGGTTTACCCCCACATATGGGGTATCAGCGTACTCAGGACAAATTGTACAACAACTTTGGGGGTCCATTTTCTCCTGTTACCCTTGGTAAAATAAAACAAATTGGAGCTGAAATAAATTTTGTGTGAAAAAAAGTTAAATGTTCATTTTTATTTAAACATTCCAAAAATTCCTGTGAAACACCTGAAGGGTTAATAAACTTCTTGAATGTGGTTTTGAGCACCTTGAGGGGTGCAGTTTTTAGAATGGTGTCACACTTGAGTATTTTCTATCATATAGACCCCTCAAAATGACTTCAAATGAGATGTGGTCCCTAAAAAAAAATGGTGTTGTAAAAATGAGAAATTGCTGGTCAACTTTTAACCCTTATAACTCCGTCACAAAAAAAAATTTTGGTTCCAAAATTGTACTGATGTAAAGTAGACATGTGGGAAATGTTACTTATTAAGTATTTTGCGTGACATATGTCTGTGATTTAAGGGCATAAAAATTCAAAGTTGGAAAATTGCAAAATTTTCAAAATTTTCGCCAAATTTCCATTTTTTTCACAAATAAACGCAAGTTATATCGAATAAATTTTACCACTAACATGAAGTACAATATGTCACGAGAAAACAATGTCAGAATCGCCAAGATCCGTCAAAGCGTTCCAGAGTTATAGCCTCATAAAGGGACAGTGGTCAGAATTGTAAAAATTGGCCCGGTCATTAACGTGCAAACCACCCTTGGGGGTGAAGGGGTTAAAAAGTAAGCTGCTTGACAAACCAGTGCATACTGGAGGAAGGAATGTCTTGAATAACTGGATGCGTTTCGAACACATATAATGCTCTTAGTCCTCATTTTAGAAGTAGCTTTTTTCCCAGGAGGTCAGCTAACAGAAACTCTGCAATCTGCTCTGATGCATTGGGATGTGTCACCCTTCCCCCCAGCCGCATGACCAGCCATGATATGAGAGAACTGTAAGTGTTTTTTCAACTTTAATTCCTTTTTATTTGTAATCATTTTGTACATACTATAATTGTCTCATTTTTTTTATATGTTTTTAGACTTTTGTAAACACTGCCCATTTCTTTTTGGAGTAAAAGTTATAATATCTACTAGCTTCGTTTTCCTTGCTCTACAATGTACCGCCAACGTCCTCTGAAGTAAATTGCGCTACTGATTGGGTTGGCTCCTGACCCCCTATTAATTATAGTAATAGGAGTTGGTGGCAGCGAAGCATATTGAGCTGGTTGGGTGATGCTGGCAGTGACAGAAAGGGGTTTATAAGTGTATTGCCTGGCTGCGGCTGGGAATAGTTATATCACCCTCACGGCAGCATACCCAATAGCCAGTACACAACTAGGCAGCCTTTCTGGCGACTAATTATCTTAGATGAAGTCCCCTGACTGACCTGAGGGTAAGGGGGCGCCAGAGAGCTGCAAGTTCCAAACCGGAACTGGGAAGTAGGATATAAATAAATCCCTGAAGAAAGAAGTGGGGCAACCAAACACCCCTGATTCATGACATTTAGCCTCCTCAGAGTATAATGCAGCCACCCACCATGGAATATATTGTACCCCCTCACAGAGTATAATGCAGCCCCCCATAAAATATAATGCAGCCCCACCATAGAAAATAATGCAGCCTCCTCCATAGAAAATAAGAACAATCACTAGTAGATCAATCTGTCCCCAGACAGTATGATGTCATCAGCAGCATATCTGCAGTTTTCACCAGGCTGCTGCTGAGAACAATGATTTTTGTTCCAGTATATACAATATAAACACTTGCAGAATAGGCAGCATTTTGTTTGTTTAGTATAATACGCCCCATAGTCCTCCACATAGTATAATGCACCCCACAGTCCTCTATACAGTATTATGTGCACCGCAGTCCTCCATATTGTATAATTAACACTCCATAGTCTTCCATATAATATAACTAGATGTTTCCAGCCAGCTAACGCTCGGCACGCTCATTGCTATCTAATTAATGCTGCTGGTGATTAAACTAAAGTAAACAATGACAACATCCCATAGCGCTTACACAGGTGGTAAATTAACTTAAAATGAAGTTAATAACAATAATAATCATTAAAAATCTGAATAATACTAAAAATACATTTTATTCACAGTGTAAAATCGAAAACAAACTGGATTCAGTAAGATGTGCGTTTTTTATTCATTCCAGCATCTAAACAAATTTCATAACGAAACATAAATTAAGTAAAAATTCCTCTGTAAACACAATTAAATGTATAGTCATTTTTGTCATTTTTAAAGATCTTTCCTTGACTTCTACCAGGTACAATTTAATGTGTGGGGGCGGGATTATGTGTGATAATGTGGTGGGGGGGCAGGATTGTGTGTCATAATGTGGTGGGGGGGCGGGATTGTGTGTCATAATGTGGTGGGGGGGCGGGATTGTGTGTCATAATGTGGTGGGGGGGTGGGATTATGTGTGGTAATGTGGTGGGGGGAGGGATTATGTGTGGTAATGTGGTGGGAGGCGGGATTATGTGTGGTGATGTGGTGGGGGGCGGGATTATCTGTGGGAATGTGGTGGGGGGCAGGATTATGTGTGGGAATGTGGTGGGGGGGCGGGATTATGTGTGGTAATGTGGTGGGGGGCGGGATTATCTGTGGGAATGTGGTGGGGGCAGGATTATGTGTGGGAATGTGGTGGGGGGGTGGGATTATGTGTGGTAATGTGGTGGGGGGCGGGATTATGTGTGGTGATGTGGTGGGGGGTGCGTTTATGTGTGGTAACGTGGTGGGAGGCCGGATTATGTGTGGTAATGTGGTGGGAGGCGGGATTATGTGTGGTAATGTGGTGGGAGGCCGGATTATGTGTGGTGATGTGGTGGGGGGCGGGATTATCTGTGGGAATGTGGTGGGGGGCAGGATTATGTGTGGGAATGTGGTGGGGGGGCGGGATTATGTGTGGTAATGTGGTGGGGGGCGGGATTATGTGTGGTGATGTGGTGGGGGGCGGGATTATCTGTGGTGATGTGCTGGGGGGCGGGATTATGTGTGGTAATGTGGTGGGAGGCGGGATTATGTGTGGTAATGTGGTGGGGGGCGGGATTATGTGTGGTAATGTGGTGGGAGGCCGGGTTATGTGTGGTAATGTGGTGGGGGGCGGGATTATGTGTGATAATGTGGTGGGGGGTGGGCTTATGTGTGGTAATGTGGTGGGGGGCGGGATTATGTGTGGTAATGTGGTGGGAGGCCGGATTATGTGTGGTAATGTGGTGGGGGCGGGATTATGTGTGGTAATGTGATGAGGGGCGGAATCAGGGCCGGACTGGCCATAGGGCACTTCTGGCAAATGCCAGAAGGGCCGGTGCCAGTGGTGGGCCGCTCAATCCGCCGCCCCCGCCGTCGCATTCATCTATACCGGCGTATAGACGCCGGTACAGTTGAATGCAATGATGGAGGAGAGAGCGTCTACAGACGCTCCTCTCCCATCATTCCCCGCTCTGCCTCTGACACTGCGGGTGCGCGATGACGTCATATCATCGCGCACCTGCTGTGTCCCGGGCAGACTGCAGCTGCTGAGACAGGAGCAGGAACCAGGAAGCAACGCTGGGCACGAGGAGAGGTGAGGAGAGGTTTTTTTTTTTCTGGACTGTGGGGCCATTCTCGGAGGAGGTGAGGGGAGGAAGAGAAGAGATGTGGGCTGTATATAGTTCTCTGTGGGCTGTGCTCTGTGCTGTATACTGCTGTGGGCTGTATATAGTTCTCTGTGGGCTGTGCTCTGTGCTGTATACTACTGTGGGCTGTATATAGTTCTCTGTGGGCTGTGCTCTGTGCTGTATACTGCTGTGGGCTGTATATAGTTCTCTGTGGGCTGTGCTCTGTGCTGTATACTACTGTGGGCTGTATATAGCTCTCTGTGGGCTGTGCTCTGTGCTGTATACTGCTGTGGGCTGTATATAGTTCTCTGTGGGCTGTGCTCTGTGCTGTATACTGCTGTGGGCTGTATATAGTTCTCTGTGGGCTGTGCTCTGTGCTGTATACTGCTGTGGGCTGTATATAGCTCTCTGTGGGCTGTGCTCTGTGCTGTATACTACTGTGGGCTGTATATAGTTCTCTGTGGGCTGTGCTCTGTGCTGTATACTGCTGTGGGCTGTATATAGTACTCTGTGGGCTGTGCTCTGTGCTGTATACTACTGTGGGCTGTATATAGTACTCTGTGGGCTGTTCTCTGTGCTGTATACTGCTGTGGGCTGTATATAGTTCTCTGTGGGCTGTGCTCTGTGCTGTATACTGCTGTGGGCTGTATATAGTTCTCTGTGGGCTGTGCTCTGTGCTGTATACTACTGTGGGCTGTATATAGTTCTCTGTGGGCTGTGCTCTGTGCTGTATACTGCTGTGGGCTGTATATAGTTCTCTGTGGGCTGTGCTCTGTGCTGTATACTACTGTGTGCTATATATAGTTCTCTGGGCTGTGCTCTGTGCTGTATACTACTGTGGGCTGTATATAGTACTCTGTGGGCTGTGCTCTGTGCTGTATACTACTGTGGGCTGTATATAGTACTCTGTGGGCTGTGCTCTGTGCTGTATACTACTGTGGGCTGTATATAGTTATCTGTGGGCTGTGCTCTGTGCTGTATGCTACTGTGGGCTGTATATAGTTCTCTGTGGGCTGTGCCCTGTGCTGTATATAGTTCTCTGTGGGCTGTGCTCTGTGCTGTATACTACTGTGGGCTGTATATAGTTCTCTGTGGGCTGTGCTCTGTGCTGTATACTACTGTGGGCTGTATATAGTTCTCTGTGGGCTGTGCTCTGTGCTGTATACTACTGTGTGCTGTATATAGTTCTCTGTGGGCTGTGCTGTATATAGTACTCTGTGGGCTGTGCTGTATATAGTACTCTGTGGGCTGTGCTGTATATAGTACTCTGTGGGCTGTGCTGTATATAGTACTCTCTGGGCTGTGCTGTATATAGTACTCTCTGGGCTGTGCTTTATATAGTACTCTGGGCTGTGCTGTATATAGTACTCTGGGCTGTGCTTTATATAGTTCTCTGTGGGCTGTGCTGTATATAGTTCTCTGTGGGCTGTGCTGTATATAGTTCTCTGTGGGCTGTGCTGTATATATTACTTTGTGGGCTGTGCTGTATATATTACTTTGTGGGCTGTGCTGTATATATTACTCTGTGGGCTGTGCTGTATACTACTGTGTGGACTGTGCTGTATACTTCTACGTGGGCTGTGCTGTATACTACTGTGGGGTCTGTGCTGTATACTACTGTGTGGTCTGTGCTGAATACTGCTGTGTGGGCTGTGTTATCTACTACGCGAGCTGTGCTATAGTATGCAGGCTGTGCTGTATACTTTTCGGTTTGTGCTATATAATATGCGGGCTTTGCTATATACTATGGGGAGTATATTATATTCTATGGGGGAGGCCATGTTATGTACTATGTGGCTGTGTTATATACTATTGTGAGGGTATATTATATTCTATGGGGGAGGCTGCGTTATATACTATGGGGGGCTGCATTATATTCTATGGGGGGCTACATTATATATTATGGGGAGGTGGGCTGTATTATATTCTATGGGGGTTACATACTCTGGGGTGGCTGCATTATACTCTGTGGGGTGGCTGCATTATACTCTGGGGTGGCTGCATTATACTCTGGGGTGGCTGCATTATACTCTGGGGTGGCTGCATTATACTCTGGGGTGGCTGCATTATACTATATGTGGGCTGCATTATACTGTATCGAGGACTATGGGGAATACGTTATACTATATGAAGAACTATGGGGTGCATTATACTATGGGAAGTGAATTGTACTACATGGATGACTGTGGCGGTGCATTATACTATATGGAGCACTATGAGGATTGTATTATGCTATATGGAGGACTATGAGGATTGTATTATGCTATATGGAGGACTATGAGGAGTGTATTATACTATGTGGAGGACTGAGCAGTGTATTTTAATATATGGAGGACTATAGGGAGTGTATTATACTATATGGAGGACTATGGAGCACATTATAATATATGGAGGACTATGGGGTGTATTTTACTAAACAAGTAAAATGCTGCATATTCGGATTGTTTTTGCTGGAACAAAAAGCCTTGTTGTCAGCAGCACATTGCCAGTGTAAACTGTAGATGTGCTGCTGAAAACATGATACTGTATGGTGATCTATTAGTGATCGTTCTGTCTCATCATTATTCCTCAGCTGGTGGAAAGAGGCCGGGAAACAAGCGTTGAACAACTTCAGTATTGTCGATCAAACTCGTTTAGCGGCCTGAACTCAGCGCACGTAAATACAACAGAAAGGCTTCTGTGTGATGTGCAATATGTTAGCATTTGGGGACCCATTTTAAACTTTGCCTAGGGCCCCACTTTGCCTAAAACCGGCCCTGCCTACAAGTGTACAAAGATATTATACAGTCACCATGTGACAAGTGGGCCTGTGTAACTTCAAATGCCAGGGCTGAATTTTAGTCCCAGTCCGGCCCTGGGCGGAATTATTTGTGGTGATGTGGTGGGGGGCGGGATTATGTGTGGTAATGTGGTGGGGGGCGGGATTATGTGTGGTAATGTGGTGGGGGGTCGGGATTATGTGTGATAATGTGGTGGGAGGCCGGATTATGTGTGGTAATGTGGTGGGGGCAGGATTATCTGTGGTGATGTGGTGGGGGGCGGGATTATGTGTGGTGATGTGGAGGGAGACGGGATTATGTGTGGTGATGTGGTGGGGGGCGGGATTATGTGTGGTGATGTGGTGGGGGGTGGGATTATGTGTGGTAATGTGGAGGGAGGTGGGATTATGTGTGGTGATGTGGTGGGGGGTGGGATTATGTGTGGTGATGTTGTGGGGGGTGGGATTATGTGTGGTAATGTGGTGGGGAGTGGGATTATGTGTGGTAATGTGGTGGGGGGCGGGATTATGTGTGGTGATGTGGTGTGGGGTGGGATTATGTGTGGTAATGTTGTAGGGGGCGGGATTATGTGTGGTAATGTGGTGGGGGGCGGGATTATGTGTGGTAATGTGGTGGGGCGGGATTATGTGTGGTAATGTGGTGGGGGGGTGGAATTATGTGTGGTAATGTGGATGGAGGCGGGAATATGTGTGGCAATGTGGTGGGGGGGAAGGATTATGTGTGGTAATGTGGTGGGGCGTGATTATGTGTGGTAATGTGGTGGGGGGGCGGGATTATGTGTGGTAATGTGGTGGGGGGCAGGATTATGTGTGGTAATGTGGTGGGGGGGCGGGATTATATGTGGTGATGTGGTGGGGGGCGGGATTATGTGTGGTAATGTGGTGGGGGGCGGGATTGTGTGGTAATGTTGTGGGGGGGTGGGATTATCTGTGGTGATGTGGTGGGGGGCAGGATTATGCGTGGTGATGTGGTGGGGGAGCAGGATTATGCGTGGTGATGTGGTGGGGGCGGGATTATGTATGGTAATGTGGTGGGGGGGCGGAATTGTGTGGTAATGTGGTGGGGGGCGGGATTATGCATGGTGATGGGTGAGGGCGGGATTATGCGTGGTGATGGGGTGGGGGTGGGATTGTGTGTGGTGATGGGGTGGGGGGCGGAATTATGTGGTGATGGTGTGGGGGGCGGAATTATGTGGTGATGGGGTGGGGGGTGGAATTATGTGTGGTGATGTGTTGGGGGCGGGATTATGTGGTTATGTGGTGGGGGGCGGAATTATGTGTGATAGTGTAGTGGGGGGCGGGATTATGTGTGGTGATGTGTTGGGGGGCGGGATTATGTGGTGATGTGGTGGGGGTGGGATTATGTGTGGTGATGTGGTGGGGCGGAGCTACTGTGCAGGGGGCGGGATTAGCGAGTGTGATGTGGAAAGCGGGATTATGTGTGGTAATGTGGTGGGGGGCGGGATTATCTGTGGTGGGGGCAGGATTATGCGTGGTGATGTGTAGGGGCGGGATTATGTGGTGATGTGGTGGGGGTGGAGCTACTGTGCAGGGGGCGGGATTAGCGAATGTGATGTGGGGGCGGGATTATGTGTGGTAATGTTGTGGGGGGGCGGGATTATGTGTGGTAATGTGGTGGGGGGCGGGATTATGCGTGGTAATGTGGTGGGGGGCGGGATTACGTGTGGTGAGGGGGCGGAATTATGTGTGGTAATTAGTGTTGAGCATTCCGATACCGCAAGTATCGGGTATCGGCCGATACTTGCGGTATCGGAATTCCGATACCAGGATTCCGATACTTGCCGCGTATCGGATACCGGAATCGGAAGTTCCAAGATTCAAAATGCAGAAATTCAGCCAATGAGAATGATTCCAAGTGTGGGCACATCCTGTTTAGCATGGAGGGCATGAAACTACTGGCAAGGCTGTGATTGGCTGCTGAAATGATGTCATGATGCAGTTTAAAAGTCGCTGGCGCCATTTTGCGATCACTCTGCTGTGAATTCAGTTAGTGACAGGACGCTGTTTGCTGACTGAGGGCCAGTTTAGAGATAGCGATTTGCTTCTTTGTGCTTTCCAAAGGCTAATTTAGCAACCGCTGTGTTCACCTACTAATCACCTTCCTTTTGCCTTGTAGCGCTGTTTTCACAGCGATCTGCAAGGTCTCTGTGTGTGTGTGTGTGAGTGCAGCCCAGTCTCCAGTCTGAGTGCAGCCACATAGGCCATCCATAGTTGGTTGTATTCAGTTCAGGGAGGGTGGTTCATTGCCTCATACTGTTCTTTTTTTTTTTTTTTTTCAAGTAGTGCAGGCTGCTGCACATTTTTTCAAAAAATTCCTATTAGTGTCTTTCCACCCGTCTCCAGCTAATTTGTGGAAAAACACTACATAGGATAAAGTAGAGGAGGGTTTTTGGGCCTTGCAGCGCCGTTTACGGCTGTCTGCACGGTCTCCGTGTGACTGCAGCTCGCCCTGTAATCTGTGAGCAGCTATAGCCTGGTTGTCTCCAGCTCAGGGTTTTTCACTGCGTCATACCGCCAAATCAATTTTCTTTTTTTTCCAAATAGTGTAGTCTGCTGCTAATTAATTTAAAAAAATCCTATTAGTGTCTTTCCACCCGTCTCCAGCTAATTTGTGGAAAAACACTACATAGGATAAAGTAGAGGAGGGTTTTTGGGCCTTGCAGCGCCGTTTACGTCTGTCTGCACGGTCTCTGTGTGACTGCAGCTCTATCTGTTGTCAGTTCAGCCCCCCAAAAAGAAATAAATAATAAAGTTCACCAAACACACCAGTTACACCACTTTACATTTGTGTAGGCCACATTAGCTCATATTAAAGTCTAGTCCACACTTTAGAAAATTAGTGTTTCTTATACCTGTTAGGAGGAGTTGCTCAGGAATAAGCACACAAATCCGTTAGTACTTTTCTGCTTATCTTTATCAGTCAACCAAGATGAAGAAGGCAGTGAGTAAGGCACGTGGGCGTGGGCGCGGAGCAGGGAGGGGACGTGGGGATTCTGTGCCTGCTGCGGGCACCGGTGACTCATCAGCACCCACTTTCACCAGGCAACAGTCGTTCATGCGCAGCTTTGTGTCAGAGCGCCGTACACCGCTGCTGCGTGAAGAACAAATTGAAGCCGTTGTCGGATGGATGGCAGCTAATGCATCAACTTCCATTAGTGCCACATCCTCTCAGACACAGAGCACTGGAGAGCAGCCATCTGTTTCTTCACCACCTGCCAAATTGCCCAGGCAGACAGAGAGCCCAGGACAGGAGCCGTCTCTACTTCTGTTCTCTGAATCTCTTGGCTTGGAAACAGGGGGCCAGCCAAGCAGCATTGGAGAAATGGAAGAAGAGGCAGGGTGCAGTGATGCCCAACAGCTTTTTCTGTCTTCCTCTGAAGAGGCGGGTGGGCCAGTGGCTCCGGTCACCACATCGCAGGCCGCATCAGCTGATGATGACACTCAGGTGCCACTTACTGGTGCGTGCTCTGCTGCTGAGACTACCCAGGAGGAGCAGTTGGGGGCAGAGGGTAGTGTAGATGATGAGGTCCTCGACCCATCTTGGCGGGAGGGACAGGAAGGTGGTGGGAGCAGCTCTGAGGAAGAGATTCCCCGTACGGCCCAAAGAGGGAGAGGGAGGGGGAAGACTGCGGATCCTGCAGCCTCCGCTTTGGCACCCGTTAGGAGCATGTCTCTTCCAAAAGCCAAAAAGGGCGCTCCCAAGACTTGCAGTGCCTGGTCCTTTTTTGACACAGTTGCAGATGACATTTGCTATGTCAGATGCAACGTGTGTCATCAAAAAGTCAAAAGAGGTCGAAATGTCAGCAACCTCAATACCTCCAACATGTGGAAACATGTGCGCAACAGGCACCCGGCGGAGTTAGAAAAACACACTGAAGAGGTAGGCCAACCAACAGCGGCAGCTACCACCTCTTCAGCTCGTGTTGCCTCTTCCTCTAGCTCACACGCAGCTGGTTCGGCTTCCTCCCAGGATCGCCGTGGAAGAACCTCTGGCCCTGTTGTCCAGAGACCCGCTGTAATTCCACCCGCAGCGCCACTTTCCCAGTCATCCACACACTCCCAGCCCAGTCTACAGCCATCGGTAGTACAGGCATGGGAGAAAAGGCGGCCTTTCTCGTCAAACCACCCACGAGCACAGGCTCTGACTGCAGGCATTGCCAAACTTCTGTCACTGGAAATGCTGTCATTCAGGCTGGTGGAGACTGACAGCTTCTGTGACTTGATGTCATTGGCAGTCCCACAGTACAATGTGCCTAGCCGCTTTTACTTCAGCAGGCAAGCCGTCCCTGCCCTGCACAAGCATGTGGAGGGACACATAAAACACGCGCTACTGAACGCCGTCAGTAGCAAGGTCCACCTCACCACCGATGCGTGGACCAGTCAACATGGACAGGGGCGATACCTTTCCCTCACTGCCCATTGGGTTAATGTCGTTGAGCCGGGTACAGACCGTGCGAGTGGCGCAGGACGTGTCCTGCCCACTCCAAGGATTGCAGGAATCCATTCTGTACGCATTGACTCCTCCTCTTACACCAGTTCCTCAGAATCATCGCTGCAGGAGCCGTCACAGTCCACCTCCACATGGACCCGTGATGAACGTGTACCTGTTACGACCGACATGAGCACAGCCGTGGCCAAACGTCAACAGGCCGTGTTGAAATTAATTTTTTTGGGGAATCGTAGCCACACAGCGCAGGAGCTCTGGAATGCCATCAAGCAGGAGAGCGATGTGTGGTTTGTGCCAGCGAATCTCCAGCCAGGCATGGTAGTGTGTGATAATGGCCAAAATCTGGTGGCAGCTCTGGGCCTCGGCAACCTCACTCACATCCCATGTCTGGCACATGTGCTCAATTTGGTCGTGCAGAGCTTTTTGAGGGACTATCCGGATCTTGATGCACTGCTGCACAAGGTCCGCCTAGAGTGTGCTCACTTGCGGCGTTCCAGCACGGCAAAAGCGCGCATTGCGGCTCTGCAGCGCCGACACCGCCTGCCGGAACATCGCATCATATGTGACCTACCTACCAGGTGGAATTCCACGTTACATATGTTGGAGCGGTTGTGTGAGCAGCAGCAAGCTGTAATGGAGTACCAGCTGCTTCAGGCGCAAAAAAGTCGCAGTCAGCGCCGTACAGACTTCACAACCACAGAGTGGGCCACTATGAATGACGTCTGCCAGGTTTTGCGTCCCTTTGATTATTCCACGCGGATGGCGAGTGCAGATGATGCACTAGTCAGCATGACTGTCCCCCTTATCTGCCTGCTTGAAAAATCACTGCAAGCGCTAAGGGATGATGTTGTGGAAGAGGTGGAGGATGAGGATTCACCATTTCCATCATCTTCTGGACAGTCAGCGCCACGTGGTTCCTCACAAACGCGTAGGCAGGGGACAGTTTGTGAGGAGGATGAGGAGGAGTCAATGGAGGAGGAAGACATCCGTCCAGAGGAGGGAGTTACACAATTGTCCAGTACTCAGTGTGTACAGCAAGGGTGGGGTGATGACGAGCGGGCAGAGATCACGCCTCCAGCAGGGGACAGCGTTTCTTGGGCAGTTGGCAGTCTGCAGCACATGGTGGATTACATGCTGCAGTGCCTGAGAAACGACCGCCGCATCGCCCACATTCTCAACATGTCTGATTATTGGGTGTTCACCCTCCTCGATCCTCGCTACCGGGACAACGTAGAAAGCCTCATCACACCGTTGAACCGGGAGCAAAAAATGCGGGAGTACCAAGACACACTGGTCAATTCCATCATCTTCTCCATTCCAACTGAGAGAAGTGCTGCTAGTGCATTCCAAAGCAGCTCAGTGCGTCCAGGCAGTGGTGGAGGCTCTGCACAAAGAGGGAGCAGAAGCAGTGCCTCTGCCCAAGGCAAGACCAGTATGGCCCAACTGTGGCACAGTTTTCTGTGCCCCCCACAAAAGTCTACACCATCACAGACGGCTCCAGTCAGCAGGAGGCAACGGTTCCGTCAGATGGTGACAGACTACATGTCTTGCCCTCTTGCTGTACTCCCAGACGGCTCTTCCCCTTTCAAGTTTTGGGTCTCAAAGCTGGATACATGGCCAGAGCTAAGCCAGTATGCATTGGAGGTGCTGTCTTGCCCTGCGGCCAGTGTATTATCGGAACGTTTCTTTAGTGCTGCAGGTGGTGTACTAACTGACCGTCGCATGCGACTATCCTCCGATAACGTTGACCGGCTTACTTTCCTGAAAATGAACAAGGCCTGGATCTCGCAGGAATTTGCCACTCCTCCTCCTGATTAAATAATTAGGTCACTGTATACGTTATCCAGGTCTCCTGTTGTGTTCATCTTTCTACCACCTGAACTTAAATTCCTGTGCTTCAACACCGCCAGTTGAGGCTCAGAAGTGCCGTCTGCACAGTCAAAACATACGACCCAGTGTTATTGGGTTTCAGTAACGTCAGCTGATCCCCAGCTGTGTAGCCGGCAATGTGTCATGCGACCGCCACGCTGACACAACAACTGAAATGTAAGGGAATCTGTCCCCCCCCCCCAAGGCGTTTGTTACTGAAAGAGCCTCCTTGTGCAGCAGTAATGCTGCACAAGGAAAAGGTAGCTATTTTTGTTTAGCACCTTGCACACGCAGAACTTAACACTTATAAAATGTGTCCACTGATACCGTAACACCGTCCCGGAGGTGGGACTTTCCTTCGTAATGTGATGCAGCACAGCCGTCATTCCTACCCCCCCGGCGCCGCGCACCGGCTCCTCAGCGTTGTTTGATTCCGTCCCGGAGCCTGCGCTGTTATGTTATCCCGTGGCCAGGCACACTTAGCGCTGCCCGTCTTCTGGCATCATTTGGTGTCAGGATGGCTGCGCCTGTGCGGCCGCGCTGGCAGAGAGCCCGCCTCGCAGTGTCTTCTGATTTAATCCCACTGGGGGCCTGGGATCCATGGACATGCGCAGTGCATATCTGAACCTCCACCTCTCACTCATCTCCCTATGGCTTCTTCAGACTGTTCGGTGTCAGCTGGTCCCTAATAGCATGCCACGGCCGTGACACCGCACAGTCTTAAGAAGCCGTAGGGAGGGGAGTGAGAGGCGAGGATATGCACTGCGCATGTCCATGGATCCCAGGCCCGCGGTGGGATTAAATCAGAAGACACTGCGAGGCGGGCTCTCGGCCAGCGCGGCCGCACAGGCGCAGCCATCCTGACACCAAATGATGCCAGAAGACGGGCAGCGCTAAGTGTGCCTGGCCACGGGATAACATGACAGCGCAGGCTCCGGGACGGAATCAAACAACGCTGAGGAGCCGGTGCGCGGCGCCGGGGGGGTAGGAATGACGGCTGTGCTGCGTCATATTACGAAGGAAAGTCCCACCTCCGGGATGGTTTCACGGTTTCAGGGGACACATTTTATAAGTGTTTAGTTCTGTGTTTGCAAGGAGCATGATGAAAAGAGCCACCTTTTCCTTTTGCATCTTTTGTGCTGCACAAGCTGGCTCTTTCAGCTACAAATACCTTGGGGGGGGGGGGGTTAAAGGTTCCCTTTCGACTTTCTCAGGCTTCGGCCTACATTGTGTTCCTCTGCTTTTCCACCTGTCCCTGGGCTCCAACACCGCCAGTTGCCGTCCAGAAGTGCTGTACGCACAGTCCCGACAGTCCCTCCTCTGTTATTGGGGTTCAGTAACGTCAGCTGTTCCCCTGCTGTGTGTGTGGCAATCCCTCCTACCTCCTCCTACCTCCTCCAACCTCCTCCTCCTCCACCTGTCCCTGGGCTCCAACACCGCCAGTTGCCGTCCAGAAGTGCTGTCCGCACAGTCCCGACAGTCCCTCCTCTGTTATTGGGGTTCAGTAACGTCAGCTGTTCCCCTGCTGTGTGTGTGGCAATCCCTCCTACCTCCTCCAACCTCCTCCAACCTCCTCCTCCTCCACCTGTCCCTGGGCTCCAACACCGCCAGTTGCCGTCCAGAAGTGCTGTACGCACAGTCCCGACAGTCCCTCCTCTGTTATTGGGGTTCAGTAACGTCAGCTGTTCCCCTGCTGTGTGTGTGGCAATCCCTCCTACCTCCTCCAACCTCCTCCAACCTCCTCCTCCTCCACCTGTCCCTGGGCTCCAACACCGCCAGTTGCCGTCCAGAAGTGCTGTACGCACAGTCCCGACAGTCCCTCCTCTGTTATTGGGGTTCAGTAACGTCAGCTGTTCCCCTGCTGTGTGTGTGGCAATCCCTCCTACCTCCTCCAACCTCCTCCAACCTCCTCCTCCTCCACCTGTCCCTGGGCTCCAACACCGCCAGTTGCCGTCCAGAAGTGCTGTCCGCACAGTCCCGACAGTCCCTCCTCTGTTATTGGGGTTCAGTAACGTCAGCTGTTCCCCTGCTGTGTGTGTGGCAATCCCTCCTACCTCCTCCAACCTCCTCCTCCTCCACCTGTCCCTGAGCTCCAACACCGCCAGTTGCCGTCCAGAAGTGCTGTACGCACAGTCCCGACAGTCCCTCCTCTGTTATTGGGGTTCAGTAACGTCAGCTGTTCCCCTGCTGTGTGTGTGGCAATCCCTCCTACCTCCCCCTACCTCCTCCAACCTCCTCCTCCTCCACCTGTCCCTGGGCTCCAACACCGCCAGTTGCCGTCCAGAAGTGCTGTACGCACAGTCAACAGTCGCTCCTCTGTTATTGGGGTTCAGTAACGTCAGCTGTTCCCCTGCTGTGTGTGTGGCAATCCCTCCTACCTCCTCCAACCTCCTCCAACCTCCTCCTCCTCCACCTGTCCCTGGGCTCCAACACCGCCAGTTGCCGTCCAGAAGTGCTGTCCGCACAGTCCCGACAGTCCCTCCTCTGTTATTGGGGTTCAGTAACGTCAGCTGTTCCCCTGCTGTGTGTGTGGCAATCCCTCCTACCTCCTCCAACCTCCTCCAACCTCCTCCTCCTCCACCTGTCCCTGGGCTCCAACACCGCCAGTTGCCGTCCAGAAGTGCTGTACGCACAGTCAACAGTCGCTCCTCTGTTATTGGGGTTCAGTAACGTCAGCTGTTCCCCTGCTGTGTGTGTGGCAATCCCTCCTACCTCCTCCAACCTCCTCCAACCTCCTCCTCCTCCACCTGTCCCTGGGCTCCAACACCGCCAGTTGCCGTCCAGAAGTGCTGTCCGCACAGTCCCGACAGTCCCTCCTCTGTTATTGGGGTTCAGTAACGTCAGCTGTTCCCCTGCTGTGTGTGTGGCAATCCCTCCTACCTCCTCCAACCTCCTCCAACCTCCTCCTCCTCCACCTGTCCCTGGGCTCCAACACCGCCAGTTGCCGTCCAGAAGTGCTGTACGCACAGTCCCGACAGTCCCTCCTCTGTTATTGGGGTTCAGTAACGTCAGCTGTTCCCCTGCTGTGTGTGTGGCAATCCCTCCTACCTCCTCCTACCTCCTCCAACCTCCTCCAACCTCCTCCTCCTCCACCTGTCCCTGGGCTCCAACACCGCCAGTTGCCGTCCAGAAGTGCTGTCCGCACAGTCCCGACAGTCCCTCCTCTGTTATTGGGGTTCAGTAACGTCAGCTGTTCCCCTGCTGTGTGTGTGGCAATCCCTCCTACCTCCTCCAACCTCCTCCAACCTCCTCCTCCTCCACCTGTCCCTGGGCTCCAACACCGCCAGTTGCCGTCCAGAAGTGCTGTACGCACAGTCCCGACAGTCCCTCCTCTGTTATTGGGGTTCAGTAACGTCAGCTGTTCCCCTGCTGTGTGTGTGGCAATTCCTCCTACCTCCTCCAACCTCCTCCTCCTCCACCTGTCCCTGGGCTCCACACCGCCAGTTGCCGTCCAGAAGTGCTGTACGCACAGTCCCGACAGTCCCTCCTCTGTTATTGGGGTTCAGTAACGTCAGCTGTTCCCCTGCTGTGTGTGTGGCAATCCCTCCTACCTCCTCCAACCTCCTCCAACCTCCTCCTCCTCCACCTGTCCCTGGGCTCCAACACCGCCAGTTGCCGTCCAGAAGTGCTGTCCGCACAGTCCCGACAGTCCCTCCTCTGTTATTGGGGTTCAGTAACGTCAGCTGTTCCCCTGCTGTGTGTGTGGCAATCCCTCCTACCTCCTCCAACCTCCTCCAACCTCCTCCTCCTCCACCTGTCCCTGGGCTCCAACACCGCCAGTTGCCGTCCAGAAGTGCTGTACGCACAGTCCCGACAGTCCCTCCTCTGTTATTGGGGTTCAGTAACGTCAGCTGTTCCCCTGCTGTGTGTGTGGCAATCCCTCCTACCTCCTCCAACCTCCTCCAACCTCCTCCTCCTCCACCTGTCTCTGGGCTCCAACACCGCCAGTTGCCGTCCAGAAGTGCTGTACGCACAGTCCCGACAGTCCCTCCTCTGTTATTGGGGTTCAGTAACGTCAGCTGTTCCCCTGCTGTGTGTGTGGCAATCCCTCCTACCTCCTCCAACCTCCTCCAACCTCCTCCTCCTCCACCTGTCCCTGGGCTCCAACACCGCCAGTTGCCGTCCAGAAGTGCTGTACGCACAGTCCCGACAGTCCCTCCTCTGTTATTGGGGTTCAGTAACGTCAGCTGTTCCCCTGCTGTGTGTGTGGCAATCCCTCCTACCTCCTCCAACCTCCTCCAACCTCCTCCTCCTCCACCTGTCCCTGGGCTCCACACCGCCAGTTGCCGTCCAGAAGTGCTGTACGCACAGTCCCGACAGTCCCTCCTCTGTTATTGGGGTTCAGTAACGTCAGCTGTTCCCCTGCTGTGTGTGTGGCAATCCCTCCTACCTCCTCCAACCTCCTCCAACCTCCTCCTCCTCCACCTGTCCCTGGGCTCCAACACCGCCAGTTGCCGTCCAGAAGTGCTGTCCGCACAGAGCCAAACACCTCGCCAATGTGTTAGCGGGGTTCAGCACCGCCAGCTGTTCCCCTGCTGTGCAGCCGGCAGCGTGTACTGCGACCGCCACGCAGGCACAACAAGTTAAATTTAAGGGAACCTGCCCCCCCCCCCAGGCGTTTGTTACTGAAGGAGCCACCTTGTGCAGCAGTAATGATGCAAAGGGAAAAAGTGCCTCTTTTCGTGGTGCTCCTTGCACATGCTGAACCTAACGCTTATGAAAAGTGTCCCCTCCTACCGTGATACCGTTCGGTAGGTGGAACTTTCCTTTGTGATGTGACGCAGCACAGCCGTCATTCTTACCCCCTTGGCGCCGTGCGCCGCCTCCTCAGCGTTGTTTGAATCTGTCCCGGAGCCTGCGCTGTTAGGTTAGCCCTTGGCCATGCACACATTTTGCGCTGCCCGTCTTCTGACATCATTTGGTGTCAGGCTGGCTGCGCCTGTGCGGCCGCGCTGGCCGAGATCCCGCCTCGTACTGTCTTCTGATTTCATCCCACTGGGGGCCTGAGATCCATGGACATGCGCAGTGCATATCTGAACCTCCACCTCTCACTCATCTCCCTATGGCTTCTTCAGACTGTTCGGTGTCAGCTGGTCCCTAATAGCATGCCACGGCCGTGACACCGCACAGTCTGAAGAAGCCGTAGGGAGGGGAGTGAGAGGCGAGGATATGCACTGCGCATGGCCACGTATCTCAGGCCCCCAGTGGGATGAAATCAGAAGACAGTACGAGGCGGGATCTCGGCCAGCGCGGCCGCACAGGCGCAGCCAGCCTGACACCAAATGATGTCAGAAGACGGGCAGCGCAAAATGTGTGCATGGCCAAGGGCTAACCTAACAGCGCAGGCTCCGGGACTGATTCAAACAACGCTGAGGAGGCGGCGCACGGCGCCAAGGGGGTAAGAATGACGGCTGTGCTGCGTCACATCACAAAGGAAAGTTCCACCTACCGAACGGTATCACGGTAGGAGGGGACACTTTTCATAAGTGTTAGGTTCAGCATGTGCAAGGACCATAAATTAAAAGAGCTAAGTTTACCTTTTCCAGCATTAGTGCTGTACACGATGGCTCTTTCAGCTACAAACGCCTGGGGGGGGGGGTTAAAGTTTCCCTTTCAACTTGCTCCAGTGCAGGCTTCGGCCTACACTCCCCTCCCCCTGCTCCTCCTCCTCCTGCTCCTCCTCCTGCTGACCCCGGGCTCCAACACCGCCAGTTGGGGCCCGGTACTGCTAGCTGCACAGAGAAAAACACCAGCCAATGTGTCAGTGGGGTTCAGCACCGCCAGCTGTTCCCCTGCTGTGCAGCCGGCATCGTGTCCTGCAAAAGCCACGCAGACACAAGAACTGAAATTGAAGGGAACCTGTCCCCCCTCCCCCAGGCGTTTGTACGTTTTAAAGGCCACCTTGTACAGCGGTAATGCTGCATGTGTGCAAGGTGGCTCATAAACGTATTCTCCTCGCACATGTGGAACTGAAAACACGTCTAAAATGTGTCCTCTGTGTGACCATTTAACCGTCCCGGTGGTGTGACTTTCCTTTGTAATGACACGCTGCAACCCCCTTGGTAGCGCTGCCCGTCTTCTGGCATCATGGTTTGGCTGCCTGCGCCTCTGCGGCCGCCCTGACCCACACAACGCCCCTCGTTGTCTTAGTTATTGGGACTGCGAGGGTGTGATTGATGGGCAGGATCAGTGCATCAGTTCGCCTGTCCCTCCTCTCCTTCCGCCTTCTGCGGACTGTGCGGCTTCATGGCCGTGGCATGCGATAAGGGATCAGATGACGCCGCACAGTCTGAAGCGGGTGTAAGGACCCGAGTGTGAGAGGCGAACATATGTGCTGCGCCAGGCCCTGAATCCCAGCCCCGCAGTGTTTTAACAATGTTAAGACACTGCGGGGCTGGGATTCATGGTCATCGCGAAACGCACCGGCCGACATTAAATGATGCCAGAACATGGGCAGCGCTAACAGCGCTAGGCCAGGGGATAACACGACAGCGCAGACTCCTGTACAGCAAATAACAACGCTCAGGAGGCTGCACCCAGCACCAAGGTGGGATTCTTGACATCTGTGCTGCGTCTCATTACAAAGGGAACTCGCGCCTCCAACACAGTTTGACTGTTTAAAGGGCTAAATGTTATACGTGTTTCATTCAGCGTGTGCAAGGAGCGAAATTAAAAGAGCAACCTTTGACTTGTGCAGCACTACTGCTGCATAAGCTGTGGCTCTTCTACTTTGTAACCCCTGAGGGGGGGGTTAAAGGTTACCTTTGAAATTGGTTCAATTAGGCTTCGGCCTACACTCTGCTCCCTCTGCAGAGCCCTGGGCTCCAACACCGCCAGTTGGGGCCCGGTACTGCTAGCTGCACAGAGAAAAACACCAGCCAATGTGTCAGTGGGGTTCAGCACCGCCAGCTGTTCCCCTGCTGTGCAGCCGGCAACGTGTCCTGCAACTGCCACGCAGGCACAACAGACCCAAAAGCTGCCGCCAGTGCAGGCTTCGGCCTACACTCTGCTCCCTCTCCTCCTCCTGCTGACCCCGGGCTCCAACACCGCCAGTTGGGGCCCGGTACTGCTAGCTGCACAGAGAAAAACACCAGCCAATGTGTCAGTGGGGTTCAGCACCGCCAGCTGTTCCCCTGCTGTGCAGCCGGCATCGTGTCCTGCAAAAGCCACGCAGACACTTGCTCTTGTACCTTCTGCTCCCCATCCTGGTTCCAGTACCGTCAGCTGGTTCCGGGCAGAGCCTTTGGCTTAGGTGCCTCCCTCTGGGTATCCGAGTTCCACCAACGTCAGGTGGTCCTTGGTAGTGCTTTCAGGCACGGGTACCTCCTGCTTAGTAACCGGGTTCCAGTAACATCAGCTGGTCCTCGGTAGTTCCATTGGCTCTTGGACCTTCGGCTACCCATCCGGGTTCCAGCACCGTCAGCTGGTTCTCGGCAGTGTCTTTTGCTCTTGTACCTTCTGCTCCCCATCCTGGTTCCAGTACCGTCAGCTGGTTCCGGGCAGAGCCTTTGGCTTAGGTGCCTCCCTCTGGGTATCCGAGTTCCACCAACGTCAGGTGGTCCTTGGTAGTGCTTTCAGGCACGGGTACCTCCTGCTTAGTAACCGGGTTCCAGTAACGTCAGCTGGTCCTCGGTAGTTCCATTGGCTCTTGGACCTTCGGGTAGCCATCCGAGTTCCAGTTCCATCAGCTGGTTCTCGGCATTTTCTCAGCCTTCTTGTACCTTCTGCTACATTTCCAAGTTCAAGAGACTAAACACGATGACCCGGAAGAACACCCCTAAGATGACGACGACACCAGAGACGACAACCACCGTGATGACGACGACCCTGGAGACGATGACCCTGAAGACCACCGTGATGACGACGACCCCGGAGACGACGACCCTGAAGACCACCCCGATGACGACGACCCCGGAGACGACAACCCTGGAGACGACGACGACCTGGAAGACCGAGAAGCAGAAGAACAAGAGGCTGCAGAACAAAGAGCAGAAGAACATTAAGCATAACACTAAATATCAGAGCAAAAAATATTATCTAAATTATAAGCAGAAGAAGACTAAGCAGTGTATGGGGGTGAGTCCGTTCCTCCTCGTGGTGCCCCTGGATAAAGCCTGATGCTGCAGGCCAAACTGAACGCGGACAAATGTAACTGTTTTGTGACAGGCAGAACGGAAGGTGTAATCTTCAAACTTTTATAGATAACAACTACGGGAATGCCTGTCACAAATAAGAATATGATGAAGAAGTAGAATATGATGAAGATAATAGTAAAATAAAAAGAATATGAACAATGTAACCCAAAAAAATAATAGGTAGAAGATGAAGAAGAAGATGAATAAGGTGAAGAAGTTGATGTCAAAGAAGCTGATGATGAGGATAATGAAGAAGAAAGCGTGGGAGAAGTAAAAAAGAAGGTGAAGGGCGTTGAAGTAGTGATAGTGAAACATCAATATCTGACATAAAAAAAAAAAAAATAACATAGTCAAATTCTTTCTAACGCCGAACGTCATAAAAAAAAATAAAATCCTGCTATTCTATTACATTGGGCTAAACCTCTGTGCCTTTAATGTCTCCGCCACCTCCCCCAATACATCCTACATTATTCTTAGTTGTTTTCCTTCATGTAGAATGAACCTACAAGTGTATAAAGGGTTTATTTTAATTCCGATATTTTCGTCCCATTGACTTGCATTGGGATCGGGTATCGGTATCGGATTGGATCCGATATTTTGACGGTATCGGCCGATACTTTCCGATATCGGAAAGTATCGCTCAACACTAGTGGTAATGTGGTGCGAGATGGAATTATGTGTGGTAATGTGGCGGGGGGCGAGATTATGTGTGGTAATGTGGATGGAGGCGGGATTATGTGTGGTAATGTGGTGGGGCGGGATTATGTGTGGTAATGTGGCGGGGGGCGAGATTATGTGTGGTAATGTGGCGGGGGGCGAGATTATGTGTGGTAATGTGGTGGGGGGCGGGATTATGTGTGGTAATGTGGTGGGGGGATTATGTGTGGTAATGTGGTGGGCAGGATTATGTGTGGTGATGTGGTGGGGGCGGGATTATGTGTGGTGATGTGGTGGGGGGCGAGATTATGTGTGGTAATGGGGTGGGGGGCGGGATTGTGTGGTAATGTTGTGGGGGGTGGGATTATGCATGGTGATGGGTGGGGACGGGGGCGGGATTATGCGTGGTGATGGGGTGGGGGTGGGATTGTGTGTGGTGATGGGGTGGGGGCGGGATTATGTGTGGTGATGTGGTGGGGGGCGGGATTGTGTGGTAATGTTGTGGGGGGGCGGGATTATCTGTGGTGATGTGGTGGGGGGCAGGATTATGCGTGGTGATGTGGTGGGGGAGCGAGATTATCTGTGGTGATGTGGTGGGGGGCAGGATTATGTGTGGTAATGTGGTGGGGGGGCGGGATTATGCATGGTGATGGGTGGGGGCGGGATTATGCGTGGTGATGGGGTGGGGGTGGGGTTGTGTGTGGTGATGGGGTGGGGGGCGGGATTATGTGTGGTGATGTGGTGGGGGAGCGGGATTATGTGTGGTGATGTGGTGGGGGGCGGGATTATGTGTGGTGATGTGGTGGGGGGTGGGATTGTGTGTAGTGATGGGGTGGGGGGCGGAATTATGTGTGGTGATGTGTTGGGGGGCGGGATTATGTGGTGATGGGGTGGGGGGTGGAATTATGTGTGGTGATGTGTTGGGGGCGGGATTATGTGGTTATGTGGTGGGGGGCAGGATTATGTGTGATAGTGTGGTGGGGGCAGGATTATGTGTGGTGATGTGTTGGGGGGCGGGATTATGTGGTGATGTGGTGGGGGTGGGATTATGTGTGGTGATGTGGTGGGGCGAAGCTACTGTGCAGGGGGCGGGATTAGTGAGTGTGATGTGGAAAGCGGGATTATGTGTGGTAATGTCGTGGGGGGCAAGATTATGTGTGGTAATGTGGTGGGGGGGCGGGATTATGCGTGGTGACGTGGTGGGGGCAGGATTATGCGTGGTGATGTGTTGGGGCGGGATTCTGTGGTGATGTGGTGGGGGTGGAGCTACTGTGCAGGGGGCGGGATTAGCGAATGTGATGTGGGGGGCGGGATTATGTGTGGTAATGTCGTGGGGGGGCGGGATTATGTGTGGTAATGTGGTGGGGGCAGGATTATGCGTGGTGATGTTTTGGGGCGGGATTATGTGTTGATGTGGTGGGGGTGGAGCTACTGTGCAGGGGGCGGGATTAGCGAATGTGATGTGGGGGGCGGGGTTATATATGGTAATGTGGTGGGGGGGCGAGATTATGTGTGGTAATGTGGTGGGGGGCGGGATTACATGTGGTAATGTGGTGGGGGCGGGATTATGTGTGGTAATGGGGTGGGCGCAGGATTATGGGTGGTAATGGGGTGGGAGGGCGGGATTATGGGTGGTAAAGGGGTGGGGGGGCTGGATTATGGGTGGTGATGGAGTGGGGGGCAGGATTATGGGTGGTAAAGGGTTTGGGGGGCGGGATTATGGGTGGTGATGGAGTGTGGGGGCGGGATTATGGGTGGTGATGGGTTGGGGGGGCTGGATTATGGGTGGTGATGTTTTATGGGTGGTGATGGGGTGGGGGGCGGGATTATGGATGGTAATGGGGTGGGGGGATGGGATTATGGGTGGTGATGGTGTGGGGGGGCTGGATTATGGGTGGTGATTTTTTATGGGTGGTGATGGGGTGGGGGGACGGTTCTTATGGGTGGTGATGTTTTATGGGGGGGGCAGGATTATGGGTGGTAAAGGGTTTGGGGGGCGGGATTATGGGTGGTGATGGAGTGTGGGGGCGGGATTATGGGTGGTGATGGGTTGGGGGGGCTGGATTATGGGTGGTGATGTTTTATGGGTGGTGATGGGGTGGGGGGCGGGATTATGGATGGTAATGGGGTGGGGGGATGGGATTATGGGTGGTGATGGTGTGGGGGGGCTGGATTATGGGTGGTGATGTTTTATGGGTGGTGATGGGGTGGGGGGACGGTTCTTATGGGTGGTGATGTTTTATGGGTGGTGATGGGGTGAGGGGGTGGGATTATGGGTGGTGAAGGGGTGGGGGGCGGGAATATGGGTGGTGATGGGGTGGGGAGGCGGGATTATGGGTGGTGAATGGGTGGGGGGGTGTTATTATGGGTGGTGATGGGGTGGGGGTGGGATTATGGGTGGTGATGGGGTGGGGGAGCCGGATTATGGGTGATGATGGGGTTGGGGGGCGAGATTATGGGTGGTGATGGGGTTGGGGGGCGGGATTATGGGTGGTGATGGGGTAGGGGGCGGGATTATGGGTGGTGATGGGGTGGGCAGGCGGGATTATGGGTTGTGATGGGGTGGGGGGCGGGATTATGGGTGGTGATGGGGTGGGGGCGGGATTGTGTGCTGTGATGGGTTGGGGGGCGGGATTGTGTGCGGTGATGGGGTGGGACGGCGGGATTGTGTGCGATGATGGGGTGGGAGGGCGGTATTGTGTGCGGTGATGATTTTGTGTGCGGTGATGGGGTGGGGGGCGTGATTGTGTGCGGTGATGGGGTGGGGGCGAGATTGTGTGCGGTGATGGGTTGGGGGGCTAGATTGTATGTGGTGATGGGTTGAGAGCGGGATTGTGTGCGGTGATGAGATGGGGGGCGTGATTTTGTGCGGTGATGTGTTGGGGAGAGATTGTGTGATGTGATGGGGTGGGGGGCGGGATTGTGTGCGGTGATGGGTTGAGGCGAGATTGTGTGCAGTGATGGGTTGGGGGGCGAGATTGTGTGCGGTGATGTGTTGGGGGGCCGGGATTGTGTGCGGTGATGGGGTGGGAGGGCGGGATTGTGTGCGGTGATGGGGTGGGAGGGCGGGATTGTGTGCGGTGATGGGGTGGGAGGGCGGGATTGTGTGCGGTGATGGGGTGGGAGGGCGGAATTGTGTGCGGTGATGGGGTGGGAGGGCGGTATTTTGTGTGCGGTGATGGGGTGGGAGGGCGGGATTTTGTGTGCGGTGATGGGGTGGGAGGGCGGGATTTTGTGTGCGGTGATGGGGTGGGAGGGCGGGATTTTGTGTGCGGTGATGGGGTGGGAGGGCGGGATTGTGTGCGGTGATTTTTGTGTGCGGTGATGGGGTGGGAGGGCGGTATTATGGGTGGTGATGGGGTGGGGGGCGGGATTATGGGTGGTGATGGGGGGCGGGATTATGGTTGGTGAAGGGGTGGGGGGGTGGGCTTATGGGTGGTGATGGGGTGGGGGGGTCTGGATTATGGGTGGTGATGGGGGGGGTCGGATTATGGGTGGTGATGGGGTGGGGGGGCGGGATTATGGGTGGTGAAGGGGTGGGATTATGGGTGGTGAAGGGGTGGGGGGTGGGATTATGGGTGGTGAAGGGGTGGGGGGGTGGGATTATGGGTGGTGATGGGGTTGGGGGGCGGGATTATGGGTGGTGATGTGGTGGGGGGCGTGATTGTGTGCGGTGATGGGTTGGGGGGCGTGATTGTATGCGGTGATGGGTTGGGGGGCGAGATTGTGTGCGGTGATGGGTTGGGGGGCGTGATTGTATGCGGTGATGGGTTGGGGGGGCGAGATTGTGTGCGGTGATGGGTTGGGGGGCTAGATTGTATGTGGTGATGGGTTGAGAGCGGGATTGTGTGTGGTGATGAGATGGGGGGCGTGATTTTGTGCGGTGATGTGTTGGGGGAGAGATTGTGTGATGTGATGGGGTGGGGGGCAAGATTGTGTGATGTGATGGGGTGGGGGGCGGGATTGTGTGCGGTGATGGGTTGAGGCGAGATTGTGTGCGGTGATGGGTTGGGGGGCGAGATTGTGTGCGGTGATGTGTTGGGGGGCCGGGATTGTGTGAGGTGATGGGGTGGGGGGCGGGATTGTGTGCGGTGATGGGTTGAGGCGAGATTGTGTGCGGTGATGGGTTGGGGGGCGAGATTGTGTGCGGTGATGTGTTGGGGGGCCGGGATTGTGTGAGGTGATGGGGTGGGAGGGCGGCATTTTGTGTGCGGTGATGGGGTGGGAGGGCGGGATTGTGTGCGGTGATGGGGTGGGAGGGCGGGATTGTGTGCTGTGATGGGGTGGGAGGGCGGGATTGTGTGCGGTGATGGGGTGGGAGGGCGGGATTGTGTGCGGTGATGTGGTGGGAGGGCGGGATTGTGTGCGGTGATAATTGTGTGCGGTGATGGGGTGGGAGGGCGGTATTGTGTGCGGTGATGGGGTGGGAGGGCGGTATTATGGGTGGTGATGGGGTGGGGGGGCGGGATTATGGGTGGTGATGGGGGGCGGGATTATGGTTGGTGAAGGGGTGGGGGGTGGGATTATGGGTGGTGATGGGGTGGGGGGTCAGGATTATGGGTGGTGATGGGGGGGTCGGATTATGGGTGGTGATGGGGTGGGGGGGCGGGATTATGGGTGGTGAAGGGGTGGGGGGTGGGATTATGGGTGGTGAAGGGGTGGGGGGTGGGATTATGGGTGGTGAAGGGGTGGGGGGGTGGGATTGCGGAGCGCCCCCACACCGCCGCAGGGCCGAGGGGTACCCGGAGCCGGGCCTCTGGGATCTCAGTCCTGGGGTTGTCACGGTGGCTAGACCCGGTCCGTGGCCCTGTCCGTCAGTGGGGGACGTCCGGTGAAGTAGGTGGTGTTAACGGTGGTGTAGCGGTGCAGTTGTGGGGTGCAGGTCGCGGTAAATAACGAGGACACCAGGTTGCAGTCTCTTTACCTCTTTACTGGAGATCTCTGAGTCCTCAGTCCAGAATACGGTTCACCAGGCTGCGCAAGTCCGGCCGGTCCAATGGCACCTCCAGAGTTCTCTTCACAGGTGGAAATCAGTGCCTTCCTTCTTAGCGCTGTGTGTTGTAGTCCTTCCCTGCTGTGCTCACGGAAAGTACCCCACAACTGTTGTGTCTGTTTCTTAAGTTCCCTCACAACTCGATTAACTGATCTTCTGCTAATCTTCCGTCCCTTCCTGATGTTACAGTAAGAACGGCACCCGTTTGTCAGGTAGGCCTGGAGTTCTTCCGGGACCCTAGTGACGCCCCTCTCCCGCAATTGCCCCCCAAGACTTCATAGGTGATATGTGGTAGACAGCCCGCCTGAGACTGACTGTCCTGCCGCTGTTTGGAGTATGGCTTAAAGCTGTATATTATTCCACTCCCTCGGCGTTCCGGCCACCGGTAATGCGCCTCAGCAAGGTGCTGCCTCTTTCAACAAAACCCCTGCTGGAATTCTCCTTCTGCTTGATCTCGTTTCTCACTCAGCACAATCTATCTCGCTTCTAGTCCTTTCTTGGGCACCGCCGCTATGCTGAGCAGGCACGGTCCCGTTACGTTCTTTCCAATGCCAAGCCTCTGCCAGGATCCCACCCCTGGCAGAGACCCTACTGTCTCTTCCTCCACAACACCCTCTCTCACTAGGTGTTGCTTCGTTCAATCCAGTCAGCGTTCTCCCTAACTTCCTGCCTGACCCCCAGTTTACCCACTATGGTGGGGAGTGGCCTAATGAATAGCACCCTTAGCTCCCCCCGGAGGCCCTGCTGTGAAACATATTGGTGTCTGTGATACCTGATCAGAAGAACTCCTTCAGTGCCATCGAACGCACCATGGCTCCCCTTAGTGGTGAAGCCACAGTACTGCAACGACCAGGACTCTGGGGCGCTGCAGGATTATGGGTGGTGATGGGGTTGGGGGGCGGGATTATGGGTGGTGATGTGGTGGGGGGCGTGATTGTGTGCGGAGATGGGTTGGGGGCGTGATTGTATGCGGTGATGGGTTGGGGGGCGAGATTGTGTGCGGTGATGGGTTGGGGGGCGTGATTGTATGCGGTGATGGGTTGGGGGGCTAGATTGTATGTGGTGATGGGTTGAGAGCGGGATTGTGTGCGGTGATGAGATGGGGGGCGTGATTTTGTGCGGTGATGTGTTGGGGGAGAGATTGTGTGATGTGATGGGGTGGGGGGCAAGATTGTGTGATGTGATGGGGTGGGGGGCGGGATTGTGTGCGGTGATGGGTTGAGGCGAGATTGTGTGCGGTGATGGGTTGGGGGGCGAGATTGTGTGCGGTGATGTGTTGGGGGGCCGGGATTGTGTGCGGTGATGGGGTGGGAGGGCAGGATTGTGTGCGGTGATGGGGTGGGAGGGCGGGATTGTGTGCGGTGATGGGGTGGGAGGGCGGGATTTTGTGTGCGGTGATGGGGTGGGAGGGCGGGATTGTGTGCGGTGATGGGGTGGGAGGGTGGGATTGTGTGCTGTGATGGGGTGGGAGGGCGGGATTGTGTGCGGAGATGGGGTGGGAGGGCGGGATTGTGTGCGGAGATGGGGTGGGAGGGCGGGATTGTGTGCGGTGATGGGGTGGGAGGGCGGGATTGTGTACGGTGATGTGGTGGGAGGGCGGGATTGTGTGCGGTGATGGGGTGGGAGGGCGGGATTGTGTGCGGTGATGAGGTGGGAGGGCGGGATTGTGTGCGGTGATGGGGTGGGAGGGCGGGATTGTGTGCGGTGATGGGGTGGGAGGGCGGGATTGTGTGCGGTGATGGGGTGGGAGGGCGGTATTATGGGTGGTGATGGGGTGGGGGGGCGGTATTATGGGTGGTGATGGGGTGGGGGGGGTCAGGATTATGGGTGGTGATGGGGGGGTCGGATTATTTGGGGGCGGGATTATGGGTGGTGATGGGGTGGGGGGGCAGCATTATGGGTGGTGATGGGGTGGGGGGTGTTTATGGGTGGTGAAGGGGTGAGTGGGCGGGATTATGGGTGGTGAAGGGGTGGGGGGGCAGCATTATGGGTGGTGATGGTGTGGGGGGCGGGATTATGGGTGGTGAAAGGGTGGGGGGGCGGGATTATGGGTGGTGAAGGGGTGGGGGGGCGGGATTATGGGTGGTGAAGGGGTGGGAGGGCGGGATTTTGTGTGCGGTGATGGGGTGGGAGGGCGGGATTTTGTGTGCGGTGATGGGGTGGGAGGGCGTTATTTTGTGTGCGGTGATGGGGTGGGAGGGCGGGATTGTGTGCGGTGATGGGGTGGGAGGGCGGGATTGTGTGCGGTGATGGGGTGGGAGGGCGGTATTATGGGTGGTGATGGGGTGGGGGGCGGGATTTTGTGTGCGGTGATGGGGTGGGAGGGCGGGATTGTGTGCGGTGATGGGGTGGGAGGGCGGGATTGTGTGCTGTGATGGGGTGGGAGGGCGGGATTGTGTGCGGAGATGGAGTGGGAGGGCGGTATTTTTGTGTGCGGAGATGGGGTGGGAGGGCGGGATTGTGTGCGGAGATGGGGTGGGAGGGCGGGATTGTGTGCGGTGATGGGGTGGGAGGGCGGGATTGTGTGCGGTGATGTGGGAGGGCGGGATTGTGTGCGGTGATGAGGTGGGAGGGCGGGATTGTGTGCGGTGATGGGGTGGGAGGGCGGGATTGTGTGCGGTGATGGGGTGGGAGGGCGGGATTGTGTGCGGTGATGGGGTGGGAGGGCGGTATTATGGGTGGTGATGGGGTGGGGGGGCGGTATTATGGGTGGTGATGGGGTGGGGGGGGTCAGGATTATGGGTGGTGATGGGGGGGTCGGATTATTTGGGGGCGGGATTATGGGTGGTGATGGGGTGGGGGGGCAGCATTATGGGTGGTGATGGGGTGGGGGGCGGGATTATGGGTGGTGAAGGGGTGGGGGGGCGGGATTATGGGTGGTGAAGGGGTGGGGGGGCGGGATTATGGGTGGTGAAGGGGTGGGGGGTGGGATTATGGGTGGTGAAGGGGTGGGGGCGGGATTATGGGTGGTGAAGGGGTGGGGGGGTGGTATTATGGGTGGTGATGGGGTTGGGGGGCGGGATTATGGGTGGTGATGTGGTGGGGGGCGTGATTGTGTGCGGTGATGGGTTGGGGGGCGTGATTGTATGCGGTGATGGGTTGGGGGGCGAGATTGTATGCGGTGATGGGTTGGGGGGCGAGATTTTGTGCGGTGATGTGTTGGGGGGCGGGATTGTGTGCGGTGATGGGTTGGGGGCGTGATTGTGTGTGGTGATGGGTTGGGGGCGAGATTGTGTGCGGTGATGTGTTGGGGGGGAGGGTGTTGTGAATTCGGTTTGTGGGCTCCCCCGGTGGTCTGTTATGGTAGTGTCTCTTATGTGCCTTCCTCCATCTCTGATTACCTGTCGCCACCCTCTTGGGGAGTTTCCTATTTAAGGCTGCTTGGCTGTTAGTCACATGCCGGCCAACAATGTGCTAGTAGCATTCTGTTGCATTCACCTGCCTCAAGTTCCAGTTCAGCTAAGTTGAATTTTGTTTCTTGTTTTGCTATTTTTGTCCAGCTATCTGCAATGTGACTCTTCAGTGCTGGAAGCTCTTGTGGACAGAAAATTACTACTCCAGTGGCATGAGTTGTCACTGGAGTTTAAAGTAATTTCTGGATGGTGTTTTTGAATAGTGATTTTTAGGTCGACCGTGAAGTAACTCTTTCCTGTCCTTCTGCTATCTAGTAAGCGGACCTCACTGTGCTAAATCTGCTGTTCATCCTACGTATGTCATTTCCTCTGAACTCACCGTCAATATCTGTGGGGGCCTACTATCATCTTTTGGGGTTCCTCACTGGAGGTAAGGCAGGCCTGTATGTTCCTCTTATAGGGGTAGTTAGATCTCCGGCTGGCGCGTGGTGTCTAGGGCATCGTAGGTACATCCCCCGGCTACTGTAAGTGTTGGGTCAGGTTCAGGTCACGGTCGACCTTAGTTTCCATCACCCGAGAGCTAGTCCGTTTTGTATTTCTTTCCCATGGTCATTGGGGTAACCATAACAGTTTGGCCGGCCAGTAAAAAATCTATGTGTTAAAATATGCACTAAAGTAGGAAGGAGAAGAAAAGGTTTTTTTTTTTTTTTCTGTGTTTGAAAGTGCACCTTAGTTTGATCATTTGTATTCCTTGCTTAAACTGCAGTCTTCAGCCTTTTTTTTTCTCCTCTCCTCTTAACCTCTGAATGCTTGGGTTACACCCATTTGAAACATGGATCCACAGAGTTTAGTTGCGGGTTTGAATAACCTTGCGACAAAAGTACAGAACCTACAAGATTTTGTTATACGTGCTCCAATGTCTGAACCTAAGATTCCTCTGCCTGAATACTTTACCGGAGACAGATCCCGGTTTTTGAGTTTCAGAGAAAATTGCAAATTGTTTTTGTCTCTGAGATCTCACTCTGCTGGTGATCAGACTCAACAAGTTAAAATTGTTATCTCTCTACTGCGCGGCGACCCACAAAGTTGGGCATTTGCATTATCGCCAGGGGATCCTGCGTTGTTAAATGTAGATGCGTTTTTTCAGGCTTTGGGGTTGCTTTATGAAGAACCTAATTTGGAGATTTTGGCTGAGAAAGCCTTGATAGCTCTTTCCCAAGGGCAAGATGAAGCTGAGATATACTGCCAGAAATTCCGTAAATGGTCGGTGCTTACTAAATGGAATGAGTGCGCTTTAGCAGCTAATTTCAGAGAAGGTCTCTCTGATGCCGTGAAGGATGTCATGGTGGGGTTCCCTGTGCCTACAGGTCTGAATGATGCCATGAAATTGGCTATCCAGATTGATCGGCGTTTGCGGGAGCGCAAATCTGTGCACCATATGGCGGGGTCTTCTGAGGAAGAATCTGTGCACCATATGGCGGTGTCTTCTGAGCAAAGACCTGTGCACCATTTGGCGGTGACCTCTGAAAAGGCATTAGAGCATATGCAATGCGATCGTGTTTTGTCTAGAGGCGAACGTCAAAATTACAGGCGCAAAAATGGATTGTGCTTCTACTGTGGAGATCCAGCTCATGTTATATCAGCATGCTCTAAACGTATAAATAAGGTTGATAAAAAGGTTGATAAATCTTTTTCTACAGGTACCTTGCAGTCAAAATTTCTTTTGTCCGTGACATTGATTTGTACCTTATCATCTGTGACTGTGAATGCTTATGTGGATTCTGGCGCCGCTCTGAGTCTCATGGATTGGTCCTTTGCCAAGCGTTGTGGGTTTGATTTGGAGCCGTTGGAAGTTTCTATTCCCCTGAAGGGTATTGATTCTACACCTTTGGCTAGCAATAAACCACAATATTGGACACAAGTGACTATGCGTCTTACCCCAGACCATCAGGAGATTATTCGTTTCCTTGTATTATATAACCTACATGATGTCTTAGTGCTTGGATTACCATGGTTACAGATTCATAATCCCGTCTTGGACTGGAAATCTATGTCTGTGTTGAGCTGGGGATGTCGGGGTATTCATGGGGATGCACCTTTGGTTCCTATTTCTTCATCTACTCCCTCTGAGATCCCAGCATTTCTGTCAGATTTTTATGATGTCTTTCAAGAGCCTAAAGTTGATTCTCTCCCTCCCCACAGAGAGTGTGACTGCGCTATTGAATTGATCCCCGGTAGTAAGTTTCCTAAGGGTCGCTTGTTTAATTTGTCTGTACCTGAACATACTGCTATGCGGGAGTATATCAGAGAATCCTTGGAAAAGGGTCATATTCGCCCCTCGTTGTCTCCACTAGGGGCAGGATTTTTCTTTGTAGGTAAAAAGGATGGTTCATTGAGACCTTGTATCGACTATCGACTTTTGAATAAGATTACAGTTAAATACCAGTACCCGTTACCTTTACTGACTGATCTGTTTGCTCGTATAAAGGGGGCTAAGTGGTTCACTAAGATCGATCTACGTGGTGCGTATAATTTGGTGCGGATTAAGCAGGGGGATGAGTGGAAGACCGCATTTAATACGCCTGAAGGCCATTTTGAGTATTTGGTAATGCCTTTCGGTCTCGCAAATGCCCCTTCCGTTTTTCAGTCCTTTATGCACGATATTTTCCGTGAATATCTGGATAAGTTTATGATTGTGTATTTGGATGATATTCTTGTTTTTTCGGAGGACTGGGAATCTCACGTTCAACAGGTCAGGAGAGTTTTTCAGGTTTTGCGAGCTAATTCTCTTTTTGTAAAGGGCTCAAAGTGTAGTTTTGGAGTTCAGAGAATTTCCTTTTTGGGATATATTTTTTCCCCTTCATCTATGGAGATGGACCCTGTCAAGGTCCAGGCTATTTGTGATTGGATGCAACCTACTTCTTTGAAGAGTCTGCAAAAGTTCTTGGGTTTTGCTAATTTCTATCGCCGATTTATAGCGGGTTTTTCTGCCATTGCTAAACCTTTGACTGATTTGACCAAAAAGGGTGCTGATGTTGCTAATTGGTCCTCTGCGGCTGTGGAGGCCTTTCAAGAGCTTAAGCGCCGCTTTTCTTCCGCTCCTGTGTTGCGCCAACCTGATGTGTTACTTCCGTTCCAGGTTGAGGTGGATGCTTCGGAGATCGGAGCAGGTGCAGTTTTGTCGCAGAAAGATCCTGACTGCTCAGTAATGAGACCATGTGCGTTTTTCTCCCGAAAATTTTCGCCCGCTGAGCGAAATTATGATGTGGGAAATCGGGAACTTCTGGCCATGAAGTGGGCGTTTGAGGAGTGGCGTCATTGGCTTGAGGGTGCTAGACACCAGGTGGTGGTCCTCACTGACCACAAGAATCTAATTTATCTTGAGTCGGCCAGGCGTCTGAATCCTAGACAGGCGCGCTGGTCGTTGTTTTTCTCCCGATTTAACTTTGTGGTGTCATATCTGCCTGGGTCCAAGAATGTGAAGGCGGATGCCCTCTCTAGGAGTTTTGAGCCTGACTCGCCTGGTGATTCCGAACCTACCGGCATCCTGAAGGATGGGGTGATATTGTCAGCTGTCTCCCCAGACCTGCGGCGTTCTTTGCAGGAGTTTCAGGTGGATAGGCCTGATCGCTGTCCGCCTGGTAGACTGTTTGTCCCTGATGATTGGACCAGTAGAGTTATCTCGGAGGTTCATTCTTCCGCGTTGACAGGTCATCCTGGAATTTTTGGCACCAGGGATTTGGTGTCTAGGTCCTTCTGGTGGCCTTCTTTGTCTCGAGATGTGCGCATGTTTGTGCAGTCTTGTGATGTTTGTGCTCGGGCCAAGCCCTGCTGTTCTAGGGCCAGTGGGTTGTTGTTGCCCTTGCCTATTCCTAAGAGGCCTTGGACGCACATCTCTATGGACTTTATTTCTGACCTTCCGGTTTCTCGTAGGATGTCTGTCATCTGGGTGATTTGTGACCGTTTTTCCAAGATGGTTCATTTGGTACCTTTACCCAAATTGCCCTCCTCCTCTGAGTTGGTTCCTCTATTTTTTCAGAATGTGGTGCGTTTGCATGGTATTCCTGAGAATATAGTGTCTGACAGGGGTACTCAGTTTGTGTCTAGATTTTGGCGGACGTTCTGTGCCAGGATGGGTATCGATTTGTCTTTTTCGTCTGCATTCCATCCTCAGACTAATGGCCAGACTGAGCGTACTAATCAGACCTTGGAGACTTACTTGAGGTGTTTTGTGTCCGCTGATCAGGATGATTGGCTTGACTTTTTGCCATTGGCAGAGTTTGCCCTTAACAATCGGGCTAGTTCTGCCACTTTGGTTTCTCCATTTTTTTGTAATTCAGGGTTTCACCCTCGGTTTTCGTCCGGTCAATTGGAGTCTTCGGATTGTCCTGGAGTGGATGCTGTGGTTGATAGGATGCATCAGATTTGGGGACAGGTTGTGGACAATCTGAAGTTGTCCCAGGAGAAGACTCAACAGTTCACTAATCGTCATCGGCGTATTGGTCCTCGTCTTTGTGTTGGGGACCTGGTGTGGCTGTCTTCTCGATTTGTTCCTATGAAGGTCTCGTCTCCTAAGTTTAAGCCTCGGTTTATCGGCCCTTATAGGATTCTGGAGGTTCTTAATCCTGTGTCCTTTCGTTTGGACCTCCCAGCATCTTTTAATATCCATAATGTTTTCCATCGGTCATTATTGCGGAGGTATGAGGTACCGGTTGTTCCTTCTGCTGATCCACCTGCTCCTGTGTTGGTTGAGGGTGAATTGGAGTATGTGGTGGAAAAGATCTTGGACTCCCGTGTTTCCAGACGGAAACTTCAGTATCTGGTTAAGTGGAAAGGTTATGGCCAGGAGGATAATTCTTGGGTGACAGCATCCGATGTTCATGCTCCCGATTTGGTTCGTGCATTTCATAGTGCTCATCCAGGTCGCCCTGGTGGTTCTGGTGAGGGTTCGGTGCCCCCTCCTTAAGGGGGGGGTACTGTTGTGAATTCGGTTTGTGGGCTCCCCCGGTGGTCTGTTATGGTAGTGTCTCTTATGTGCCTTCCTCCATCTCTGATTACCTGTCGCCACCCTCTTGGGGAGTTTCCTATTTAAGGCTGCTTGGCTGTTAGTCACATGCCGGCCAACAATGTGCTAGTAGCATTCTGTTGCATTCACCTGCCTCAAGTTCCAGTTCAGCTAAGTTGAATTTTGTTTCTTGTTTTGCTATTTTTGTCCAGCTATCTGCAATGTGACTCTTCAGTGCTGGAAGCTCTTGTGGACAGAAAATTACTACTCCAGTGGCATGAGTTGTCACTGGAGTTTAAAGTAATTTCTGGATGGTGTTTTTGAATAGTGATTTTTAGGTCGACCGTGAAGTAACTCTTTCCTGTCCTTCTGCTATCTAGTAAGCGGACCTCACTGTGCTAAATCTGCTGTTCATCCTACGTATGTCATTTCCTCTGAACTCACCGTCAATATCTGTGGGGGCCTACTATCATCTTTTGGGGTTCCTCACTGGAGGTAAGGCAGGCCTGTATGTTCCTCTTATAGGGGTAGTTAGATCTCCGGCTGGCGCGTGGTGTCTAGGGCATCGTAGGTACATCCCCCGGCTACTGTAAGTGTTGGGTCAGGTTCAGGTCACGGTCGACCTTAGTTTCCATCACCCGAGAGCTAGTCCGTTTTGTATTTCTTTCCCATGGTCATTGGGGTAACCATAACAGGAGGGATTGTGTGCGGTAATGAGGTGGGGGGCGGGATTGTGTGTGGTGATGTGGTGGGAGGCGGAGCTACTGTGCAGGGGGCGGGATTAGCAAGTAATCACGATGCCTCTTATATAGATTTGCCCCATAGTCTTCCATATAGAATAATACACTCCCCATAGTCTTCCATATAGTATAATACACTCCTCATAGTCCTCCATATCCTATAATACACTCCTCACAATCTTCCATATATTAAAATACACTCCTCAGTCCACCATATAGTATCATACACTTCTCATGGTCCTCCATATAGTATAATAGTATAGTATAGTCTTCGATACAGTATAATGCAGGTCCCATGTAGTATATATAGTATAATGCACTGCCCATAGTCCAATAGCGTATAATGCAGCTCCCATATAGTATAATGCAGTCACCTCATATAATATAATGCAGCCAACCCCTTGATTATGATGCAGCCACCCCACTGAATATAATACAGCCACTTCATAGTATATAATTAAGACCCCCATAGAATATAAAGTAGCCCCCTCAGAGTATAATGTAGCCACCCACCATGGAATATATTGTACCCCCCTCACAAAGTATAATGCAGCCCCCCATAAAATATAATGCAGCCCCACCATAGAAAATAATGCGGCCTCCTCCATAGAAAATAATGCAGCCCTCATATAGTATAATGCAGCCCCCTCATAGTGTATAATGCAAACCCCCATAGAATATAATGTAGCCCCCTCCTAGAGTATAATGCAGCCCTCCCCATAGAATGTAATGTAGCCTCCTCATAGAATACAATGCAGCCCCCTCACATAGCATAATGCAGCCCCCCATAGAATATAATGTAGCCCCCTCATATAGTATAATGTAGCCCCCCTCACATAGTATAATGCAGCCCCCATAGAACATGGTGTAGTCCTCTTAATGTAGTATAATGCAGCCCCCTGTATAATATAATGCAGCACCCCTTATATAGTATAATTCAACCCCCCATAGACTATCATGCAGCCCCCTCATATAGTATAATATAGCCTCCTCGGAGTATGATGCAGCCCCCTCATAGAATATAATACAGCCCAAACCCCATAGAATATAATGTAGCCCCCACCCTTCCCCCAATAAAAACAATAAAATATAATATAGCCCACAGTCCAGTACTCATATATTAAAAACACATGCACACACACACAATCCTCACCTTGGTCCCATCCTGCTCCAGGCTCTACACAGTGGGTGATGAAATGACGTAATCGTACACCCACAGGGTCAGTTGCAGAGGGGAATGATGGGACGGGGATTGTCACATGATGCTCTCTCCTCCATCACTGCTTTCAACTGTATCGGCATCTTGATGCCGATACAGTTGAATGCGGGGGGTCGGCGCTGGCGCCAGGCAGGCCCCCTGACTCACGGTCCCCATAGTGGCCGTGTGGTGTGCCTCTATTAGCAGCATGCCACTGCCTGGGGGCCCCTGAGGGAGCGGGGGCCCTAGGCACCGGCCTAGTCTAGTCTAATGCTGATACTGATGATGGAGGTGACGGGCGGTCACCAGATACTGATGATGGCGGCAACGGGCGGTCACCAGATACTGATGATGGAGGAGACGGGCTGTCACCAGATACTGATGATGGAGGCAACAGACGGTCACCAGATACTGATGATGGAGGCAACGGGCGGTCACCAGATACTGATGATGGAGGAGACGGGCTGTCACCAGATACTGATGATGGAGGCAACAGACGGTCACCAGATACTGATGATGGAGGCAACGGGCGGTCACCAGATACTGATGATGGAGGAGACGGGCTGTCACCAGATACTGATGATGGAGGCAACAGGCGGTCACCAGATACTGATGATGGAGGCGACGGGCGGTCACCAGATACTGATGATGGAGGTGACGGGCGGTCACCAGATACTGATGATGGAGGCAACGGGCGGTCACCAGATACTGATGATGGAGGTGACGAGCGGTCACCAGATACTGATGATGGAGGCAACGGGCGGTCACCAGATACTGATGATGGAGGTGACGAGCGGTCACCAGATACTGATGATGGAGGCAACGGGCGGTCACCAGATACTGATGATGGAGGTGACAGATACCGATGATGGAGGTGACGGGTGGTCACCAGATACTGATGATGGAGGCAACGGGTGGTCACCAGATACTGATGATGGAGGTGACAGATACTGATGATGGAGGAGACGGGCGGTCACCAGATACTGATGATGGAGGAGACAGGTGGTCACCAGATACTGATGATGGAGGCGGCATGCAGTCACCAGATACTGATGATGGAGGTGACGGGCAGTCACCAGATACTGATGATGGAGGTGACAGATACTGATGATGGAGGTGACGGGTGTTCACCAGATAGTGATGACGGAGGTGACAGGCAGTCACCAGATACTGATGATGGAGGCGGCAGGCAGTCACCAGATACTGATGATGGAGCTGACGGGCAGTCACCAGATACTGATGATGAAGGTGACGGGCGGTCACCAGATACTGATGATGGAGGTGACAGATACCGATGATGGAGGTGACGGGTGGTCACCAGATACTGATGATGGAGGCAAGGGGCGGTCACCAGATACTGATGATGGAGGTGACAGATACCGATGATGGAGGAGACAGGTGGTCACCAGATACTGATGATGGAGGCGGCAGGCAGTCACCAGATACTGATGATGGAGGCAACGGGCGGTCACCAGATAGTGATGATGGAGGTGACAGATACTGATGATGGAGGTGATGGGCGGTCACCAGATACTGATGATGGAGGCGACGGGCAGTCACCAGATACTGATGATGGAGGAGACAGGTGGTCACCAGATACTGATGATGGAGGTGACGGGCGGTCACCAGATACTGATGATGGAGGCGACGGGTGGTCACCAGATACTGATGATGGAGGCGACGGGCAGTCACCAGATACTGATGATGGAGGAGACAGGTGGTCACCAGATACTGATGGAGGAGACAGGTGGTCACCAGATACTGATGATGGAGGTGACGGGCGGTCACCAGATACTGATGATGGAGGTGACGGGCGGTCAGCAGATACTGATGATGGAGGTGACAGATGGTCACCAGATACTGATGATGGAGGCAACGGGCGGTCACCAGATACTGATTATGGAGGTGACGAGCGGTCACCAGATACTGATGATGGAGGTGACGGGCAGTCACCAGATACTGATGATGGAGGTGACAGATACCGATGATGGAGGTGACGGGTGGTCACCAGATACTGATGATGGAGGCAACGGGCGGTCACCAGATACTGATGATGGAGGAGACAGGTGGTCATCAGATACTGATGATGGAGGTGACGGGCGGTCACCAGATACTGATGATGGAGGCGACGGGTGGTCACCAGATACTGATGATGGAGGCGACGGGCAGTCACCAGATACTGATGATGGAGGAGACAGGTGGTCACCAGATACTGATGATAGAGGTGACGGGCGGTCACCAGATACTGATGATGGAGGTGATGGGCGGTCAGCAGATACTGATGAGGGAGGTGACGAGCGGTCACCAGATACTGATGATGGAGGTGACAGATGGTCACCAGATACTGATGATGGAGGTGACGGGTGGTCACCAGATACTGATGATGGAGGTGACGAGCGGTCACCAGATACTGATGATGGAGGTGACGGGCGGTCACCAGATACTGATGGAGGCAACGGGCGGTCACCAGATACTGATGATGGAGGTGACGGGCAGTCACCAGATACTGATGTTGGAGGTGACGGGCGGTCACCAGATAACGATGATGGAGGCGGCAGATACCGATGATGGAGGTGACGGGCGGTCACCAGATACTGATGATGGAGGCGGCAGATACCGATGATGGAGGTAACGGGCGGTCACCAGATAGTGATGATGGAGGTGACAGATACTGATGATGGAGGTGATGGGTGGTCACCAGATACTCATGATGGAGGCGACGGGCAGTCACCAGATACTGATGATGGAGGAGACAGGTGGTCACCAGATAGTGATGATGGAGGTGACAGATACTGATGATGGAGGCGGCAGATACTGATGATGGAGGTAACGGGCGGTCACCAGATAGTGATGATGGAGGTGACAGATACTGATGATGGAGGTGATGGGTGGTCACCAGATACTCATGATGGAGGCGACGGGCAGTCACCAGATACTGATGATGGAGGTGACAGGCGGTCAGCAGATACTGATGATGGAGGTGACGGGTGGTCAGCAGATACTGATGATGGAGGTGACGGGCGGTCAGCAGATACTGATGATGGAGGTGACAGGCGGTCAGCAGATACTGATGATGGAGGTGAGGGGCGGTCACCAGATGCTGATGATGGAGGTGACAGATGGTCACCAGATACTGATGATGGAGGTGACAGGCCGTCAGCAGATACTGATGATGGAGGTGACGGGCGGTCAGCAGATACTGATGATGGAGGTGACAGGCGGTCAGCAGATACTGATGATGGAGGTGAGGGGCGGTCACCAGATACTGATGATGGAGGTGACAGATGGTCACCAGATACTGATGATGGAGGTGACAGGCGGTCAGCAGATACTGATGATGGAGGTGACGGGCAGTCACCAGATACTGATGATGGAGGTGACAGGCGGTCAGCAGATACTGATGATGGAGGTGACGGGCGGTCACCAGATACTGATGATGGAGGTGACATGCAGACACCAGATAGTGATGGATTTTCTATTTCTCTTTTCTTCAGTTAGTTTGTGTTTTGCTAATTGATAAAAACAAAAGCAATAACTCTTTTATTACTGGAAGTTTCTTACTCTTCAGCATTTCTTCATGCCTGTCTAAAAATTTATACTGTGTATATATATATATATATATACATACAGTACATACATACAAAGTGGCTTGCGGAAGTATTCACCCCCTTGACATTTTACCTGTTTTATCACATTATAGCCCGTGTGCAAAAATTTTTGTACTAAATAGTCTAAGTTGGTGAAGTGAAGTGAGAAAAATATAGACATAAATTATTGGTATGGGATCAAATAACTAAAAATTGGAATGTGCATATGTATTTACCTCTTTTGCTATGAAGTCGCTATAAATTTCTGATGCAAGCAATTCCCTTCATAATTCCCTTTCTCAGCGTCAGGATGTCGCCCTAGGTGCAATCTAAGTGTCACATGTCTGTCAGTATTTACACTTTACCTTTTCTGAAAGGCCACAGAGCCTGAAACACCATTAACAAGAGGCACCACTAACCAAACACCATGAAGAACAAGGAGATCTCCAAACAACACCATGAAGACCAAGGAGATTTCCAAACAACAGCATGAAGACCAATGCGATCTTCAAACAACACTATGAAGACCAATGAGATCTCCAAGCAACACCATGAAGACCAAGGAGATCTCCAAACAACACCATGAAGACCGAGAAGACTTCCTAACAACATCATGAAGACCAAGGAGCTCTCTAAACAACACCATGAAGACCAAGGAGATCTCCAAACAACACCATGAAGACCTAGGATATCGCCAAACAACACCATGAAGACCAAGAAGATCTCCAAACAACACCATGAAGACCGAGAAGACTTCCTAACAACATCATGAAGACCAAGGAGCTCTCTAAACAACACCATGAAGACCAAGGAGATCTCCAAACAACACCATGAAGACCTAGGATATCGCCAAACAACACCATGAAGACCAAGAAGATCTCCAAACGACATCATGAAAACCAAGGAGATCTCTAGACAAGTCAGGGACAAGTTGTTGAGAAGTACAAGTCAGGGCTGAGTAATGAAAAAAATCTCCCTATCTCTGATGATGACCCGGAGCATTCTCAAATCTGTTATCATCAAATGGAAAGAACACGGCACCACAACAAAGGTGACCCTGAAGGAGCTGCAGAGTTCCCAAGCAGAGACTTGAGTATCTGTCCATATGACCACAATAAGCCGTACACTCCATAGAGGTGGCCTTTATGGAAGAGTGGGGAAACGAAAGCCTTTACTTGCACACGAAAATGCTGTGCTGTGGTCAGATGAGACCAAAATGAATCTTTTTGGCCACCGAGGTAAATGCTATGTCTGGTTCCAAACCAATACAGGTCATCATCCCAAGAACACCGTTCTGACAGTGAAGCAGCTTCATGCTGCGGGGACGCTTTTCGGCAGCAGAGACAGGAAAATGATCAAGGGGAAGATGGATGGTGCGAAATACAGTGATATTCATGAGTGAAACCTGTTTGTCTGTCAATGATTTGAGACTGGGACGGAGGTTCACCTTCCAACAAGACAATGACTCAAAGCCTATTGCTAAAGCAACACTCGAGTGGTGTAAGGGGAAACGTGGAAATGTTCTGGAGTGGCAGAGTCACAGCCCAGACCTTAATCCGATGGAGAATCTGTAGTCAGACGTGAAGATCGCTGTTCACCAGAGGAAACATCTAATGTGAAGGAGCTGGTGCAGTTCTGCCTTGAGGAATGGGCAAAAATCTGAGTGGTCAGATGTGGAAAGCTCAGAGAGACTTATCTAAAGTGACTTGCAGCTGTAATTGTCGCAAAAAGGAGGCTCTACAAAATACTGACTTTAGGGGGGTGAATAGTTATGCACACTGAAGTTTTCGGTTATTTTGTCCCATTTGTCGTTTGTTTCACAATAAAATGAATGCCAAATGTTCACAGTTGTCGGCAAGTTCTCTGATGCACCCCTCAAAAAAACTGTGAAATTCCAGGTTGTGAGGTAGCACATGATATATACTGTATATATAAACACACAGGTGTTTTATCTTACTTATTCTAATTCACTGAGATAATGACTTTTGGGTTTTCATTGGCTGTAAGCCATAATCATCAACATTAATAGAAATAAACACGTGAAATAGATCACTCTGTAATGACTGAATATAATATGTGTTTCACTTTTTGTATTGAAGAACTGAAATAAATTCACTTTTTGATGATATTCTCATTTTGTGCGATGCACCTGTATATGTAGACATGTGGATCGTCTAATGCTGTGTATGGTGATAGAACGTCACGTGTATTTAGTACCATCTGTTAACCCCTTTCTGACCTCGGGCGGGATAGTACGTCCGAGGTCAGAAGCCCCGCTTTGATGCGGGCTCCGGCAGTGAGCCCGCATCAAAGCCGGGACATGTCAGCTGTTTTGAACAGCTGACATGTGCCCGCAATAGGCGCGGGCAGAATCGCGATCTGCCCACGCCTATTAACTAGTTAAATGCCGCTGTCAAACGCAGACAGCGGCATTTAACTACCGCATGTGGCCGGATATGAGCGCATCGCCGACCCCCGTCACATGATCGGAGGTCGGCGATGCTTGTATATTGTAACTATAGAGGTCCTTGAGACCTCTACGGTTACTGATCCCCGGTAGCTGTGAGCGCCCCCTGTGGTCGGCGCTCACAGCACACCTGATTTTCTGCTACATAGCAGTGAACATCAGATCGCTGCTATGTAGTAGAGCCGATCGAGTTGTGCCTGCTGCTAGCCTCCCATGGAGGCTATAGAAGCATGGCAAAAGTAAAAAAAAAGTTAAAAAAATGTGAAAAAAATAAAAAATATATAAAAGTTTAAATCACCCCCCTTTCGCCCCAATCAAAATAAATCAATAAAAAAAAATCAAACCTACACATATTTGGTATCGCCGCGTTCAGAATCGCCCGATCTATCAATAAAAAAAAGGATTAACCTGATCGCTAAAGAGCGTAGCGATAAAAAAATTCGAAACACCAGAATTACGTTTTTTGGTCACCGCGACATTGCATTAAAATGCAATAACGGGCGATCAAAAGAACGTATCTGCACCAAAATTGAATCATTAAAAACGCCAGCTCAACACGCAAAAAATAAGCCCTCACCCGACCCAAGATCATGAAAAATGGAGACGCTACGGGTATCGGAAAATGGCGCAATTTTTTTTTTTTTTTTAGCAAAGTTTGGAATTTTTTTTCACCACTTAGATAAAAAAATAACCTAGTCATGTTCGGTGTCTATGAACTCGTAGTGACCTGGAGAATCATAATGGCAGGTCAGTTTTAGCATTTAGTGAATCTAGCAAAAAAGCCAAGCAAAAAACAAGTGTGGGATTGCACTTTTTTTGCAATTTCACCTCACTTGGAATTTTTTTCCCATTTTCTAGTACACGACATGGTAAAACCAATGATGTCATTCAAAAGTACAACTCGTCCCACAAAAAATAAGTCCTCACATGGCCATATTGACGGAAAAATAAAAAAGTTATGGCTCTGGGAAGGAGGGGAGCGAAAAACGAAAACGGAAAAACGGAAAATCCCAAGGTCATGAAGGGGTTAAGGAAGAAAGTGTAGGAGAGATCAGCGCACATAGGTCTTATCCGATGAATAACAAATGGATACATTCAGATTATACTAACCTGATAGATCTATTAGCATGGCGTATAGATCTTAATGGAGATATCAGCTGATACATGTGGTTATGTCCTGAGGAAGAAGTCATTTGGATAAAGCCACTGTCTTTCATTGTGGATATTTCTAGGTCTTATTCGGCAGCGTGGATTACATCCACAAATCCCCGTCTGTTGGCAGAGTAATGAGACCCCCGGCAGTGACCATGTGCTGTACTTACAGTATACATTGCACAGAAGGCCAGAAGGTCAGAGCAGCGGACCACAGAGGTGGCCATGATGAGCACAAGCCCTTCCCGCTCCCCCGATCAGCCTACAGGCAGCAGATCCTGTCCCTCCAGGTCCTATGGGACATTATTGAGCCAAATGCTATATGTGCTGCTCCTCCACCTGGTGACATTCTGCACAATGTAAACAGACAAGCAACAAAACAAGCAAATTACAAGCCGGCTCTGATTCTGAGCCGAGAGGACGGCGACCTTGGGCCTTGTTGTGTCATGTGATTCAGCAACTTGTCGCCTTTGCTGTCTGTTCAGCAGCTGTCGCTGTCATGTAAGAAATCCCAAAGCAGAACTCCCCTTTCATGCCGCAAAATAAAAGGAGAAAAGGAAAGTAATTCAGGGTGATGCGGTAACGCCCGGGAGAACGCTTGCTTTTCACCTCGCTACATTGCTGCTTTTTATCATATTGTAGCAGGAAAATGAATAGAAGCAAAAAAAAAGTGTTTCCTCTTTATAGCGGCGAAGCTTGAAGGCTGCAGCGCAAGAAGTAAAACGAGCACATCAAAGGCAGGATGAGTGTGTTTCAATTATTCCCTCTCCTTATCCGGCCTGAAAGCAGTGGCCAAGTCTGTCAGAAGACTTTATTGAGAAGCAGGTTTCCTCCAGATAAAAAAAGACATGAAATTGTGTGTTGCGAGCGTGTAATGAGAAGGAGACGGCGGCCGCAGGCAGCTTGAGGGGCCGCGAGAATCTGCACATTCGCAAAGTTTCTGAGCAGGAGTCCGACTACCTGGGAGAGGCCTGACATCACACATGGATTACTGGCCACACAGTCCAGGCGCTTCATGTACATCTGCGAGATAAAGACACAGGATGACTACCAAGATTAAGAAATTTAGCAGCACCATGGTGGAGATCCGGAGACATTTTTTGGGGTGCAGTTGGGCCCATTCTGTCTTGTAAACTGTGGTGTCTGTGCACATGGGGTGCATTTGGATAGCGCTGGGCAGCCCGCCTGATCTAATAGAAGGGTGTCACTACTAGGCCTGCCTGGATGCTGTGCATCTCCATTGTGTGAACAGCGCCACATACAAGTCTTTTATGTGCAGCAATGTGCCAAGCAGCCACCCCCTCCATTAGTTTGGTAGCTGGTGAGTGGCTGCCTCATCGGTTATGCTGCACCTGTGTTTTTTCCATTTTAACCACATGGGTCCACTGCATCCTGTTAGTGCATTTGTTTGGAGGCTTAGGCAGGTAAGAATCTCTGCCTTTTGTTGCTGTTTTTTTCTATTTTTGGAGGATCTCCGAATCCTCTTTTTGTGCTTTTGCTGTTTGGAGATCCGGAGACATAGCAGCAACATCCAGAAGATCCAGATACATAGTAACATCTAGGACATTGAGAGACATAGGAGCATCTGGGAGATCCAGAGACATAGTAACATCCAGCAGATTCAGGGACATAGCAACATCCAAGAGATCCAGACACATAGGAGCATCTGGGAGATCCAGAGACATAGTAACATCCAGCAGATTCAGGGACATAGCAACATCCAGGAGATCCAGAGACATAGGAGCATCTGGGAGATCCAGAGACATAGTAACATCCAGCAGATTCAGGGACATAGCAACATCCAGGAGATCCAGAGACATAGGAGCATCTGGGAGATCCAGAGACATAGTAACATCCAGCAGATTCAGGGACATAGCAACATCCAGATGATCCAGAGACATAGGAGCATCTGGGAGATCCAGAGACATAGTAACATCCAGCAGATTCAGGGACATAGCAACATCCAAGAGATCCAGACACATAGGAGCATCTGGGAGATCCAGAGACATAGTAACATCCAGCAGATTCAGGGACATAGCAACATCCAGGAGATCCAGAGACATAGGAGCATCTGGGAGATCCAGAGACATAGTAACATCCAGCAGATTCAGGGACATAGCAACATCCAGGAGATCCAGAGACATAGGAGCATCTGGGAGATCCAGAGACATAGTAACATCCAGCAGATTCAGGGACATAGCAACATCCAGATGATCCAGAGACATAGGAGCATCTGGGAGATCCAGAGACATAGTAACATCCAGCAGATTCAGGGACATAGCAACATCCAGGAGATCCATAGACATAGGAGCATCTGGGAGATCCAGAGACATAGTAAAATCCAGCAGATTCAGGGACATAGCAACATCCAGGAGATCCAGAGACATAGGAGCATCTGGGAGATCCAGAGACATAGTAAAATCCAGCAGATTCAGGGACATAGCAACATCCAGGAGATCCAGAGACATAGGAGCATCTGGGAGATCCAGAGACATAGTAACATCCAGCAGATTCAGGGACATAGCAACATCCAGATGATCCAGAGACATAGGAGCATCTGGGAGATCCAGAGACATAGTAACATCCAGCAGATTCAGGGACATAGCAACATCCAGGAGATCCAGACATAGGAGCATCTGGGAAATCCAGAGACAGATTCAGGGACATAGCAACATCCTGGAGATCCAGAGACATAGGAGCATCTGGGAGATCCAGAGACATAGTAACATCCAGCAGATTCAGGGACATAGCAACATCCAGGAGATCCAGAGACATAGGAGCATCTGGGAGATCCAGAGACATAGTAACATCCAGCAGATTCAGGGACATAGCAACATCCAGGAGATCCAGAGACATAGGAGCATCTGGGAGATCCAGAGACATAGTAACATCCAGCAGATTCAGGGACATTGCAACATCCAGGAGATCCAGAGACATAGGAGCTTCTGGTAGATCCAGAGACATAGTAACATCCAGCAGATTCAGGGACATAGCAACATCCAGGAGATCCAGAGACATAGGAGCATCTGGGAGATCCAGAGACATAGTAACATCCAGCAGATTCAGGGACATAGCAACATCCAGGAGATCCAGAGACATAGGAGCATCTGGGAGATCCAGAGACATAGTAACATCCAGCAGATTCAGGGACATAGCAACATCCAGATGATCCAGAGACATAGGAGCATCTGGGAGATCCAGAGACATAGCAGTAACATCCAGGAGATCCAGATACATTGTAACATCCAGGAGATCGAGAGACATAGGAGCATCTGGGAGATCCAGAGACATAACAGCAACATCAAGGAGATCCAGAGACTTAGGAGCATCTGGGAGATCCAGAGACATACAACCCCTGGCAAAAATTATGGAAGCACCGGCCTTGGAGGATGTTCATTCATTTGTTTAATTTTGTAGAAAAAAAAGTAGATCTCAGACATGGCACAAAACTAAAGTTATTTCAAATGGCTTTAAGGAACACTAAAAGAAATCAAGAACCAAAAATGTGGTAGTCAGTAATGGTTACTTTTTAAACCAAGCATAGGGGAAAAATTATGGAGTCAATTATGAGGGAAAAAATCATGGAATCAGCCTGTAAATTTTCTTTCCCAAAACTAACACCTGCATCAAATTAGATCTGCTCGTTAGTCTGCATCTAAAAAGTAGTGATCACACCTTGGAGAGCTGTTGCACCATGTGGATTGACATGAATCATGGCTCCAACACAAGAGATGTCAATTGAAACAAAGGAGAGGATTATCAAACTCTTAAAGGAGGGTAAATCATCACGCAATGTTGCAAAAGATGTTGGTTGTTCACAGTCAGCTGTGTCTAAAATCTGGACCAAATAGAAACAACATGGGAAGGTTGTTAAAGGCAAACATACTGGAAGACCAAGGAAAACATCAAAGCGTCAAGACCGGAAACTTAAAGCAATATGCCTCCACGACAGGAAATGAACATCAAAACAAATGAGGAACGAACGGGTGGAGACTGGAGTCAACGTCTGTGACCGAGCTGTAAGAAACCGCCTAAAGGAAATGGGATTTACATACAGAAAAGCTAAACGAAAGCCATCATTAACACCTAAACAGAAAAAAACAAGGTTACAATGGGCTAAGGAAAAGCAATCGTGGACTGTGGATGACTAGATGAAAGTCATATTCAGTGATGAAACGCGAATCTGCATTGGGCAAGGTGATGATGCTGGAACTTTTGTTTGGTGCCGTTCCAAAGTTTTATAAAGATGACTGCCTGAAGAGAACATGCAAATTTCCACAGTCATTGATGATATGGGGCTGCATGTCAGGTAAAGGCACTGGGGAGATGGCTGTCATTACATCTTCAATAAATGCACAAGTTTATGTTGATATTTTGGACACTTTTCTTATACCATCAATTGAAAGGATTTTGGGGATGATGAAATCATTTTTCAAGATGATAATGCATCCTGCCATAGAACAAAAACTGTGAAAACATTCCTTGAAAAAAGACACATAAGGTCAATGTCATGGGCTGCAAATAGTCCGGATCTCAATCCAATTGACAATCTTTGGTGGAAGTTGAAGAAAATGGTCCATGACAAGGCTCCAACCTACAAAGCTGAGGTGGTGCAACAAAATACTAGTGATGTGTTGGAGGGGTTTTTTTTGTTTGTTTTTCATGATTCCATAATTTTTTCCTCAGAATTGAGTGATTCCATAATTTTTCCCCTATGCTTGGATAAAAAAAAAGTAACAAATACTGACTACCACATTTTTTGTTCTTGATTTCTTTTAGTGTGTCCAGCCAGAAAGTTGCCATTTGAAATGACTTTAGTTTTGTGCCATGTCTGTGATCTGATTTTTTTCTACAAAATTAAATAACTGAATGAACATCCTCCAAGGCCGGTGATTCCATCATTTTTGCCAGGGGTTGTAGTAACATCCAGGAGATTCAGGGACATAGCGGCAACAAACCAGAAAGACATAGCAGCAACATCCAGGAGATCCAGAGACATTGCAGCAACATCCAGGAGATCCAGAGACAAAGCAGCAATATCTGATAGATCCAGAGACATAGAAGCAACAACCTACAGATCCAGAGACATAACAGCAACATCCAGGAGATCCAAAGACATAGCAGCAACAAACTAGAGGTCCAGAGACATAGCAGCAACATCCAGGAGATCCAAAAACATAGCAGCAAGGACCTAGAGATCAAGAGACATTGCAGCAACATCCAGGAGATCCAGAACATAGCAGGAACATCCTGTAGATCCAGAGACATAGTAACATCTGGGAGATCCAGAGACATAGCAGCATCTGGGAGATCCAGAGACATAGTAACATCTGAGAGATCCAGAGACATAGCAGCAACAATCCGGAGATCCAGAGACATAACAGCAACATCTTGTAGATCCTGAGACATAGTAATATCTGGGAGATCCAGAGACATAGCAGCAACAATCTGGAGATCCAGAGACATAGCAGCAACATCCAGGAGATACAGAGACATAGTAACATCTGGGAGATCCAGAGACATAGCAGCAACATCCAGGAGATACAGAGACATGGTAACATCTGGGAGATCCAGAGACATAGTAGCAACATCCTGTAGATCCAGAGACATAGCAGCATCTGGGAGATCCAGAGACATAGCAGCATCTGGGAGATCCAGAGACATAGTAACATCTGAGAGATCCAGAGACATAGCAGCAACAATCCGGAGATCCAGAGACATAACAGCAACATCTTGTAGATCCTGAGACATAGTAATATCTGGGAGATCCAGAGACATAGCAGCAACAATCCGGAGAGCCAGAGACATAGCAGCAACATCCAGGAGATACAGAGACATAGTAACATCTGGGAGATCCAGAGACATAGTAGCAACATCCTGTAGATCCAGAGACATAGCAGCATCTGGGAGATCCAGAGACATAGCAGCAACAACCCAGAGATCCAGAGAAAGAGCACCAACATCTGGGAGACCCAAAGACATAGTAACATCTGGAAGATCCAGATGGGGAAGGATCATGGGACAGTTAACCCTATTCTGTGTGGGCCCGCACGGTAATGGTTAAAATGCGCTATCCAATCAAAGGCTGGCAGCTGACGTCAGTGCGCATGTTGCCGGTGTATGATGTAATTGTCATTCGCTGGCGAGCCCGCGCTTGAAATGTCTGGGGTGGACGTCGGCACTGGACCGCATCCAGGTAAGGAGAAAGTGGTTTTTTATTTTTATTGAAAGCGGCCTGGGGCAGGATGGAGACACGGGGGCAGGATGGGAGACACGGGGACAGGATGGGAGACACTGGGGCAGGATGGGAGACACGGAGCAGGATGGGAGACACGGGGGCAGGATGTAAACATATGGGGCAGAATGGAGACACGGGGCAGAATGGAGACAAATAGGGCAAGAATATGGGGCAGGATGGAGACAGATGGGGCAGAGCCATGGGGCAGGATGAAGACAGATGTGGCAGGGTCATGGTGCAGGATGGAGACACATGGTGCAGGAACATGGGACAGGATGGATATGATGGAGACAGATGGGGCAGGATCATGGGGCAGGATCTTGGGACAGATGGGGACGATCATGGGACAGATGGGGCAGGACTATGGAACAGATGGGACAGAATCATGGGACAGCTTGGACACGATGGGGAGATCATATGGGGCAGAATGGATACTCATGAGGGCAGGATGGCACAACATATTGCTGGAGCCAGGAATGAGATACACGGGGCCAGGATGGGGGATCCTGTCATGGTATGTGGCTCCTGTTATGATCCTAGTGGCAAGGATCGCAGGTCGGACTAGCTAAGTAACTGAACAGACTACTAGCTCTGGGGAAGTGGTAACTAGATTGACCACAACCTGATCCTATCCGCAAACAACTATAGGCAGCCGTGGAACGTTACCTAAAAATCCTAGACGTCTCGTCACGGCCTGAGAAACTGACTATTCCTGGAGGGAAAGTAAGTCCTCACTTGCCTCAGTGGAAGACCCCAAAGATATAGAATAGCCCCCCACAAATATTAACGGTGAGTTAAGGGGAAAGCACAAACGCAGAGATGAAATCAGATTTAGCAAATGAGGCCCGCTAATACTAGATAGCAGAAAATAGGGAGGAAACTGTGCGGTCAATAAAAAACCCTTCATTCAAAATATCCACGCAGAGATTGCTCGAGCCCCCGCACCAACTAACGGTGCGGGGGAAGCAACTCCGTACCCCAGAGCTTACCAGCAAAAAGAAATCACATGTTAGCAAGCTGGACTAGACTCATCATACACAGAAATCATATTGCAGGCAGATGAGCAAAAAATATTCAAACAGAACTTAGCTTATCCTGAAGAGGCAGAAAACGAGATAATCAGGAGTAATCAGAATAGCACTGAATACATTGACAGCCGGCAACAAGTGGAAGTGAAGCAGAGCTAAATAGGAGCCTCCCTGGTGAATAACGAGGCAGCTGATCTAGCAGACCCGCAGGATAATAAACCAAACCACCAGGGGGAGCCAAAAAACCAAAGTCACACAATACCATCTGTGACCACAAGAGGGAGCCTGAAAACGGAGTTCACAACAGTACCCCCCCCTTGAGGAGGGGTCACCGAACCCTCATCAAAACCCCCAGGGCGATCATGGTGAGCCACATGGAAGGCACGAACCAAATCGGCCGCATGAACATCAGAGGCGACAACCCAGGAATTATCCTCCTGACCATAGCCTTTCCACTTAACCAAATACTGAAGCCTCCGTCTAGAAATACGAGAATCCAAGATCTTCTCCACCACGTATTCCAATTCTCCCTCAACCAGCACAGGGGCAGGAGGCTCAACCGAAGGAACCACAGGCACCACATACCTCCGCAACAACGACCGATGGAACACATTATGAATAGCAAACGATGTCGGGAGGTCCAAACGAAATGACACAGGGTTAAGGACTTCCAAAATCTTATAAGGACCGATAAACCGAGGCTTAAACTTAGGAGAGGAGACCTTCATAGGAACAAAGCGAGAAGACAACCACACCAAATCCCCAACGCGAAGTCGGGGACCAACACAGCGACGGCGGTTGGCAAAGCGCTGAGCCTTCTCTTGTGACAGCTTCAAATTGTCCACCACATGATTCCAAATCTGATGCAACCTATCCACCACAACATCCACTCCAGGACAGTCAGAAGACTCCACCTGACCTGAGGAAAAACGAGGATGAAACCCTGAATTACAAAAAAAAGGCGAAACCAAGGTAGCAGAACTAGCCCGATTATTAAGGGCAAACTCGGCCAATGGCAAAAAAGTCACCCAGTCGTCCTGATCAGCAGAAACAAAACATCTTAAATAGGTTTCCAAAGTCTGATTAGTGCGCTCGGTTTGGCCATTCGTCTGAGGATAGAAGGCCGCCGAAAAAGACAAATTAATGCCCATCTTAGCACAAAAGGTCCGCCAAAATCTAGACACAAACTGGGATCCTCTGTCGGAAACAATATTTTCAGGGATCCCGTGTAAACGAACCACATTTTGAAAAAACAGAGGAACTAACTCGGAGGAGGAAGGCAACTTAGGCAAGGGTACCAAATGGACCATTTTAGAAAAACGATCACACACCACCCAAATGACCGACATTCTCTGAGAGACAGGGAGATCTGAAATAAAATCCATGGAAATGCAGCGCCCCAGAGTCCTGGTCGTTGCAGTACTGTGGCTCCGCCACTAAGGGGAGCTATGGTACGTCTGATGGCACTGAAGGAGTTCATCTGACCAGGTATCACAGACACCAATACATTTCACAGCCGGGCCTCCGGGGGGAGCTAAGGGTTCTATTCACTAGGCCACTCCCCACCATAGTGGGTAAACTGGGGGTCAGGCAGGAAGTTAGATCAGAAGCTGACTGGGTTGGAACCAGGCAACACCTTGTGGCAGAGGGTGTTGTGGGGGAAGATACAGTAGGGTCCCTGTCAGGGGTGGGATCCTGACAGAGGCTTGGCAATTTGAGTGAACGTAACGGGACCGTGCCTGCTCAGCATAGCGGCGGTGCCCAAGGAAGGATCAGAAGCGAGATAGATTGTGCTGAGTGAGAAACGAGATCAAAGCAATAGGAGAACACCAGTAGGAGTCGTGCTGTAAGACCGAGGCAACATCCTACTGAGGCGCACAACCGGTGGCCGGAACGCCGAGAGAGTATCATAATATCTAGCTTCAAGCAATACTCTAAACAGCGGCAGGACAGTCAGTCTAAGGCGGGCTGTCTAACTTAAATCACCTATGCAGTCTTGGGGGGCAACTTGTGGAGAGGGGCGACTCTAGGGTCCCGGAAGAGCTCCGAGCCTACCCGTCAAACGGGTGCCGTCCCAACCAGAACATCAGGGAGGGACGGAGGATTAGCAGAACATCATCTAATCGAGTTGTGAGGGAACTTAAGAAACAGACACAACAGTTGTGGGGACTTTCCGTAAGCACAGCAGGGAAGGACCACAACACATAGCGCAAGCAGGAAGGCACAGATTTCCACCTGTGAGGAGAACTCTGGAAGTGCCATTGGACCGGCCGGACTTGCGCAGCCTGGTGAACCGTATTCTGGACTGAGGACCCAGAGATCTTCAGTAAAGAGGTAAAGAGACTGCAACCTGGTGTCCTCGTCATTTACTGCACCGCACCACTACGGCACGACCACCACATCACCATCTGCACCATTCATATCAATTATTTGCTGTGCGCCCCACGGCAGGGTCACGGACCGGGGCCTAGCCACCGTGACAACCCCAGAGCAGAGACTCAGAGGCCCGGTACCGGGTACCCCTCGGCCCTGCGGCGGTGGGGGCGCTACAAACTTGGCGTCACGAACAGGATCTACTTAAGCCTGAAGAATCAGGTCATGTGTGCCTAGGAACTGTGATTTATTGTGCTTGGACTGTACTTTATTGCAAAGGATTGTGCTGCGCCATTTACCGCCAAAATCCGCCGCCATTACAGCGCTGAGGAGAGCGCAGGGGAAGAAGAGGGGCGTGGAATAGGCGTAGACAAGTTGGTGAGCGCGAAGGACAATGGCCGCCCAGTCTAAATATTGTTGTGTCCTGAGGACGTGTCCGTCAGCAGTCGAGATCCGCCTCCTGATTTTCTATGCTGGGCGGAAACCGAAGAAACGAAACTATGACTCAGATGAGGTGGAACTGGAGACCAGGAAAGGCCTGCGGAAAAGAATGGCCCCGCATCGACCCCCGTCACCAGCGGATTATTCTGATATGCCCCCGCTGGAAGATTTGGACCCTTGGGAGCTGCCGATGGGGCACCCCGTGCCTGAATGGACTCCGGTCCATACGCCTTCCGCAGGAGAGGAGAGCGGCGTCGGAGGAGGTACCGTGAGCGAAGGTACCCAATGCCGCGACTCCCGGGAAGGCCACCTCACCTCTGCGCACGACCCGGTCACTGCTGCGACCAGTGGCGCCCTGATGTCCCCGCCGTCTGGCACCAATGCACCGGGGGGGCATGACCTCGGGCCCTTCCCCTGGGGGGAATATCGGAACCACCTGATCGCAGAGTTCCAGCGAGAAGTGGAGCGGGAGGCGCGAGGTGGGCTGCTGGAGGGCTCCCTGCCGAAGTGGGGCGTTGTGGTCGTGTACCTGCCCCAGACGGGAAAAGGCTTCGTGCAGGAGATCGGGACAGCCCTGAGAGTCCGGATCACCCGAGAAGAAGTGGAGCCCTGCCTGTGTGGAGACGGTGCCAAGTCCTTCCTGAAGCTGGGGGATGTGGTCACATACCGCCGGCATCTAAAGGGGAGCGGCTGGTGGGCCCGGGATATGCAGCGCTGCACCGCTGTTCTGGCGGTATCCCGTACCGAGGGGGAGGAGCTCGCCACTGAAGCCGCTGCTGCCGCCGCTGCTGCTGCCAGCATCATCCATCGGCCCACACAGACCCTCATTGCAGCGCACGACCTGGTCGTGCAGAAGACCCGAACCCACGGGGTGCACCTGGCTGCGGGAGTGAACTTGGAGTCCGACCAGCCTGGGCCGCAGAGGGCCACCTGCCAGGTGAAGCCTCGGTGGGGTTTACCGAAAAATGAGTAAGATAATACTACTCTTAAAATGTGTACATAGTTCTTAACTGTTTGTGTGTTTTCCTGTTTTGCTGCTAAACCCGTTCAGGGTTAACTTTTAAAAGGGATCCCTTTGTTGACCCGGGATCCCTATTGTGTTTTGTTTATTTTTTCTAAAAGTTTTGCACTAGTTTTAAGAACTGCTGCAATCATGAACAATGCATGATACAAACTTTTTGTAAATAGTTTGCACCTTATTAAAGGCGCTCCCTACTGGTTTTACTTCAAAAAGGACTCTTTGTGAAGATACCACACTGGAACCTTTGCTGAGTAAGGACTGGTAGCTTGAGAAGATATGCTACCTCATAGAGACTTGGTCCCCTCTTAAAGGGGATGTTCATATGTTGCACTTGAGAGAATCGTATTGCTTTAAGACTGAGAGATAGCAATAATGCTTTGATAAAGAAGAAGTGATGATAATGTTTGTGAGAGAAAGTTATATGTATCCAACAAGTTAATTGTAAAGAAATGCTGATGATGTTCCCTGAAAGAAAGTGAAAGCTAGAAGAAGGACACAGTGGGCCCATAGGGGTAGACGAAGTGTCCAGCGTGTATGTTAGTGAGAAAAATAATGAGAAGGTTGATGTTCTATAGAAAATGTTTAATAATGTTGATAGATAATGAGGATAGAAGGTAAACCCTGCGTCCTCATAGGAGCCATATAGAGATGGCTCAGTGCTCTTAAATTGAAAGTAATGTTATGTTCTATACTGTGTATAGTAGTTGAAAAGACAGAAGGCTCGGGCTGAAAGGAGCGGTCCTGTAAGAAAGGAGAGGCAGTAGGTCTGGTGCCGATAGGACAGGCGGTCCTGCAGATCTAAAGAAGGAGAATGTAAAAGTTAAAAATTGCCTTATAATGTGATTATAAGAAGGTCTTTAAAGGATTTAGAGTGTACATCCTTAAAGGCGATGTTAAATTATTGTTCAACAATTTTGCACTAAGTAGAATACCCGGTTGGGTAACAGGAGTTGTTTATAACCTGTAATTTATAATGTTAACCATGTTTGTAACGTTCAAGCGTCCTCACCTCCCATAAAGGGAAACTTTGTTCAAGCTTACTTATTGTTATTGCACTCAACAAAACTGTATGTCTTTTTGCTAACTTGTATTGTTGTTTTCTTCCCAGTCCCGGAGTACTGTGTTTAACCAGGGGGGAGTGCAGCGCCCCAGAGTCCTGGTCGTTGCAGTACTGTGGCACCGCCACTAAGGGGAGCTATGGTACGTCTGATGGCACTGAAGGAGTTCATCTGACCAGGTATCACAGACACCAATACATTTCACAGCCGGGCCTCCGGGGGGAGCTAAGGGTTCTATTCACTAGGCCACTCCCCACCATAGTGGGTAAACTGGGGGTCAGGCAGGAAGTTAGATCAGAAGCTGACTGGGTTGGAACCAGGCAACACCTTGTGGCAGAGGGTGTTGTGGGGGAAGATACAGTAGGGTCTCTGTCAGGGGTGGGACCCTGACAGAGGCTTGGCAATTTGAGTGAACGTAACGGGACCGTGCCTGCTCAGCATAGCGGCGGTGCCCAAGGAAGGATCAGAAGCGAGATAGATTGTGCTGAGTGAGAAACGAGATCAAAGCAATAGGAGAACACCAGTAGGAGTCGTGCTGTAAGACCGAGGCAACATCCTACTGAGGCGCACTACCGGTGGCCGGAACGCCGAGGGAGTATCATAATATCTAGCTTCAAGCAATACTCTAAACAGCGGCAGGACAGTCAGTCTAAGGCGGGCTGTCTATCTTAAATCACCTATGCAGTCTTGGGGGGCAACTTGTGGAGAGGGGCGACTCTAGGGTCCCGGAAGAGCTCCGAGCCTACCCGTCAAACGGGTGCCGTCCCAACCAGAACATCAGGGAGGGACGGAGGATTAGCAGAACATCATCTAATCGAGTTGTGAGGGAACTTAAGAAACAGACACAACAGTTGTGGGGACTTTCCGCAAGCACAGCAGGGAAGGACCACAACACATAGCGCAAGCAGGAAGGCACAGATTTCCACCTGTGAGGAGAACTCTGGAAGTGCCATTGGACCGGCCGGACTTGCGCAGCCTGGTTAACTGTATTCTGGACTGAGGACCCAGAGATCTTCAGTAAAGAGGTAAAGAGACTGCAACCTGGTGTCCTCGTCATTTACTGCACCGCACCACTACGGCACGACCACCACATCACCATCTGCACCATTCATATCAATTATTTGCTGTGCGCCCCACGGCAGGGTCACGGACCGGGGCCTAGCCACCGTGACAACCCCAGAGCAGAGACTCAGAGGCCCGGTACCGGGTACCCCTCCGCCCTGCGGCGGTGGGGGCACTACAGAAATGTGCGTCCAAGGCCTCTTCGGGACAGGCAAAGGCAACAACAAGCCACTGGCACGAGAACAGCAAGGCTTAGCCCGAGCACAAATTCCACAAGACTGCACAAAGGAACGCACATCCCGCGACAAGGAAGGCCACCAGAAGGACCTAGCCACCAAATCTCTGGTACCAAAAATCCCAGGATTGCCTGCCAACACCGAAGAATGAACCTCGGAAATAACTCTGCTGGTCCCTCTATCCGGGACAAACAGTCTCTCTGGTGGACAACGGTCAGGTCTATCCGCCTGAAACTCTTGCAGCACTCGTCGCAAATCTGGGGAGATGGCAGACAAAATCACCCCTTCTCTGAGGATACCAGCTGGCTGTGAATCACCAGGAGAGTCAGGCACAAAACTCCTAGAAAGAGCATCAGCCTTCACATTCTTCGAACCAGGCAGGTATGAGACCACGAAATCAAAACGAGAGAAGAACAACGACCAACGAGCCTGTCTAGGATTCAGCCGCTTGGCCGACTCGAGATAAATCAAATTCTTGTGATCAGTCAAGACCACCACATGATGCTTAGCTCCCTCGAGCCAATGTCGCCACTCCTCAAATGCCCACTTCATAGCCAACAACTCCCGATTACCAACATCATAATTCCGCTCGGCAGGCGAAAACTTTCTTGAAAAGAAAGCACATGGCTTCATCACAGAGCCATCAGAGCTTCTCTGCGACAAAACAGCCCCCGCTCCAATCTCAGAAGCATCAACCTCGACCTGGAAAGGAAGGGAGACGTCTGGCTGACATAAGACCGGAGCCAAAGAAAACCGGCGCTTCAGCTCCCGAAAGGCCTCCACAGCCGCAGGAGACCAATTAGTAACATCAGAACCCTTCTTGGTCAAATCCGTCAATGGCTTAACAACACCAGAAAAATTAGCGATGAAGCGACGGTAAAAATTAGCAAAACCCAAGAACTTCTGAAGACTCTTAACAGATGTAGGCTGAGTCCAGTCATGAATAGCCTGAACCTTGACTGGGTCCATCTCAATAGCAGAAGGAGAAAAAATGAAACCCAAAAAAGAGACCTTCTGGACTCCAAAAAGACATTTTGAGCCCTTCACAAATAAAGCATTGGCACGCAGGACCTGAAACACCATCCTGACCTGCTTAACATGGGACTCCCAATCATCCGAAAAAACCAGAATATCATCCAGATACACAATCATAAATTTATCCAGATATTCGCGGAAGATGTCGTGCATAAAGGACTGAAAGACAGAAGGAGCGTTAGAAAGTCCAAAAGGCATCACCACGTACTCAAAATGGCCTTCGGGCGTATTAAATGCAGTTTTCCATTCATCACCCTGCTTAATACGCACAAGGTTATACGCACCACGAAGATCTATCTTGGTGAACCAACTAGACCCCCTAATGCGAGCAAACAGATCAGATAACAATGGCAAAGGATACTGAAATTTGACCGTGATTTTGTTTAGAAGGCGATAATCAATACAAGGTCTCAAGGAACCATCCTTCTTAGCCACAAAAAAGAACCCCGCACCAAGAGGGGAGGAGGAGGGGCGAATAAGTCCTTTCTCCAAAGACTCCTTTATATAACTCCGCATAGCAGCATGCTCCGGCACTGACAAATTGAAAAGTCGTCCCTTAGGAAACTTACTACCAGGAATCAAATTTATAGCACAATCACAATCCCTATGAGGAGGTAGAGAACTGAGTTTGGGCTCATCAAATACATCCTGGTAATCTGACAAAAACGCAGGGACCTCAGAAGGAGTGGATGAAGCAATTGACACCACAGGAGCATCGCCATGAATTCCCTGACAACCCCAACTTGACACAGACATTGCTTTCCAATCCAGGACTGGATTATGAGTCTGCAACCATGGCAGGCCCAACACGACAACATCATGCAAATTATGCAATACAAGAAAGCGAATCACCTCCTGATGAACAGGAGTCATGCACATGGTCACTTGTGTCCAGTACTGAGGTTTATTCGTAGCCAATGGTGTAGCATCAATTCCCCTTAGTGGAATAGGGAATTTTAAAGGCTCCAAAACAAAACCACAGCGCCTGGCAAATGACAAATCCATCAGACTCAGGGCAGCACCTGAATCCACAAAAGCCATAACCGGGTAAGATGACAGGGAACAAATGAGGTTTCAAAGAAAGAAACAACTTGCAATTGTTCTTAAAATTCAGGAACCTAGATCTATCTCCAGAAAACAACTCTGGAATAGGTATTCTAGGCTCTGACATAGGACTGTGCACAACAAAATCCTGAATACTTTGTACCCTTGCAGCAAGATGATCTACACTGGAGGCTAAACTCTGGATATCCATATCAGCAGCTGAAATCAGAGCCACACCAAGATTAAGAGGAGGAGAGAAGCTAGACACACAGCAGCTAGACACACGGCAGCAAAAAAAAAAAAAATATATATCTCCAAGCTTCTTTTCTCCTGCTTCTGCCATGCAATTAATACTTTATAGGCCGGCTGTACTGTTATGATCCTAGTGCCAAGGATCGCAGGTCGGACTAGCTAAGTAACTGAACAGACTACTAGCTCTGGGGAAGTGGTAACTAGATTGACCGCAACCTGATCCTATCTGCAAACAACTATAGGCAGCCGTGGAACGTTACCTAAAAATCCTAGATGTCTCGTCACGGCCTGAGAAACTGACTATTCCTGGAGGGAAAGTAAGTCCTCACTTGCCTCAGTGGAAGACCCCAAAGATATAGAATAGCCCCCCACAAATATTAACGGTGAGTTAAGGGGAAAGCACAAACGCAGAGATGAAATCAGATTTAGCAAATGAGGCCCGCTAATACTAGATAGCAGAAAATAGGAAGGAAACTGTGCGGTCAATAAAAAACCCTTCATTCAAAATATCCACGCAGAGATTGCTCGAGCCCCCACACCAACTAACGGTGCGGGGGAAGCAACTCCGTACCCCAGAGCTTACCAGCAAAAAGAAATCACATGTTAGCAAGCTGGACTAGACTCATCATACACAGAAATTATATTGCAGGCAGATGAGCAAAAAATATTCAAACAGAACTTAGCTTATCCTGAAGAGGCAGAAAATGAGATAATCAGGAGTAATCAGAATAGCACTGAATACATTGACAGCCGGCAACAAGTGGAAGTGAAGCAGAGCTAAATAGGAGCCTCCCTGGTGAATAACGAGGCAGCTGATCCAGCAGACCCGCAGGATAATAAACCAAACCACCAGGGGGAGCCAAAAAACCAAAGTCACACAATACCATCTGTGACCACAAGAGGGAGCCTGAAAATGGAGTTCACAACAGGCTCCCCCATCCTGTCCTGGTATGTGGCTCCCCTCATCCTGTCCTGGTATGTGGCTCCCCCTGTCCTGTCCTGGTATCTGGCTCCCCTGTCCTGTTATGTGGCTCACCCTGTCCTGTCCTGGTATGTGGCTCCCCCTGTCATGTCCTGGAATGTGGCTCCCTCTGTCCTGTCCTGGTATGTGGCTCACCCTGTCCTGTCCTGGTATGTGGCTCCCCTTATCCTGTCCTGGTATGTGTGGCTCCCCCATCCTGTCCTGGTATGTGGCTCCCCTCATCTTGTCCTGCTATGTGTCTCCCCCTGTCCTGTCCTGGTATGTGGCTCCTCCGTCCTGTCCTGGTATGTGGCTCCCCCGTCCTGTCCTGGTATGTGGCTCCCCTCATCTTGTCCTGGTATGTGGCTCCCCCTGTCCTGTCCTGGCATGTGGCTCCCCCGTCCTGTCCTGGTATGTGGCTCCCTGTTGTGAATTTGGTTTCTGGGCTCCCCCGGTGGTTTCTGGTGGTACTGCACTTGTGTGCTTCATCTCCTCTGTTCACCTGTTTCCATCAGGATGTGGGAGTTTTCTATTTAACCTTGCTCCTCAGTAATTTCTATGCCGGCCAACAATGTTACCAGAAGCCTTTCTGTTGCATGTTCCTGCTCCTAGACTACTATCAGCTAAGTTGGACTTGTAGTCCTAAGTTTGTTTTGCATTTTTGTTCCAGTACTCTGTGATTGATTATTTCTGAGGCTGGAAGCTCTTGTGAGCTGAAATTGCCACTCTGGTGTCATGAGTTGATATTAGAGTCTTAAAGTAATTTCAGGATGGTGTTTTGAAAGGGGTTTTCAGCTGACTGTGAAGTTCCCTTTTCTGTCTTCCTACTATCTAGTAAGCGGACCTCAATTTGCTAAACCTATCTTCATACTTCGTATGTTAATTTCCTCTGAAATCACCGACAATATATGTGGGGGCTACTGTCTGCCTTTTGGGGAAAATTTCTCTAGAGGTAAGCCAGGTCTGTATTTTCCTCTGCTAGGGTCAGTCAGTTCTCCGGCTGGCGCTGGGCGTCTAGGGATAAAACGTAGGCACGCTACCCGGCCACTGTTAGTTGTGCGGTAGGTTTAGCTCACAGTCAGCTCTAGTTCCCATCTTCCAAGAGCTAGTCCTTTTTGTATGCTTTACTATGTTCTCTTGCCATTGAGAACCATGACAGCTCCCCTCATCTTGTCCTGGTATGTGGATCCCCCTGTCCTATCCTGGTATGTGGCTACCCCATCCTGTCATGGTATGTGGCTCCCCCATCCTGTCCTGGTATGTGCCTCCCCTCATCCTGTCCTGGTATGTAGCTCCCCCTGTCCTGTCCTGGTATCTGTCTCCCCTCTCCTGTCCTGGTATGTGCCTCCCCTCATCTTGTCCTGGTATGTGGCTCGCCCTGTCCTGTCCTGGTATGTGGCTCCCCCTGTCCTGTCCTGGTATGTGGCTCACCCTGTCCTGTCCTGGTATGTGGCTCACTCTGTCCTGTCCTGGTAGGTGGCTCCCTCTGTCCTGTCCTGGTATGTGGCTCCCCCTGTCCTGTCCTGGTATGTGGCTCCCCCTGTCCTGTCCTGGTATGTGGCTCACCCTGTCCTGTCCTGGTATGTGGCTCCCCCTGTCCTGTCCTGGTAGGTGGCTCCCCCTGTCCTGTCCTGGTACGTGGCTCCCCCTGTCCCGTCCTGGTAGGTGGCTCCCCCTGTCCTGTCCTGGTACGTGGCTCCCCCTGTCCTGTCCTGGTACGTGGCTCCTCCTGTCCTGTCCTGGTATGTGGCTCACCCTGTCCTGTCCTGGTATGTGGCTGCCCCTGTCCTGGTATGTGGCTCCCCCTGTACTGTCCTGGTATGTGGCTCCCCTTATCCTGTCCAGGTATGTGTGGCTCCCCCATCCTGTCCTGGTATGTGGCTCCCCTCATCTTGTCCTGGTATGTGTCTCCCCTCATCTTGTCCTGGTATGTGGCTCCCCCTGTCCTGTCCTGGCATGTGGCTCCCCCGTCCTGTCCTGGCATGTGGCTCCCCCGTCCGGTCCTGGTATGTGGCTCCCCTCATCTTGTCCTGGTATGTGGCTCCCCCTGTCCTATCCTGGTATGTGGCTACCTCATCCTGTCATGGTATATGGCTCCCCCATCCTGTCCTGGTATGTGGCTACCCCATCCTGTCATGGTATGTGGCTCCCCCTGTCCTGTCCTGGTATGTGGCTCACCCTGTCCTGTCCTGGTATGTGGCTCCCCCTGTCCTGTCCTGGCATGTGGCTCCCCTCATCTTGTCCTGGTATGTGGCTCCCCCTGTCCTGTCCTGGTATGTGGCTACCCCATCCTGTCATGGTATGTGGCTACCCCTGTCCTGTCCTGGTATGTGGCTCCCCCTGTCCTGTCCTGGTATGTGGCTCCCCCGTCCTGTCCTGCTATGTGGCTCCCCTCATCTTGTCCTGGTATGTGGCTCCCCTCATCCTGTCCTGGCATGTGGCTCCCCTGTCCTGTCATGGTATGTGGCTCCCCCTGTCCTGTCCTGGTATGTGGCTACCTCATCCTGTCATGGTATGTGGCTCCCCCATCCTGTCCTGGTATGTGGCTACCCCATCCTGTCATGGTATGTGGCTCCCCCTGTCCTGTCCTGGTTTGTGGCTCACCCTGTCCTGTCCTGGTATGTGGCTCCCCCTGTCCTGTCTTGGCATGTGGCTCCCCTCATCTTGTCCTGGTATGTGGCTCCCCCTGTCCTGTCCTGGTATGTGGCTACCCCATCCTGTCATGGTATGTGGCTACCCCTGTCCTGTCCTGGTATGTGGCTCCCCCCGTCCTGTCCTGGTATGTGGCTCCCCTCATCTTGTCCTGGTATGTGGCTCCCCTCATCCTGTCCTGGCATGTGGCTCCCCCATCCTGTCCTGGCATGTGGCTCCCCTCATCTTGTCCTGGTATGTGGCTCCCCCTGTCCTGTCCTGGTATGTGGCTACCCCATCCTGTCATGGTATGTGGCTACCCCTGTCCTGGTATGTGGCTCCCCCTGTCCTGTCCTGGCATGTGGCTCCCCCGTCCTGTCCTGGCATGTGGCTCCCCCGTCCTGTCCTGGTATGTGGCTCCCCTCATCTTGTCCTGGTATGTGGCTCCCCCTGTCCTGTCCTGGTATGTGGCTACCCCATCCTGTCATGGTATGTGGCTCCCCCATGCTGTCCTGGTATGTGGCTCCCCTCATCCTGTCCTGGTATGTGGCTCCCCCTGTCCTGTCCTGGTATCTGGCTCCCCTGTCCTGTTCTGGTACATGGCTCCCCCCTGTCCTGTCCTGCTATGCATGGCTCCCCCTCTCCTGTCCTGGTATGTGCCTCCCCTCATCTTGTCCTGGTATGTGGCTCCCCTCTCCTGTCCTGGTATGTGCCTCCCCTCATCTTGTCCTGGTATGTGGCTCCCCCTGTCCTGTCATGGTATGTGGCTCCCCAATCCTGTCCTGGTATGTGGCTCCCCTCATCCTGTCCTGGTATGTGGCTCCCCCTGTCCTGTCCTGGTATCTGGCTCCCCTGTCCTGTTCTAGTATGTGGCTCACCCTGTCCTGTCCTGGTATGTGGCTCCCCCTGTCCTGTCCTGGAATGTGGCTCCCTCTGTCCTGTCCTGGTATGTGGCTCACCCTGTCCTGTCCTGGTATGTGGCTCCCCTTATCCTGTCCTGGTATGTGTGGCTCCCCCATCCTGTCCTGGTATGTGGCTCCCCTCATCTTGTCCTGGTATGGGTCTCCCCCTGTCCTGTCCTGGTATGTGGCTCCCCCGTCCTGTCCTGGTATGTGGCTCCCCTCATCTTGTCCTGGTATGTGGCTCCCCCTGTCCTGTCCTGGCATGTGGCTCCCCCGACCTGTCCTGGTATGTGGTTCCCCTCTTCTTGTCCTGGTATGTGGCTCCCCCTGTCCTGTCCTGGTATGTGGCTACCCCATCCTGTCATGGCATGTGGCTCCCCCATGCTGTCCTGGTATGTGGTTCCCCTCATCCTGTCCTGGTATGTGGCTCCCCCTGTCCTGTCCTGGTATCTGGCTCCCCTGTCCTGTTCTGGTATGTGGCTCCCCCCTGTCCTGTCCTGCTATGCATGGCTCCCCCTCTCCTGTCCTGGTATGTGCCTCCCCTCATCTTGTCCTGGTATGTGGCTCCCCCTGTCTTGTCCTGGTATGTGGCTCCCCCTGTCTTGTCCTGGTATGTGGCTCCCCCTGTCCTGTCCTGGTATGTGGCTCACCCTGTCCTGTCCTGTATGTGGCTCACCCTGTCCTGTCCTGGTATGTGGCTCCCCCTGTCCTGTCCTGGTAGGTGGCTCCCCCTGTCCTGTCCTGGTATGTGGCTCCCCCGTCCTGTCCTGGTATGTGGCTCACCCTGTCCTGGTATGTGGCTCACCCTGTCCTGTCCTGGTATGTGGCTCCCCCTGTCCTTTCCTGGTAGGTGGCTCCCCCTGTCCTGTCCTGGTATGTGGCTCCCCCTGTCCTGTCCTGGTATGTGGCTCCCTCTGTCCTGTCCTGGTATGTGGCTCACCCTGTCCTGTCCTGGTATGTGGCTCACCCTGTCCTTGTATGTGTCTCCCCACATGACTCCACCCTCATCAGACCTCCTGAGCGTGCAGCACATGACTCCACCCTCATCAGACCTCCTGAGCGTGCAGCACATGACTCCCCCCTCATCAGACCTCCTGAGCGTGCAGCACATGACTCCACCCTCATCAGACCTCCTGAGCGTGCAGCACATGACTCCACCCTCATCAGACCTCCTGAGCGTGCAGCACATGACTCCACCCTCATCAGACCTCCTGTGCATGCAGCACACGACTCCACCCTCATCAGACCTCCTGAGCATGCAGCACCTGACTCCACCCTCATCAGACCTCCTGTGCTTGCAGCACACGACTCCACCCTCATCAGACCTCCTGAGCATGCAGCACACGACTCCACCCTCATCAGACCTCCTGAGCATGCAGCACCTGACTCCACCCTCATCAGACCTCCTGAGCGTGCAGCACATGACTCCACCCTCATCAGACCTCCTGAGCGTGCAGCACATGACTCCACCCTCATCAGACCTCCTGAGCGTGCAGCACATGACTCCACCCTCATCAGACCTCCTGAGCGTGCAGCACATGACTCCACCCTCATCAGACCTCCTGAGCGTGCAGCACCTGACTCCACCCTCATTAGACCTCCTGAGCATGCAGCACATGACTCCACCCTCATTAGACCTCCTGAGCATGCAGCACATGACCTGAGCATGCAGCACATGACTCCACCCTCATCAGACCTCCTGAGCGTGCAGCACATGACTCCACCCTCATCAGACCTCCTGAGCGTGCAGCACATGACTCCACCCTCATCAGACCTCCTGAGCGTGCAGCACATTACTCCACCCTCATCAGACCTCCTGAGCATGCAGCACATGACTCCACCCTCATTAGACCTCCTGAGCATGCAGCACATGACTCCACCCTCATCAGACCTCCTGAGCATGCAGCACATGACTCCACCCTCATCAGACCTCCTGAGCATGCAGCACATGACTCCACCCTCATCAGACCTCCTGAGCATGCAGCACATGACTCCACCCTCATCAGACCTCCTGAGCATGCAGCACATGACTCCACCCTCATCAGACCTCCTGAGCATGCAGCACATGACTCCACCCTCATCAGACCTCCTGAGCATGCAGCAGATGACTCCACCCTCATCAGACCTCCTGAGCATGCAGCACCTGACTCCACCCTCATCAGACCTCCTGAGCATGCAGCACATGACTCCACCCTCATGAGACCCCCTGAGCATGCAGCACATGACTCCACCCTCATCAGACCTCCTGAGCATGCAGCACATGACTCCACCCTCATCAGACCTCCTGAGCATGCAGCACATGACTCCACCCTCATCAGACCTCCTGAGCATGCAGCACCTGACTCCACCCTCATCAGACCTCCTGAGCATGCAGCACATGACTCCACCCTCATCAGACCTCCTGAGCATGCAGCACATGACTCCACCCTCATTAGACCTCCTGAGCATGCAACACATGACCTGAGCATGCAGCACATGACTCCACCCTCATCAGACCTCCTGAGCGTGTAGCACATGACTCCACCCTCATCAGACCTCCTGAGCGTGCAGCACATGACTCCACCCTCATCAGACCTCCTGAGCGTGCAGCACATGACTCCACCCTCATCAGACCTCCTGAGCATGCAGAACATGACTCCACCCTCATCAGACCTCCTGAGCATGCAGCACATGACTCCACCCTCATGAGACCTCCTGAGCATGCAGCACATGACTCCACCCTCATCAGACCTCCTGAGCATGCAGCACATGACTCCACCCTCATCAGACCTCCTGAGCATGCAGCACCTGACTCCACCCTCATCAGACCTCCTGAGCATGCAGCACATGACTCCACCCTCATCAGACCTCCTGAGCGTGCAACACATGACTCTACCCTCATCAGACGTCCTGAGCATGCAGCACGACTCCACCCTCATCAGACCTCCTGAGCGTGCAGCACATGACTCCACCCTCCCTCATCAGACCTCCTGAGCATGCAGCACATGACTCCACCCTCATCAGACCTCCTGAGCATGCAGCACGACTCCACCCTCATCAGACCTCCTGAGCGTGCAGCACATGACTCCACCCTCCCTCATCAGACCTCCTGAGCATGCAGCACATGACTCCACCCTCATGAGACCTCCTGAGCATGCAGCACATGACTCCACCCTCATCAGACCTCCTGAGCGTGCAGCACCTGACTCCACCCTCATCAGACCTCCTGAGCGTGCAGCACATGACTCCACCCTCATCAGACCTCCTGAGCGTGCAGCACATGACTCCACCCTCATCAGACCTCCTGAGCGTGCAGCACATGACTCCACCCTCATCAGACCTCCTGAGCGTGCAGCACATGACTCCACCCTCATCAGACCTCCTGAGAGTGCAGCACATGACTCCACCCTCATCAGACCTCCTGAGCGTGCAGCACCTGACTCCACCCTCATTAGACCTCCTGAGCATGCAGCACATGACTCCACCCTCATTAGACCTCCTGAGCATGCAGCACATGACCTGAGCATGCAGCACATGACTCCACCCTCATCAGACCTCCTGAGCGTGCAGCACATGACTCCACCCTCATCAGACCTCCTGAGCGTGCAGCACATGACTCCACCCTCATCAGACCTCCTGAGCGTGCAGCACATTACTCCACCCTCATCAGACCTCCTGAGCATGCAGCACATGACTCCACCCTCATTAGACCTCCTGAGCATGCAGCACATGACTCCACCCTCATCAGACCTCCTGAGCATGCAGCACATGACTCCACCCTCATCAGACCTCCTGAGCATGCAGCACATGACTCCACCCTCATCAGACCTCCTGAGCATGCAGCACATGACTCCACCCTCATCAGACCTCCTGAGCATGCAGCACATGACTCCACCCTCATCAGACCTCCTGAGCATGCAGCACCTGACTCCACCCTCATCAGACCTCCTGAGCATGCAGCACATGACTCCACCCTCATGAGACCTCCTGAGCATGCAGCACATGACTCCACCCTCATCAGACCTCCTGAGCATGCAGCACATGACTCCACCCTCATCAGACCTCCTGAGCATGCAGCACATGACTCCACCCTCATCAGACCTCCTGAGCATGCAGCACCTGACTCCACCCTCATCAGACCTCCTGAGCGTGCAGCACATGACTCCACCCTCATCAGACCTCCTGAGCGTGCAGCACATGACTCCACCCTCATCAGACCTCCTGAGCATGCAGCACGACTCCACCCTCATCAGACCTCCTGAGCGTGCAGCACATGACTCCACCCTCCCTCATCAGACCTCCTGAGCATGCAGCACATGACTCCACCCTCATCAGACCTCCTGAGCATGCAGCACGACTCCACCCTCATCAGACCTCCTGAGCGTGCAGCACATGACTCCACCCTCCCTCATCAGACCTCCTGAGCATGCAGCACATGACTCCACCCTCATGAGACCTCCTGAGCATGCAGCACATGACTCCACCCTCATCAGACCTCCTGAGCATGCAGCACATGACTCCACCGTCATCAGACCTCCTGAGCATGCAGTACCTGACTCCACCCTCATCAGACCTCCTGAGCATGCAGCACATGACTCCACCCTCATCAGACCTCCTGAGCATGCAGCACGACTCCACCCTCATCAGACCTCCTGAGCATGCAGCACATGACTCCACCCTCATTAGACCTCCTGAGCATGCAGCACATGACTCCACCCTCATCAGACCTCCTGAGCGTGCAGCACATGACTCCACCCTCATCAGACCTCCTGAGCATGCAGCACGACTCCACCCTCATCAGACCTCCTGAGCGTGCAGCACATGACTCCACCCTCCCTCATCAGACCTCCTGAGCATGCAGCACATGACTCCACCCTCATGAGACCTCCTGAGCATGCAGCACATGACTCCACCCTCATCAGACCTCCTGAGCATGCAGCACATGACTCCACCCTCATCAGACCTCCTGAGCATGCAGCACCTGACTCCACCCTCATCAGACCTCCTGAGCATGCAGCACATGACTCCACCCTCATCAGACCTCCTGAGCATGCAGCACGACTCCACCCTCATCAGACCTCCTGAGCATGCAGCACATGACTCCACCCTAATCAGACCTACTGAGCGTGCAGCACATGACTCCACCCTCATCAGACCTCCTGAGCGTGCAGCACATGACTCCACCCTCATCAGACCTCCTGAGCGTGCAGCACATGACTCCACCCTCATCAGACCTCCTGAGCATGCACCCTCAGCTGCAGCCTATACAGGCAGGTGAATTGTCTATTAATACCTGAATTAGCTGCACAAATAATGGCCGTAATGACATTTTCGGAAACAATAAGTCTGAGGACTGTGAGCGAGAGTCTGCTGTATGAGCTTCACGTCTCACTGGCTTTTCGATATGAGGAGAGCGGTGTGTGCTGGTCGTGCCCGCGCCCCGGCCCATCTCCCTGCATAATTTACTTGTTGTCAATTTGTATAGCCACATTACACATGCAAATTGAGCTGGCTGCGCAAACACCACTTAGAGATGATAAAAACGCATTTACGGCGGCTCCAGACGCGGCTTTATTTCACGTGCTCACCCAGGTCAAGCAATCCATGTATCTGACGATTGTGTGTACCCAATTTGCTTGTAATTATATTGGCAAATGATTCTCTATAATCGTATTATTTTTAGCCGTCTCCTTGTGCTCGGGATAATTAGCTTTCTTTGCTGAGCTTAAGAAAAAAAAAGGAGCGGAGGAGCGAGCGGGCAGGAGTAACAGTGATACAAGTGGGGCCGGCGCCATTATCTGGGGGGAGCCGCTCCTATTTGGGAAGCTTTGTGTAAATTAAAAATGTCATAGTTCCTAATATCGGAGGCGCTGCTCATTCCGTGCTGAATTAGGGCCTGCGAAACCTCGCCGTTTGCTACCAGATATCGCAGCCACTTTATATGTTAATCTGCGCTAATGAATTCCACAGCCGCCGCCGCCACCGCCGATGACTCCAATTATTAGCACTTATGGAGATAGGCTTTTTCATTTAAAGTTCAATTCACAGAGCGGCAAAAAACCGCCTGACACCCGGCGATACCCCGCAGTTATCAGCCCCGTATCAGTAATGTGGCCACGTCCATGGGCTTATCCACCACACCTCCAGGCGGGAGCAAGAAAAGCACAAACTGCTGGGACTGATGGTGATGACCTGACAACCGGGCCGATCCGGCGACACCCAGAAGTATCATCCCATCATGCACCATTATCCTCAGCTTATCACCAACAGGAGAACGACAAAACAGGGATATATCAGTGATGTCATCACCGGGGCGGGGCTGGAGTGTAAGGGGCGTGGTCTCAGGTCATTATATCAGAGATGTCATCACCGGGGCGGGGCTGGAGTACAAGGGGCGTGGTCTCAGGTCATTATATCAGTGATGTCATCACCGGGGCGGGGCTGGGGTGTAAGGGGCGTGGTCTCAGGTCATTATATCAGTGATGTCATCACCGGGGCGGGGCTGAAGTATAAGGGGCGTGGTCTCAGGTCATTATATCAGTGATGTCATCACCGGGGTGGGGCTGGAGTATAAGGGGCATGGCCTCAGGTCATTATATCAGTGATGTCGTCACCGGGGCGGGGCTGGAGTATAAGGGGCATGGTCTCACGTCATTATATCAGTGATGTCATCACTGGGGCGGAGCTGGGTATAAGGGGTGTGGTCTCAGGTCATTATATCAGTGATGTCATCACCGGGGCGGGGCTGGAGTATAAGGTGCGTGGTCTCAGGTCATTATATCAGTGATGTCATCACCGGGGCGGGGCTGGAGTATAAGGGGCATGGCCTCAGGTCATTATATCAGTGATGTCGTCACCGGGGTGGGGCTGGAGTATAAGGGGCGTGGTCTCAGGTCATTATATCAGTGATGTCGTCACCGGGGCGGGGCTGGAGTATAAGGGGCATGGTCTCAGGTCATTATATCAGTGATGTCGTCACTGGGGTGGGGCTGGAGTATAAGGGGCATGGTCTCAGGTCATTATATCAGTGATGTCATCATCGGGGCGGGGCTGGAGTATAAGGGGCGTGGTCTCAGGTCATTATATTAGTGATGTCGTCACCGGGGCGGGGCTGGAGTATAAGGGGCATGGTCTCAGGTCATTATATCAGTGATGTCATCACTGGGGTGGGGCTGGAGTATAAGGGGCATGGTCTCAGGTCATTATATCAGTGATGTCATCACCGGGGCGGGGCTGTAGTATAAGGGGCGTGGTCTCAAGTCATTATATCAGTGATGTCATCACCGGGGCGGGGCTGTAGTATAAGGGGCGTGGTCTCAAGTCATTATATCAGTGATGTCATCACCGGGGCAAGGCTGGAGTATAAGGGGCGTGGTCTCAGGTCATTATATCAGTGATGTCATCACCGGGGCAGGGCTGGAGTGTAAGGGGCGTGGTTTCATCATTATATCAGTGATGTAATCACCGGGGGCGGGGCTGATAACCTCTCACATGTATACAGGCAGGTTGTCAGCAGTGATAGATAAGCAGCTAGTATAAGGGGTGTGGTCTCAGGTCATTATATTAGTGATGTCACTGTAACAGGTTGTGGGATGCAGTGAAAAACAGGAGAGAGAGCAAGGGTTAACAAGATGTAACAATTTAATAAAACAAGGTATTCACTCCTCACAAGGAGGTTACTGGTTAAAGGAAGGATAATAGGGGTAGCAATTGTAAAACAATAGCAGTCCAATGAAAGAGCTTATCGAGTCCTGTATGGTCCGCTGCAGCAGATGATCACGCAGGGGGGTTGTAGAACCGGCAGCAGCCAGGCAGTGTCCTCAGATTGGGTCCTTTAAGTGATGGTCCATCTTCTGGTGGCAGTGGTCGGTCTCTGGTAACTTCTGCTGAGCCCCTAGTCTAGGGGTGGGGAATCTTTTTTCTGCCAAGGGCCATTTGGATATTTATACCATCTTTCGGGGGCCGTACAAACTCCGCCCACAAAGTACATCCTGACTCTGGCACTGGTTTTGGGATGTAATCTTGCATTGCATGCCCTTCAATGTTCAGTAGTGAACACTGCATGTGTGTGCTAACAGAGCAAGAAAAAATGAATGAACTTGTGGCAATCAAAATACAGCTCCCTGTCCAAGAATGCGGTCCCTGAAAATCTGCCCGGGGGCCTGATAAAATGTCATCGAGGGCCGTAAATGGCCCTGGGGCCTGAGGTTCCCCACCCCTGTCCTAGTCCATAAGCACGTGCGGCCGAAACAAACAAGGCCACGGCACTCTCAGAGTCAAACGTGAATGGGAGGGAAGCAAGTGGCAGGTTAGGCTAGTTTCACATTTGCGTTTAAAAACGCAGCGTTTAAAAAGCAAACGCAGGTGGTGAAAAAAACGCATGTAAACGCGTGCAAATGCTGCGTTTTTTAGACGCATGCGTTTTCTCATGTGGTAAAAAAAATGCGGCGTTTTGACGCGTTTACATGCGTTTTTTCCTGCATTTGCGTTTTTGAAACGCATGTTGAGAAGTGTGTGACAGCTGCCAATCATCAAAATCATCTAGAAAACCCACTATAAATAGAAATAGCTAGGGTTGGGGTTAGGGTTAGGGGTAGGGTTAGGGTTAGGATCCCTAGGGTTAGGGTTAGGGGTAGGGTTAGGGTTAGGATCCCTAGGGTTAGGGTTAGGATCCCTAGGGTTAGGGTTAGGGTTTGGATCCCTTTATCACCTTGATGGCGGGGGGTGGCTTATCAGTGTGTATTCTTGTTTTTTTCTATTGAAACGCATGCGTTTAAAATGCAACCAAATGCATGTGCTTAAAAACGCATGCGTTTACATAGACAGCAATACGTTTTTTTGCCGCAAAAAAACGCATGCTTTTTTTGCGGCAAAAAAACGCCTCTAGAAATTACTACATGTTGCATTTCTGCAACAAAACGCAAGCATAGAAAAGATGCATGCGTCGTCAAACATGGCAAAACACATACAAAAAAAACACATGCGTTTTTAATGTTAAATATAGGAAAAAAACGCATGCGTTTTTTTGCGCTAAAACGCAGCGGCAAAAAACGCAAATGTGAAACCAGCCTTAGGCAGCAAAAGTCTGTCCGGTACTTGGCCTTCTCTACTCTGCACGTGCGCGGTACTCACAGTCAGAGAGCACGGCCCTTCTGTCTCTGGCAGCTACTGAGCACACAGCCCTTCTCTCTGCAGCGGGAACCACACAACACAGCCAGTCACGGCACCGATGCCCAGAGGATGGAGCCCACTGCTCACCTGGCTGCGCGCTGCTGCTGATTCACTCCAAACTGCCAGCGGCTGCGCACACTTTGCTTTTAAAGCTGCCCCTCCTACCTGGGCCATGAGGTCGGTCTGGCTCCTCATTCCTTCCTCCAAGGCAACAAGGGAGGCAGCCTCACCAGTTCCGGAACCAGCTTCGTACAGGTACCCTAAGCTCGGTCCTCCTTACATTCCCCCTCTCCTTTAGCTCGCCATTCCACTGGCAAGAATTCTTGCAGCAAGTGTTGACACTCCTCCATTTCTCGAATGATCCGCTGCCAAATAAACTGGTCTTGTTCATAACGGTTGGGAGGTATTCCAGCTGTTGTTCGTTCTGTGCGGTGTAAGTCAGGTTGGGTAGTCAAGTCAGGTTGGGCAGTTGAGGATGGGGAGGCATCAAGATTCGGTGGAGCAGCTATATCGGGAGTTTCAGGTTCTCGCACTTCCCCTGTGTCAGTGAGTAATGGACCATCCAGGTCAGAGGGAAGGGAAAGTTCTTCTTCTTCATCACAATGGAAGGTCGCTGGAATGGACACTTTGGGAACACTTGGTGCTCTTCCTTCTCTTTCGGGATCTCGTGACAGGCACAGACATAGCATGCTTCAGTGGACTACTGGGGTAGGCCCCCCTTCTTTTCCCTCAGACTGGACTTCATAGACGGGTCCATCAGTTCCAATTTGGCGTTTCACCCGGTACCGGGGTTTGTTCCCATTGATGCTCTAACTTGTCTCACGGTCCCTTGACTCAGATAAATACTCGGTCCCTGCCTTGAGAGCTGTCCCTCGCAGAGGCGTCGACTCAAGTTGCTCAAGTTCCCGAAACCTGGTCTGTACTAGTCAATGCAGAGTCTGCAAGTGATGTCGATGTTCACGGACCCAGGTGGACACGCCTGTCTGTGGGTAGTCCTCCTCTGGGTCCAACTCAGTAATTTCTTGTCCTTTTTGGCCGAACAGCAGGGTGTATGGCGTGTATCTGGTTGTACTGTGCACTCGGTTGTTGTACACCCAGACCAACTCAGCTACATACTCGGGCCAACAGACTTTTCTGTCTTCCTCCAATGTTCTCAACATCTGAATCAGCGTCTGGTTGAAATGTTTACAGGCTCCATTCCCCCGCGGATGGTCGTCCTGGACTTTTCAATCTGATACAGGCGGTGAAGCTCCACCATCACTCGACTTTGAAAGCAGGCGCCTTAATCAGAATGCATTTTCTGGCAACCGTACACCCGGATGAAATCGCGGCAGATGGCCTGCGCAGCTGACTCAGGCATCTGATCCCTCGTTGGAGTCTCCACAGCAAACTTCGTGAATTGGTTGGTCATCATGAGGCAATGTTTGTATCCGAGATGAGCAGGACCATGGTCAAGTAGTCGATCATTAACAGTTCTAGAGGCGCGGAGGTCACAATGGTCTGCATAGGAGCCCTCTGTTCAGGAGGTTTGGCTAATTCAACTTCGGCATTGTCAACAGGCTTCCTCCACCGCAGTCTTCAAACGGGGATGATAGACCAACTTCTGCAGCCACTGGAACATCTCCTCCCAGCCAAAGTGGGCCCCTCTCTCATGAGCTTCCGTGGCCACCTCGCTGATCAACTTTTCTGGGAGTACCACTTGCCAAGTGACTCCTAACTCCCGTACTAACTTTACCTTCTGATAAAACAAGCCATCTTCCAATTGGAGCCTTTCCCACTGCCGGAGGATCTGCAATGTTCCCGGGGATAGGGCATCTCTCACTTCAGCTAGGGAGCTGTGTCAAAGCCACCCACCATCTCAACTGAGCACATTCCCTATCTTCCTGCTGGAGCTGCACCCAATCATTACGAGGTCATCCCAGCATGTGTTCCCCCGACGCCTCTCCGATCTGTTCCTGCGTCGCCGCCAACGTCCTGGCATAATTCCAGAACCCAGGGATTCTGCATCCATCTCTTCATCTCGGTTAGGTCCAGGCCTCACTCTGGACAGAGCATCGGCATGTGTATTCTCAGCTCCTCTTTGATATGCGATCTTGTATCGGTATTTCACCATACGGGCCACCCATCTTTGCTCCAAGGCCCCCAGTTTTTCATTTTCCAGGTGGGCCAGAGGATTGTTATCGGTGCGTACTAAGGGTACCGTTTCACAGTGGCACTTTTGTCGCTACGACGGCACGATCCATGACGTTCCAGCAATATCCATACGATATCGCTGTGTCTGACACGCAGCAGCGATCAGGGACCCCGCTGAGAATCGTACGTCGTAGCAGATCGTTTGGAACTTTATTTCGTCGCTGGATCTCCCGCTGTCATCGCTGGATCGGTGTGTGTGACACCGACCCAGCGATGCGTTCGCTTGTAACCAGGGTAAACATCAGGTTACTAAGCGCAGGGCCGTGCTTAGTAACCCGATGTTTACCCTGGTTACTATCGTAAATGTAAAAACAAACAAACAGTACATACTCACATTCCAGTGTCCGTCAGGTCCCTCGCCGTCCGCTTCCCGCTCTGACTGACTGCCGGCCGTAAAGTGAAAGCAGAGCACAGTGGTGACGTCACCGCTGTGCTCTGCTTTTACTTTACGGCCGGCAGTCAGTCAGTGCGGGAAGCGGACGGCGAGGGACCTGACGGACACCGGAATGTGAGTATGTACTGTTTGGTTTTTTTTACATTTACGATGGTAACCAGGGTAAACATCGGGTTACTAAGCGCGGCCCTGCGCTTAGTAACCCGATGTTTACCCTGGTTACCCGGGGACTTCGGCATCGTTGGTCGCTGGAGAGCTGTCTGTGTGACAGCTCTCCAGCGACCACACAACGACTTACCAACGATCACGGCCAGGTCGTATCGCTGGTCGTGATCGTTGGTAAATCGTTTTGTGTAACGGTACCCTAAGACTTCAGACCCTGACAGGTACTTGGTGAATTTCTCGGTCATTGCACACACTAGTACCAGTAGTTCCAGCTTGAAAGAACTGTAGTTATCTGGATTTCGTTTGGAGTCGTGGAGAGATCGGCTTGCATAAACAATCACCCACTCTCTTCCTTCCTGAATCTGCGACAATATGGCTCCTAGCTCATGTAGGCTTCCATCAGTGTGAAGGATGAAGAGTTGCAAGAAGTCGGCATAGACCAGAATCGGTGCTTCCATCAGGGCCATCTTCAGAGCTCGGAAGGCTTCTTCCTGGCTGGCTCTCCACTGGATGATCTGATGCTTTGCACCGAACGGCACTCCTTTCCACAACTCCAACAGCGGATTAGCTATATGAGTGAAATTTTTCATGAACTGTCGATAGTATCCGATAAGTCCCAGAAAGGCCTGGACATTCTTCACAGTCTTCGGGGTGGACCAGTCCTGCACTGCTGCTATCTTCTCTCATGCAGGCACCACCCCTTAGCAGATGCAACATGCCCCAGATATTCAATTTGCTTGTAGAAGGGGTGACACTTTTGGGGCTTCACTTTCAGGCCGTGTTTCTGCAGTCGACTCAGCACTTGCTCCAGCTGCAGCTGCCGGAGATGCTCCTGAAAGGTAGCTGCATAGACAATGGCTTCGAAGTTCAGGTCTCCTTTACATCTTTCCATTAGTTGTTGAAAGGTCCCAGGGGCGTTGGTAAGACTGAAGGGCATCCGATTAAATGCAAACAATCCCATGGGTAGGATGAAAGCCGTCTTTGATCGATCATGTTCCACCATGGGCTCCTGCCCTTATCCGTTGGCTAGATCTAAGGATCTAAGGATGAGGAATACTTCACTTTCCCCAAGACACACAATAACTCTTCAATTCGGGGCAAGGGATATGAATCTAGCACCGTGCAGGCATTCAGTTGTCTATAATGGACACAGAAACTTAGGGTCCCGTTCTTCTTCTGAACCAGCACGATGGGAGCTGCCCACGGACTTTGACTCTCCTGAAAGACTCCACTCTGCAGCATATGTAACAACATTTCTTTCACGTCCTGAGACATCTGAGGTGGAATCTGGCGGTATCTTTCCTGGATCGGTGCGGCACTTCCTGTGGGTATCTCATGAATTATGGCTGTAGTGCATCCAAAGTCATTCTCATGATGGGCGAAGACATACTGGTAACGCTCTAGCACAGCTTCCACCACTTGTTGTACCTGTTGTGAGAAAAGCCCCAACAGTTCAGCTCACATATGTTCCAGGATTAGATGCCCCTCTTTTTTGCTTCCAGGTGAGTACTCTGGGGCCAAAGTCACAGCTACAGTCCATGGATCTCCTTGTCTCACTGCTAACTGGACGGCCTCTGATTGCATTAGTTCTTCGTGCATGCCCAGCACCTGTGCCACTTCACTCTTGGGCGACAGGGTGAGGCTGTCTCCCGCTAAGTTGACACACCGCATCACTACATTACCGTCACAGACTATGGCTAAGGTTTGAGCAATGAGGCGTCCCGGGGTACTTGATCCACTATGGTGGGCTCAATCTGGACTTCCACTCCCTTAAGCGGCATGCAGGCCCATACAGGCAGCGTTAGCACGGTCTGACCGGGAGGTAGGATGAGTTTAGCAGTGGCGGGGACTACCACCTTCCCTGCACTGGACGTCTCTTGAGCCTGGGCAACTCATATCAGTTGTTGAAACATTTGCCTCTGGGGAGTTCAGGGGCTCCATCGGTCGAGAAAAGCTTCCGACGACTTGCTGATCAGAAGAGTTCAAAGTTCTTTTAGTACATTCATCCCCAAAGTCACGGTGGGGCCATTGCCGGAGTATCCATTGGTTAATATAATTCCTTTTTGGCCCACATCTTTGCCACACACGGTAACCTGTATCCAGACCAACCCTGCGACCGGGATGGGCATCTGGTTGGCCGCTGTCAACTTAATCACTGGGCGCCATTCGGGCCGGTCACCTCCAAAAAATGACATCTGGAGTAAGTTTCTGGCATGGTATTCACTTGGGAGTCAGTGTCAACTAGACAGCGGACAGCCCGATCATCCATTTTGGCCCATACGAGAGGACTCATACTTGAGGGACTTCCTTCTCTCCTTCTTGGCTGCTCAGGCTCCGAGCGGCGTCCCCCAGCCACGGAGCCCACTAGTTTAATGGCTGGTGAGTAAGCGGCCTACCCCGTCAGGTGCATTCTCAGGCATAATGTCCAGTGTCTCTGCACAAAGCAAATCGGCCGTCTCTCTGCTCGGGATTGTCCCGTTCCCTGATGGAGCTCGGAGTCAGTTCTGCCTTTGATGGAGTTCGGAATCACCTGGGGTCTTTTTTTAAAGTCAGTCCACTCTTCACGCATGTCCTGGATTTCCTTCTGAATTTCTCTCCCCCCAACCTGGTTCAGCTGCGGGCGAAGCAGATACCTCCTCACTCTGGACCTTCCCTGTCGAGGCCGCCATCCACTGCTTTTGCTCACGCGCACGCATGCGTTTCCGCACCAACATCCAGAAATGACATATGCAGATTGGCTCGCAAGCGCTCCCGCAGGGCCTGTTTTGGCAGTGCATCCCTCAAGCCTGCTATGACTTGGTCCCTCAAAATTAAATCGGGGGGCCCACACCCACATCATCCTGCTTAGCGATTACGGCGTGGATCTCCTGAAGCACGTTCATATATTGGGTCGCAGACTCCCCCTCCCTTTGGATGCGGCTAAACAAGCGCATCCGCAATTCACCAATATCCGTGGGGTCCCCCATGCATCTCTTCCAAGATCTGTAACACTTTGGGGAACATGTTCCGCTCGAGCGGGGGCCGGAACATAACAGATCATCTGGCTTCCCTGTCTAGGGCCATCACAGCAATCTCCGCCTGCATAGCGGGGGTCATGGAGTACAACCTTAGCATGCCTTTAACCCACTCGAACCAGTCTTATAACAGCAAATTACTCCCTGTAAACTTTGGAAGATTGCTGAGCATGGCCACCAGTGGCAAGCTGGCCCTTGGAACCCCCACAAGCACTTGGTCTGCCACTTCTGTGCTTGTGGACTGCATCCTGCCGACTACGCCAAGTGTAAGCAGGTTGCGGGATGCAGTGACAAACAGGAGGCAGAGCACAGATTAACAAGATGTAACAATTTAATAAAACAAGGTATTCACTCCTGGCAGGGAGGTTAAAGGTTAGAGGAGGTATAATAGGGGTAGCAACTGTAAAACAATAGAAGTCCAATAAAAGAACTTATTGTGTCCTGTATGGTCCTCAGCAGTAGATGATCCCGAAGGGGGTTGTAGAACTAGCAGTGGCCGGGTGAGGTTGTCAGATGGGGTCCTTTAAGCGATGGTCCATTTTCTGGCAGCAGCGGTCGGTCTCCGGTACCTTCCGCTGAGCACTAGTCCATAAACATGTGCGGCCAAAAGAAACAAGGCAGTGGCACTCTCAGAGTCAAATGTAAATGGGAGAGAAGCAAGTGGCAGGTTAGGCCGCAAAAGTCTGTCAGATACTCGGCTTTCTCTCTTCTGCATGTGCGCAGCACTTACAGTCACTGAGCGCATGGCACTTCTGTCTCTGGCAGCTACAGAGCGCACAGCACTTCTCTAGGCAGCGGTCTCGCTGGAGGCGACGGGGACCACACAACGCAGCCAGTCGTGGTGCCGGTGCTCAGAGGACAGAGCACGCTGCTCACCCTGCTGCGCGCTGCTGCTGATTCGCGCAAACTGCCTGCGGCTGTGCACGCTTTACTTTTTAAGCTGCCCCTCCTACCTGGGTAATGAGGTCGGTCCGGCTCCTCATTGCTTATCCCAGGCAACAAGGGAGGCAGCCTCAACAGTTTCGGACCCGGCTCGATCCAGGTAGTCGGCCTGGTTTTCCTCTTACATTACCATCAAGGGCGGGGCTGACAACCTCTCACAGAGGACTGGTGGTCTGAGACTGACATCCAGTTAGTATTATCCTTGCTGGGTGCACGGTAGGTTTTGCCTTCTGGAGGCTGTGGCTGGCTGGCCTTATACAGAGAAAGCCCTTTGTACTGGTGGAGTGTTATGCTGTGTACATTGTGAGATGAGGAGGATGAGAGTTTTATCAGGCAGAGCCGCAGGAGACGCTCTAATCCTGCGTTTCATGTGGCAGTCTTCAGGTGCTGTAATGGAGCTGCTCTCATGTTTCCTGCTCTGAAGATTAATTTTCCTAAACAAATGCTTCAAACAGCAGTTTAGCGTCCAGTGTAATTACTGGTCTTTACTGGAGAGGAGTGGGCCGCCTACGGGAGATAGGGGCCCAAGACTGGATATTCTCCAGGACGTAGTCAGTGAGCCCCTTCCTAGGTGGATCCTTTGTGATCAGCAAAACGTGTGAAAGAGGTCCTGATCCTATAAAGTAGCACCACAGACATATATGGAACAAAGGGCAGCATCCTGCTCTCTAATCAGCCACTTCACAACCATCATGTGACTAGTGCAGAATGCCAGGTGACATCTTGCAGGAGGATCCAAGAGGTGGAGGAGACAGTCCCAGAGGAAGATCTGGGATATGATGGTCTAATGGGAGGATCCAGGAGCAGGAAACTGTCCTGTAGGAGGATTCTGGAGGAATAGATGGTCCTGCTGGTGGAGACTGTGCTGCTGAAGCATACAGGAGAAGATGGTCTCACTGGAGGATCCAGGAAAAGGAGTTGGTTCCTCTGGAAAATCAAGGAGGAGGAGATGGTTCTGCTGGAAAATCAAGGAGGTGATGGTCCCACAAAATAATACACTAGGAGATGGTCTCATTTGAGAAACAAGGAGGAGAAGACGGTCACGGGGTAGAATACAGAAGTAGGAGACATAAGAGCAGGGGAATACAGAAGGAGACTGTCTCATGGGAAGTTACAGCAGTATGAGACAATCTTGTGGGAGGATACAAAAGTAGAAGACACTCCAACGGTAGGAGAAGAAGGTCACGATGACGGAAGGGGGGTCGGTCCCGCTAGAGTGTATAGGAGAAGGAGATTGTCTACTGGGGAGAATCCAGGAGGAGATAATCCTGTGGGAAGATTCAGGAGGAGGAGACGATCCTGTGGCAGGGCCCAGGAGGAGGAGACTGTCTTGTGGGAGGATATGTTCTCATAGGAGAAAACAGGAGGAGGAGATGCCCCAAGGAAGGATCCGGGAAGATTAGATTGTCAGTGGGACGGCAGGATATAAAATTAGGATAATATGGTCCTAATGTTTTTACACTTTTAGGCTATGTGCACACGTTCAGGTTTTTTTGCTTTTTTTTTGCATTTTTTCGCGACAAAAATGCTATAAAAACTCATTAAAAAATGCATACATTATGCATCCTATCATTTAGAATGCATTCTGCATGTTTTGTGCACATGGTGCATTTTTTTCCGTGAAAAAAACGCATCGCGGTAAATAAAGCAGCATGTTCATTAATTTTGCGGATTTTCCACAATTCTATGCATTTGGAAAAAAAAGCACAAAAAACGCGTAAAAAAACGCATGCGGTTTTCTGGCAGAAATGTCCGGTTTTTGTCAGGAAAATTTCTGCAAGAAATCCTGATGTGCGCACATACCCTTAGTTGGGATATCGTATGTTTTTTCTGCCATGTATTTTATCCATGTTGTTGCTGGTTGCACTCAGTGTAGACTGAGATTTTCCTTACAGGAACATAGAAGTCCCTACATGGAGGACACAGGAAAAGGAGTAGGAAAAGTCAGGATGTGGGATCCATTGAGAGTTCATCCTTGTGCAACTTTCCTGGTCACGTCAGGAATTGGTTGCGATTTTTCCTCTTGTCGACAATTATTATAGACTGCAAATGTCACAATGTAATTATGGAGGAAATTGGCAGAGGTGCTGGGCATGACTATAATATCTGCTGATGGAGCCATGCCATATACTAATACATATATCTATACGAATACTTATTTGTACACATTCACATTTCTATGTAAACATATTGTACTGTGAAAATGTCTGGTGTGGAGAAATGCTGCTAGGAAGTTTCCAGTAGTAGAAGTCTCAATAAATTATTTTCATCAATGCACAAGATACAAAGTGACTGAAAAAAAAGATAAATGTAAATCCGGTCAGTATCTGGTGACCGCCCGTCGCCTCCATCATCAGTATCTGGAGACCGTCCGTCGCCTCCATCATCAGTGTCTGGTGATCACCCGTCGGCTCCATCATCAGCATCTGGTGACCGCCCGTTAACTCCAACATCAGTATGACGGTCTGGTGACGGCCCATCGCTTCCATCATTAGTATATGGTGAACGCATGTCGTCTCCATCATCAGTATCTGATGATGTCAGGAAATAGGAAGTAGTTCTCATTACTTCAATTACACATACAGAACTCTCAGCTGCAGTTTCCTCTGCCTGCCAGCACAAGGCTGGAATTCTAAGCCACTCTCCCTCCCTCCCCCCTGCTATATGGCTGTAATGTGAGATCAGCGTGCCAGCTCCACTGAGGAATTTTTATGGCTTTGTGCTGCGAAAGCCAGTCCTCTCCCTAAACCCCTCATCTCCCCTCCCGCCTGATACTAGCTATAACTGGTACAAGCAACTTCCAACTGCATGGGAATCTTTTGTTCTTGAAAAGTTATGTATACTGGCACCGATCACAGATAGTGAGATAAAAGTTACATATTCCGGATGTTCAGCGAGAGATCTATAACTCACTGAAATCGCTAGGAGCTAAACCCAACGAAATGCAAGGAACGGGTTTCTCTGTAAGCGGGACATATACCTATGCCATGTTTATACTTAAACGAACCCCCCTGACGTGGTGAGCATCATGATCCTTGTGTCGTTCTTCTGCGAGGTTCATACAGCGAGTTATGTATAGAAATAGTTTGTCATAACCCTAAGAAAGGGGAGTATTCAGCTTCTGAGTGAGGTCGCCACTGGGGGAGTGCCTTGGTTTTGGGCACAGAGATAAATGAGGGAGACATCAGTCTTCACTAGTCTTTTGTCCCGGGTCTAGCTGCGAGACAGATCTGTGATGCATCTAGATGTGTGCCCATCCCCCACAGCACATGGTCAGCCATTAGATGAAATGATATGAACAAACTGTAAGTGTTTTTCAACTTTAATCCCATTTTATTTGTAATTGTACAGTACATACTACACTTGTTTACTCTTATAATAGGTTTTTATACTTCTATAAACACTGCCTACTTTTTTGGCGTAAAATATATAAAATCACTAGTTTTGTCTCTTCTTGCTCTATAATGTACTGTTACGTCCCCTGAGGTGAATTACGCTACTAATCTGGGTAGGCTCCGGACCTGTTATTAAGAAATCAGAGCTGGTGGCAGCGGATTTGTCCTGTGCGATTGGGAGGATTTGTAGCGATGGACGGCGTTGATAATTAATGTTCCCACCTGAGTGGGAGCAGTTATATCGCCCTCGCTGCAGTGTGCCCATTAGCCAGTACAAAGTAAGGCAGCCTTTCTGGCGACTAATTATCCTAGGTGCAGTACCCTGTCTGACCTGAGTGTAAGGGAGGCGCCACAGAGTTTCAAGTTCCAAACCGGAACTGGGAAGTGGGATATAGATAAATCCCCTTCAGAAAAGAACTGGGCAGCCAAACAACCCCTGTTCATGACAAATTGGTGTGAGCAGTGAGGATGATAAAGATATCCTCCCCAGGAACCGTGATAGATGACCACCCATCGCCTCCATCATTAGCATCTGGTGACTGCCTGTTAACTCCAACATCAGTACCTGGTGACGGCCCATAGCTTCCATCATCAATATCTGGTGATCGCCCATCGCGTCCATCATCAGTATCTGGAGACAGCCAGGCACCTCCATGATCAGTCTCTGGTGACTGCCCATCCCCTCCATCATCAGCATCTGGTGACCAACCGTCACCTCCATTATTCTAGGTTCACATTGCGTTAGGGCAATCCGTTTAGCGCTAGCGCTAGCGGATTGCGCTAACGCAATGTTTATTTAGGGGCCGCGTTCAGGGGTCGCGTTAACGTCCCCGCTCTCGCAGATCCCCGATCTGCGAGAGCGGGGAACGGACCTCGGGCGCGCCGCGGACGCTGCAAGCAGCGTCCGAGGCGCGTCACAGAAGAACGGCACATCACTAGCGCGAGCCGAAAAAGGCACGCGCTAGTGATGCGCTGCAGGCTAAATTTACATTGCTGTCAATGGGTGCGCTAACGGACCCGTTGCACGGCGTTAATTGCGACATTTTCGCCGTGCAACGCAGTCCGTTAGTGTTAACCCATTAACGCAATGTGAACCTAGCCTTAGTATATGGTGAACGCCCATCGTTTCCATCATCAGTATCTGGTGACCATCATCAGTATCTGGTGACGGCCCATCGCTTCCACCATCAGTATCTGGAGACAACCAGGCACCTGTCACGGGGAGACTAGGTGGGCAAGAGCTAATAACCCGGGCCCCTGCAATTTCCCTCAGAAAAGGGAAATCCTGACTGACCCTCTACCTAGAGTTTACACTGATGGTGTGCATGTCTAGGCCTCGACCCTCGCCCTGTCTCCTGTTTCAACCCTAGGCTGAAACCACCGCCCACCACCCAGTGAAAAGATCATACACCAATACCCACAGTTAGAACAGACAAGGATAACGGAAAATATACACCACGCCGCAGTCACTCAGGAATACACTATAAATGCGCAGGGCAAAGTAAATACAAATATAGGAAGGAGTAAATAAGACAAAGGGAAAATACACCACCAGCAACGATACTCCAACTACTAGCTCACCACTCCAGACCGAGATAACAACGCACAAGACAGAAGCTATAATCGGCGACGCCCAATGTTCAGGAGAACTATTTAAAGGCAATGGGCATGACCCAGCTTCCAATCCGAGCATCAGGTAAATTAACCCCGGACCAGCTAGATAAAATCTAGCCGACGCCAATGAGCACATAGTGGTCAAAAGCGGAATTACCGCTGTCTGTCGAACGACCTGGTCTGAACAGCGTCCGACATGACAGTACCCCGCCTTCTACGAGGGACCCCAGGGCCCTCACAGCTTATAGGACCCGGCTTGTCCGGATGGCGACGGTGAAAAAACCTGACCAGCCTATCCGCATGAATGTCCGAGGCTGGTACCCAGGACCTCTCCTCAGGCCCATAACCACGCCAGTGTACCAAGTACTGTAAAGTGCGGCGCACTACACGAGAGTCAACCACCTTGGAGACCTCAAACTCCAAATTACCATCCATCAAGACTGGAGGTGGCATAGGCGCCGCGTCCACAGAACCCACCACCTTCTTTAATAGAGACCTGTGGAACACGTTGTGTATCTTATACACCGTAGGAAGCTCCAATCGGTACGCTACTGGGTTAATGACGGCGGTGACCCTAAATGGACCAATAAACCGTGGACATAATTTAAGGGATGGTATTTTGAGTTTTATGTTTTTTGTGGATAACCACACCCAGTCATCCACACTCAGGTCCGGACCTGGCACATGCCTACTGTCAGCCACACGTTTGTACCTAGCACCCACACTCAACAGGCGCTGTTTAACTCTCCTCCAGACTGATGACAATTGTGCTCCTAACTGGTCCTCCTCCGGAACGCCGGAAGAGCTCCTCTGACTCAAAGTACAAAATTGAGGATGTAGCCCATAAACACAAAAAAACGGAGACTCCCCAGACGACTCGTGGCGGTGATTATTGATGGCAAACTCAGCCAAAGGAAGGAACGTCGACCACTCCTCCTGGTTATCAGAGACAAAGTAGCGTAAGTACTGTTCCAAATTTTGGTTCATACGCTCAGTCTGACCATTTGACTGAGGATGAAACGCCGAAGAATGAGACAACTTGATCCCCAGCTGTGAGCAAAATGCTTTCCAAAATTTTGCCACAAACTGAGTGCCCCTATCAGACACAATGTCAGATGGAACCCCATGAAGTCTGACTACCTCCTGCACAAATACCTGAGCCAGAGTCTTAGCGTTAGGCAACGAAGGCAAAGACACAAAGTGCGACATTTTTGAAAACCGATCAACAATCACCAAGATGACCGTGTTCCCAGCTGAGGAGGGCAAATCAGTGATGAAATCCATGGAGATTTCCGTCCATGGCTTACTAGGTACCTCAAGAGAAAGTAGTGTGCCAACAGGACGGGAGCGGGGCGTCTTAGCCCTAGTGCACGTGGTACAAGCTGACACGTATGAGACCACGTCCTGTCGGATCTTGGGCCACCAAAACCGACGTGACACCAACTCCAAGGTACCTCTAACCCCTGGGTGGCCAGCCAGGACAGCATCATGATGCTCCACCAAAACCTTTAAACGGAGATGAAGCGGTACAAAAGATTTGTTGATGGGAAGCTCAGATGGTACCTCCTCCTGAGCCTCGGCAATCTCAGCCTCAACCTCGGTAGTGAGAACCAAAACCACAACACCCTTTTGGAGGATGGGTACTGGATCTTCCCGAGGTTCACCCCCCGGAAAACACCTGGACAGAGCATCCGCCTTAGTGTTTTTAGACCCCGGTCTGTAAGTGACAACAAAATTGAACCGCGTGAAAAACAATGCCCAGCGAGCCTGCCTGGGGGACAGACGCTTGGCTGACTGCAAATACAGCAGATTCTTATGATCAGTAATAACAGTAACCTGATGTACCGACCCCTCCAAGAAGTGTCGCCATTCCTCAAAGGCCAACTTGATTGCCAACAACTCCCTGTTCCGATATCGTAGTTACGTTCGGCGGACGACAGTTTCTTGGAGAAATAGGCGCATGGACGCAAATCACTCAAAAATGAGCCTTGAGATAGTACCGCCCCCACACCAACCTCAGATACATCGACTTCCACAACAAAAGGTTTTGATACGTCTGGCTGCACAAGAATGGGGGCTGAAACAAAACTGTTCTTAAGAAATTCAAATGCGCGCACAGCAGCCTCAGGCCAAACGGAGAAATTGGTACCCTTTTTAGTCATGTCAGTTAGCGGTTTAGCAATGATGGAAAAATCCTTGATAAATTTCCTATAGTAGTTAGAAAACCCAAGGAACCGCTGAAGTGCTTTCAGGTTATCAGGCCGAAGCTGTAACACCTACCTGACATGATCTAAATGAGTATCACGGTCGCAAGAATATATGAGAATGTCATCTAGATACACGATAACGAATTTCCCCAAAACATGCGAAAACATCATTAATGAAATGTTGGAACACTGCAGGTGCGTTAGTCAACCCAAATGGCATCACCAAATTTTCAAAATGACCCTCAGGGGTATTAAAAGCCGTCTTCCACTCATCACCTTGACGGACTCTTATGAGGTTGTACGCCCCCCTGAGGTCAAGCTTGGTAAACCACTTAGCACCTGCCACCTGGTTGAACAAATCTGGTATCAGTGGCATAGGGTATGGATCACGAACAGTAATCTGGTTCAATTCCCTGAAATCCAAACACGGGCGTAATCCGCCATCTTTCTTCTTCACGAAGAAGAACCCTGCTGCCACAGGCGAGGATGAAGGCCTGATGTGCCCTTTGCTCAAACTTTCAGCAATGTAATCCTTTAATTCTTGTCTCTCCGGACCGGAGATGTTAAACATCCTTGCTTTAGGCAATTTGGCCCCTGGTTTAAATCTGATAGTACAGTCATAGGGGCGATGTGGCGGCAACTCTGAGCAACCCTTCTCAGAGAACACATCCACAAAATCCCGAAGTGACTCCGGAATGCTTGAAGTCACAGCAGACACACACGTGGCCAGGCAATTCTCCTGGCAGAACTCACTCCACTGAATTATGTCCTGAGTTTTCCAGTCAATTAGTCTACGTTCACATTAGCGTTCGGCGCCGCAGCGTCGGGCGCCGCAGCGTCGCCGCATGCGTCATGCGCCCCTATATTTAACATGGGGGTGCATGGACATGCGTTGTGCTGCGTTTTGCGACGCATGCTTTTTTTGGCCGCAAGCGTTGGGCGCAGAGAACGCAGCAAGTTGCATTTTTTTTGAGTCCAACTTTCGTCGAAAAAGGACGCATGCGTCGCAAAACGCAGCGTTTTAGCGTGCGTTTTGTTGCGTTTTTGTTTGCGTTGTGCGTTGCGTCGCCGACGCAGCGGCGCACAACGCAAATGTGAACGTAGCCTTACCGGGTTGTGCATAGACAACCATGGAAAACCCAAAACCACCTGCGCAGGAAGATTCCTGAGCACCTTACATGTAACCTGCTCAGAATGTAGAACCCCAATGTGGAGTTTCACCTCAGCCACAAATTCGGTAATCTCCCCCTGTGAGAGAGGAGCAGCATTGATGGTGACCACGCGGATAGGATGAGGCAGTTTTTTAATCCTAAAACCTGCTGTGCGCGCAAACTCCTCATCAATGAGATTTGTGGCTGAACCACTATCCACAAAAACAGTAATTGGCAGCTCACTGCCAGCGATTATAACCTTAGCAGGGAGCATGCATTGAGAAACCACCATGGAGGATATACATAAGCTCAGATTGGTCTCCTCCACACCCTCTGAGCTGAGAAGTTTTCCGCCGTTGTGTTTTTCTTAGACAGTAGAGGACAGATGTTAATAAAATGACCAGTCTTACCGCAGTAAAAACAGGCTCCCTGCTTCCTGAGCTCAGGGGCTCGACGCTTCACATGTGACACCCCTGCGATTTGCATAGGCTCCGTGGGCTCACCTGCAGCAACCACATGTGAACCTAAACCCTCTCCCATAGGCGGTGTCTCATGCTCCCCCTGACACAAACGGCGATCAATGCGGACAACCAGACTCATAGCGGAATCTAGAGAAGTAGGAGTCTCGTACATCAGAAGGGCTTTTTTAACCCTTCCAGAAACCCCATGAATAAGCTGACTCCGCAGTGCTGGATCATTCCACTGTGTATCGATCGCCCAGCGATGAAATTCAGAACAGTAATCCTCTGCAACTCACTCCCCCTGGCGAATAGTACGTATCTTAGATTCTGCTAGAGCGATTCTGTCTGGCTCATCGTAAATATTTCCAAGAAAGGAAAAAAAACTCTCCACAGAGTCAAATGCAGCAGAATCAGATGGCAAAGAAAATGCCCATGCTTGGGGATCCCCGCTTAACAATGACAACACCAGGCCCACACGCTGAGCCTCATTACCTGAGGAGATCGGGCGCATACGGAAATATAGTTTGCAAGCTTCATGAAAAGAAACAAATTTACTGCGTTCCCCAGCAAATTTTTCAGGCAAAGAAAACTTAGGCTCAGCAACTCTACCTGTCGCTCCAGCTTGCACATTAGACACTGCTAGTCCCTGTTGCTGCACTGCCCCCCTCAACTCAGTGACCTGTAGGGACAGCGCCTCCAACTGGCGGGTTATGGAAGTCATTGGATCCATGACAAAACAAAAAAAAGGAAACCCTTTTTTTGTTTTGTTTTAAAGGCCGATTATAATGTCTCGGGGAGACTAGGTGGGCAAGAGCTAATAACCCGGGCCCCTGCAATTTCCCTCAGACTAGGGAAATCCTGACTGACCCTCTACCTAGAGTTTACACTGATGGTGTGCATGCCTAGGCCTCGATTCTTGCCCTGTCTCCTGTTTCAACCCTAGGCTGAAACCACCGCCCACCACCCAGTGAAAAGATCATACACCAATACCCACAGTTAGAACAGACAAGGATAACGGAAAATATACATCATGCCGCAGTCACTCAGGAATACACTATAAATGCGCAGGGCAAAATAAATACAAATATAGGAAGGAGTAAATAAGACAAAGGGAAAATACACCACCAGCAACGATACTCCAACTACTAGCTCACCACTCCAGACCGAGATAACAACGCAAAAGACAGAAGCTATAATCGGCGACGCCCAATGTTCAGGAGAACTATTTAAAGGCAATGGGTATGGCCCAGCTTCCAATCCGAGCATCAGGTAAATTAACCCCGGACCAGCTAGATAAAATCTAGCCGACGCCAATGAGCACATAGTGGTCAAAAGCGGAATTACTGCTGTATGTTGAACGACCTGGTCTGAACAGCGTCCAACATGACAGCACCTTCATGATCAGTATCTGGTGACTGTCCATCGCCTCCATCATCAGTATCTGGAGAAAGCCTGTCACCTCCATCATCAGTATCTGGTGACTACCCATCGCCTCCATCATCAGTATATGGTTAACACCGGCTGCCTCCATCATCAGTATCTGGTGATCACCCGTTACCTCCATCTCCAATACCTGCTGACGGCCCATCTCTTCCATCATTAGTATCTAGTGGCCGCCTGTCGCCTCCATCATCAGTATATGGTGACCACCTGTTAGCTCCATCATCAGTATCTGGTGATGGCCCATCACTTCCATCATCAGTATCTGATGATCACCCGTCAACGTCCATCATCAGTATTTAGAAACAGCCAGGCGCCTCCATGATCAGTATCTGGTGACCATCAATTGCCTCCATCCTAAGTATCTGGAGACAGCCTGTTGCCTCCATCATCAGCATCTGGTGACAGCCCATCACTTCCATCAGCAGTATCTGGTGACGGCCTGTTGCCTCCATCATCAATATCTGGTGAACGCTTGTCACCTCCATTATCAGTATCTGGTGACAGCCCTTAACCTCCATCATCAGTATGTGGTGATGGCCCATCACTTCCATCATCAGTATTTGGTGAATGCCCATAGCCTCAATCATAAGTATCTTCTGATGGCCCGTTGCCTTCCATCACTTCTTCTTGTCACTTGTACAGAGGTTATGGAGGATCTTGGCAGGATCTGCTGCCAAACATCTTGGAGAATGTGAGAGGAAAAAACTGACTGTAACACTCGCCCCATGACAACATGGCATGAGCGTGGGGCTATGGCCCCACTGTGCCACAAACCAGACTACCCTGGAAGGGACGTGACAAGACAGCTACCTGGTGTTCACTGGAGTCCCTGATAGCGAGGTCAGGCTTGTACGACAGGTAGCTACCAGGTACCACTCCAGGGTGGTGTCTGGCTGTGGCTGCTGATCCCACTGGGGAACAGAGCACAGGCAGGCGGGCACGGCTGAGACACTGGCAGGCGGGTGGACATGGCTGAGACACTGGCAGGCTGGCGGGCACAGCTGAGACACTGGCAGGCAGGCGGGCACTGCTGAGACACTGGCAGGTGTCATGGTTCACAGGGAGGATACCTTTATCATCCCCACCGCTTACACAAATTTGTCATGAACCGGGGTTGTTTGGTTGCCCGTGGTTCCTTTCTAAAGGGGATTTATCTATATCCCATTTCCCAGTTCCGGTTTGGAACTTGCAGCTCTCTGGCGCCCCCTTACCCTCAGGTCAAACAGGGTACTGCACCTAGGATAATTAGTCGCAAGAAAGGCTGCCTTACTTTGTAGCCAGCGCAGAGGGTTGTGGTCAGTCAAGACAGTAAAGGTGCGACCGTACAGGTAGGGCTGCAAACGTTGCAGGGCCCACACCATGGCCAGGCACTCCTTCTCAATGGTGGAATAGGCCTCTTCCCTCAGCAGAAGCTTCCGGCTCAGGTACAACATGGGGTGCTCTTGGTTCCTCGAATCAACCTAGCTGAGCACAGCACCGAGGCCAAACTTACTGGGGTCGGTCTGCACCCAGAACGGTAGACGGCTGTCAACTGCTTTTAACATAAGAGAGTTGCACAGGACAGTTTTCAAAGCCTGGAAGGCCCCCTCAAAGCCGTCAGTCCAGTAGCCTCTTTGGGGTAGCTTGTTCATGGTGATGTCCATCAAGGGTTTGCCAGGCTACTATAGTTCTGTACGAAGCACCTATAGTACCCTGCAGTGCCCAGGAAGGACATAACCTGCTTCTTGGTCCTGGGGGTGGGCCAGGACGCGATCACGTCCACATTCCCAGGTTCCGGCCAGATGGAGTTCCTGCCTACCTGGTGTCCCAGGTAGTGGACCTCTCTCATGCCCATCTGGCACTTTCCCAGCTTGATGGTCAGACCTGCTTGGTGAATTTGCCTGAGCACCTCCTGAAGATGCTGCAGGTGTTCATCCCAGGAGGAACTGAAGATGGCAATGTCATCCAAGTACGCCACCGCGTACTTCTCCAGTCCCTGAAGCAGGTGGTTGACCATCCGCTGGAAAGTGGCAGGGGCATTCTTCATGCCAAAGGGCATGACCGTGGACTCGTACAGTCCGAAGGGTGTGATAAAGGCGGACTTCTCCTGCGCCTCGGGACTCAGGTGAATCTGCCAGTATCCCCGACTCAGATACATTATGGACAGATATTTTGCGCCAGCTAACCGCTCAAGCATCTCCTCGATGCGTGGCATAGGGTGCGCGTCAGAGGCTGTGATGGCATTGAGCCCCCTGTAGTCCACGCAGAACCAGGTGGTCCGATCTCCTTTGGCACGAGAACTACAGATGACGTTCACGGGCTCTTTGACCGTTGAATCACCCCCAGCTGTAACATCTCATAGATATCCTGGCGCATAACTTGCTGCACCTCGTCGGAGATCCAATAGGGGGTTCGCAGTAGTGGGGCATGATTCCTGGTTTCCAACTTTTGGACCGCTAACTCAGTACTTCCAGGTTGGTTGGAGAACACAGCCCAGAAGGGTTCCAGTGTGGTCCACAACTGCGACCGCTGGGGTTCGGTTAAAAAGGCGCTCACCTCCACGTCCTCGATGGACCCACCGAAGTTGGCTTGGGCCAGCATGTCCAGGAGTGGTTCTCCCTCCCCGTCTTCAGGCAGGCTGCAGACCAGTAGGACGCAGGCTTCACGTTCGTGATGAGCCTTCATCATATTGACGTAAGAGGCCTTTCGCCTACCCCGAGCGTGGTCAAGTGTGACCACGTAGGTAACCGGGTTGAGTTGTGGGTGGACGACGTATGGGCCTTCCCAGGCTGACTGAAGCTTGTCCTTTGGTATAGGGATCAAAACCCACACCTTTTGACCCACCTGGTAGGTCCGCTCCTGGGCGTTCTGGTCGTACCAGTGCTTCTGATCAGCCTGAGCCTGCATCATGTTGTCATGCACCAAGGTCTGCATTTTGTCACAGAAGCGCATGACAAACACCACTATGGACACTTCAGAAGGGTTTGGCTCCTCTTCCCAGGATTCCCTTACCGACCCAAGGGATCCCCGGACCCACCTGCCGTACAGGAGCTCAAAGGGGGAGAACCCCGTCGAGGCTTGCGGAACCTCTCGGTAAGCGAATAGCAGGTGTGGGAGGTACTGCTCCCAGTCACGTCCTTGGGTCTCAACCAGCATGCGTAGCATCTGTTTGAGTGTACCATTGAAGTTCTCACACAAGCCAATGGTCTGGGGGTGATAAGCACTCAATACCAGACACACCACCTGCATTCTCTTACAGAGAGCCTCCATTAGGCAAGACATGAATTGTATCCCTTGATCGGTAAGTGTCATGGTTCTCAATGGCAAGAGAACATAGTAAAGCATACCAAAAGGACTAGCTCTTGGAAGATGGGAACTCGAGCTGACTGTGAGCTAAACCTACCGCACAACTAACAGTGGCCGGGTAGCGTGCCTACGTTTTATCCCTAGACGCCCAGCGCCAGCCGGAGAACTGACTGACCCTAGCAGAGGAAAATACAGACCTGGCTTACCTCTAGAGAAATTTTCCCCAAAAGGCAGACAGTAGCCCCCACATATATTGTCGGTGATTTCAGAGGAAATTGACATATGAAGTATGAAGATAGGTTTAGCAAATTGAGGTCCGCTTATTAGATAGTAGGAAGACAGAAAAGGGAACTTCACAGTCAGCTGAAAACCCTTTCAAAACACCATCCTGAAATTACTTTAAGACTCTAATATCAACTCATGACACCAGAGTGGCAATTTCAGCTCACAAGAGCTTCCAGCCTCAGAAATAATCAATCACAGAGAACTGGAACAAAAATGCAAAACAAACTTAGGACTACAAGTCCAACTTAGCTGATAGTAGTCTAGGAGCAGGAACATGCAACAGAAAGGCTTCTGGTAACATTGTTGGCCGGCATAGAAATGACTGAGGAGCAAGGTTAAATAGAAAACTCCCACATCCTGATGGAAACAGGTGAACAGAGGAGATGAAGCACACAAGTGCAGTACCACCAGAAACCACCAGGGGAGCCCAGAAACCAAATTCACAACAGTACCCCCCCCTCAAGGAGGGGGCACCGAACCCTCACCAGAACCACCAGGGCAATCAGGATGAGCCCTATGAAAGGCAAGGACCAAATCGGAGGCATGAACATCAGAGGCTGTCACCCAAGAGTTATCCTCCTGACCGTAGCCCTTCCACTTGACCAGATACTGAAGTCTCCGTCTGGAAACACGGGAGTCCAAGATCTTCTCGACAACGTACTCCAACTCACCCTCAACCAACACCGGAGCAGGAGGCTCAACGGAAGGCACAACCGGTACCTCATACCTGCGCAACAATGACCGATGGAAGACATTATGAATAGAAAAAGATGCAGGGAGGTCCAAACGAAAAGACACAGGGTTAAGAATCTCCAATATCTTGTACGGGCCGATGAACCGAGGCTTAAACTTAGGAGAAGAAACCTTCATAGGGACAAAACGAGAAGATAACCACACCAAGTCCCCAACACAAAGACGAGGACCAACACGACGACGGCGGTTGGCAAAATGCTGAGTCTTCTCCTGGGACAACTTCAAATTGTCCACCGCATGCCCCCAAATCTGATGCAACCGCTCCACCACAGCATCCACTCCAGGACAATCCGAAGACTCCACCTGACCGGAAGAGAAACGAGGATGAAACCCCGAATTACAGAAGAAAGGAGAAACCAAGGTGGCAGAACTAGCCCGATTATTGAGGGCAAACTCCGCCAAGGGCAAAAAGGCAACCCAATCATCCTGATCCGCAGACACAAAACACCTCAAATAAGTCTCCAAGGTCTGATTAGTTCGCTCGGTCTGGCCATTAGTCTGAGGGTGGAAAGCAGACGAAAAAGACAAATCAATGCCCATCCTAGCACAGAACGCTCGCCAAAATCTAGACACGAATTGGGTTCCCCTGTCAGAAACGATATTCTCCGGAATACCATGCAAGCGCACCACATTTTGAAAAAACAGAGGAACCAGCTCGGATGAAGAAGGCAATTTAGGCAAGGGAACCAAATGGACCATCTTAGAGAAACGGTCACACACCACCCAGATGACAGACATCTTCTGAGAAACAGGGAGATCAGAAATAAAATCCATGGAGATGTGAGTCCAAGGCCTCTTCGGAATAGGCAAGGATAACAACAATCCACTAGCCCGAGAACAACAAGGCTTGGCCCGAGCACAAACATCACAAGACTGCACAAAACCTCGCACATCTCGCGACAGGGAAGGCCACCAGAAGGACCTAGCCACCAAATCCCTGGTACCAAAGATTCCAGGATGACCTGCTAACGCAGAAGAATGGACCTCCGAGATGACTCTACTGGTCCAATCATCAGGAACAAACAATCTACCAGGCGGGCAACGATCAGGTCTATCCGCCTGAAACTCCTGCAAGACCCGTCGCAAATCTGGGGAAACAGCAGATAATATCACTCCATCTTTAAGGATACCTGTAGGTTCAGAATTACCAGGGGAATCAGGCTCAAAACTCCTAGAAAGGGCATCCGCCTTCACATTTTTAGAACCCGGTAGGTAAGAAACCACAAAATTAAACCGAGAGAAAAATAACGACCAGCGCGCCTGTCTAGGATTCAGGCGCCTGGCGGACTCAAGATAAATCAAATTCTTGTGGTCGGTCAATACCACCACCTGATGTCTAGCCCCCTCAAGCCAATGACGCCACTCCTCAAAAGCCCACTTCATAGCCAAGAGCTCCCGATTACCAATATCATAATTTCGCTCAGCGGGCGAAAACTTACGAGAAAAGAACGCACAAGGTCTCATCACGGAGCAGTCGGAACTTTTCTGCGACAAAACCGCCCCAGCTCCGATTTCTGAAGCGTCGACCTCAACCTGAAAAGGAAGAGTAACATCAGGCTGACGCAATACAGGGGCGGAAGAAAAGCGGCGCTTAAGCTCCTGAAAGGCCTCCACAGCAGTAGGGGACCACTCAGCAACATCAGCACCCTTCTTAGTCAAATCAGTCAACGGTTTAGCGACATCAGAAAAACCAGTTATAAATCGACGATAAAAATTAGCAAAGCCCAAAAACTTCTGAAGGCTCTTAAGAGAAGAGGGTTGCGTCCAATCACAAATAGCCTGAACCTTGACAGGGTCCATCTCAATGGAAGAGGGGGAAAAAATGTACCCCAAAAACGAAATCTTTTGAACCCCAAAAACGCACTTAGAACCCTTTACACACAAGGAATTAGAGCGCAAAACCTGAAAAACCCTCCTGACCTGTTGGACATGAGAGTCCCAGTCATCCGAAAAAATCAAAATATCATCCAGATACACAATCAAAAATTTATCCAAATATTCACGGAAAATGTCATGCATAAAGGACTGAAAGACTGAAGGGGCATTTGAAAGACCAAAAGACATTACTAAATACTCAAAATGGCCCTCAGGCGTATTATATGCGGTTTTCCACTCATCCCCCTGCTTAATTCGCACTAAATTATACGCCCCACGAAGATCAATCTTAGAGAACCACTTGGCCCCCTTTATTCGAGCAAACAAATCAGTAAGCAGTGGCAAAGGATACTGATATTTAACCGTGATTTTATTCAAAAGCCGATAATCAATACACGGCCTCAAAGAGCCATCTTTTTTAGATACAAAGAAAAAACCGGCTCCTAAGGGAGATGACGAAGGACGAATATGTCCCTTTTCCAAGGACTCCTTAATATATTCCCGCATAGCAGCATGTTCAGGCACAGATAGATTAAATAAACGACCCTTTGGAAACTTACTGCCCGGAATCAGATCTATAGTACAATCGCAATCTCTGTGCGGAGGTAGTGAACCAATTTTAGGCTCCTCAAAAACGTCACGATAATCAGATAAAAATTCCGGAATCTCAGAGGGAATAGATGACGAAATGGAAACCAAAGGTACGTCCCCATGAATCCCCTGACATCCCCAGCTTAACACAGACATTGCTTTCCAGTCGAGGACTGGGTTATGAGATTGCAGCCATGGTAATCCAAGCACCAACACATCATGTAGATTATACAACACAAGGAAGCGAATAATCTCCTGGTGATCCGGATTAATACGCATATTTACTTGTGTCCAGTATTGTGGTTTATTACTAGCCAATGGCGTGGAGTCAATACCCTTCAGAGGTATATGAACTTCCAGAGGCTCTAAATCAAACCCACAGCGTTTGGCAAAGGACCAATCCATAAGACTCAAAGCGGCGCCAGAGTCGACATAGGCGTCCGCGGTAATAGACGATAAAGAGCAAATCAGGGTCACAGATAGAATAAACTTAGACTGTAAAGTGCCAATTGAAACAGACTTATCAACCTTCTTAGTACGTTTAGAGCATGCTGATATAACATGAGTTGAATCACCACAATAGAAGCATAACCCATTTTTTCGCCTAAAATTCTGTCGTTCGCTTCTGGACAGAATTCTATCACATTGCATAATCTCTGGCGCCTTCTCAGTAGACACTGCCAAATGGTGCACAGGTTTGCGCTCCCGCAAACGCCGATCAATCTGAATAGCCATTGTCATGGACTCATTCAGACCTGTAGGCACAGGGAACCCCACCATAACATCCTTAATGGCATCAGAGAGACCCTCTCTGAAATTCGCCGCCAGGGCGCACTCATTCCACTGAGTAAGCACAGACCACTTACGAAATTTTTGGCAGTATATTTCAGCCTCATCCTGCCCTTGAGACAGGGCCATTAAGGCTTTTTCAGCCTGAATCTCCAAATGAGGTTCCTCATAAAGCAACCCCAAGGCCAGGAAAAACGCATCCACATTGAGCAACGCAGGATCCCCTGGTGCCAAAGCAAATGCCCAGTCCTGAGGGTCGCCCCGGAGCAAGGAAATTACAATCCTGACCTGCTGTGCAGGATCTCCAGCGGAGCGAGATCTCAGAGACAAAAATAATTTACAATTATGTTTGAAATTCTGGAAGCGAGATCTATCCCCGGAGAAAAATTCAGGTAAAGGAATTCTAGGTTCAGATATAGGAGCATGAATAACAAAATCCTGTAAACTTTGAACCTTCACAGCGAGATTATCCAAGCCTGTAGCTAAACTCTGAGGATCCATATTAATCAGGTGAAATCAGAACCATTCAAGGATTAGAAGGAGAGAGAGACAAAGGCTGCAGTAAGCAGAGATGCAAGTGAATCAACTAATGAGCAAACTCAGGAAAAAAAAAAAATTCTCTGCAGGGTTCTTTTCTCTCCTTTCTTCTGCCAATTATTTTAACCCTTGGTCGGCCAAACTGTCATGGTTCTCAATGGCAAGAGAACATAGTAAAGCATACCAAAAGGACTAGCTGTTGGAAGATGGGAACTCGAGCTGACTGTGAGCTAAACCTACCGCACAACTAACAGTGGCCGGGTAGCGTGCCTACGTTTTATCCCTAGACGCCCAGCGCCAGCCGGAGAACTGACTGACCCTAGCAGAGGAAAATACAGACCTGGCTTACCTCTAGAGAAATTTTCCCCAAAAGGCAGACAGTAGCCCCCACATATATTGTCGGTGATTTCAGAGGAAATTGACATACGAAGTATGAAGATAGGTTTAGCAAATTGAGGTCCGCTTATTAGATAGTAGGAAGACAGAAAAGGGAACTTCACAGTCAGCTGAAAACCCTTTCAAAACACCATCCTGAAATTACTTTAAGACTCTAATATCAACTCATGACACCAGAGTGGCAATTTCAGCTCACAAGAGCTTCCAGCCTCAGAAATAATCAATCACAGAGAACTGGAACAAAAATGCAAAACAAACTTAGGACTACAAGTCCAACTTAGCTGATAGTAGTCTAGGAGCAGGAACATGCAACAGAAAGGCTTCTGGTAACATTGTTGGCCGGCATAGAAATGACTGAGGAGCAAGGTTAAATAGAAAACTCCCACATCCTGATGGAAACAGGTGAACAGAGGAGATGAAGCACACAAGTGCAGTACCACCAGAAACCACCGGGGGAGCCCAGAAACCAAATTCACAACAGGTAAGCATCTCCCTTGGAAATCCTACCTGTCATGATCTCTGCAGGCAGAGATCATAGCAAGCCTATAGAGGGACAAGCTCTCGGAAGATGGAACTATACTGACCATGAACTAAGCCTGCCGCGCAACTAGAAATAGCCAGGTAGCATTTCCTATTTATCGCTAGATGCCCAGCTCTGGCCTAAGACCTAAATAGCTAGCAGAGGGAAATATAAGACCTGGCTCACCTCTAGAGAAATATTCCAAAGAAGACAGTAGCCCCCCACATATAATGACGGTGAGTTCAGAAGAAACAACAAACGCAGCAGGAAAATAGTCTTAGCAAATTTGAGGTCCGCTTACTAGATAGCAGAAGACAGATAGTATACTTTCATGGTCAGCAGAAAAACACTAACAAAACACCATCCAGAGATTACCTTAAACTCTGGCATTAACTCATAACGCCAGAGTAGCAATCCCTGATCAACGAGAGCTTTCCAGAAACAGTAACAAAACTTCAGCTGAGAACTGGAACAAATAGGCAAAACAAAACATGGACAAAAGTCCAACTTATCTAGTAGTTGTCTAGAAGCAGGAACAAGCACTGAGAGGCATCAGATAACATTGTTGACCGGCAAGAAACCACCAGAGAAATGAGCTTAAATAGCGACACCCACTACTGATGGAATCAGGTGAAACAGGAAAGAGGATGACAAGTCCAATTCCACAAGCGGCCACCGGGGGAGCCCAGAATCCAAATTCACAACAGTACCCCCCCCTCAAGGAGGGGGCACCGAACCCTCACCAGATCCACCAGGGCGACCAGGATGAGCCCTATGGAAGGCACGAACAAGATCAGAAGCATGAACATCAGATGCATTGACCCAAGAATTATCCTCCTGGCCGTAACCCTTCCAGTTGACCAGATACTGGAGTTTCCGTCTGGAAACACGAGAGTCCAAAATTTTCTCCACAACGTACTCCAACTCACCCTCAACCAACACCGGAGCAGGAGGCTCAACTGAAGGTACAACAGGTACCTCATACCTGCGCAATAACGACCGATGAAAAACGTTATGAATGGAAAAGGACGCAGGGAGGTCCAAACGGAAAGAAACAGGATTAAGAATCTCCAATATTCTATAAGGGCCGATGAACCGAGGTTTAAACTTAGGAGAAGAGACCCTCATAGGGACAAAACGAGAAGACAACCACACTAAATCTCCAACACAAAGCCGAGAACCAACACGACGATGACGGTTGGCAAAACGCTGAGTCTTCTCCTGGGACAACTTCAAATTGTCCATAACCTGCCCCCAGATATGATGCAATCTCTCCACCACCGCATCCACTCCAGGACAATCCGAGGATTCCACCTGACCGGAGGAAAATCGAGGGTGAAACCCCGAATTACAGAAAAACGGGGACACCAAGGTGGAAGAACTGGCCCGATTATTGAGGGCGAACTCTGCCAATGGCAAAAAAGCAACCCAATCATCCTGGTCAGCAGAGACAAAACACCTCAGATATGTCTCAAGGGTCTGATTAGTCCGCTCGGTCTGGCCATTAGTCTGAGGGTGAAAAGCAGATGAAAAAGACAAATCTATGCCCATCCTAGCACAGAATGCCCGCCAAAATCTAGACACAAATTGGGTACCTCTGTCAGAAACAATATTCTCAGGAATACCGTGCAATCGGACAACATTCTGAAAAAACAGAGGAACCAACTCAGAAGAAGAAGGCAACTTGGGCAGAGGAACCAAATGGACCATTTTAGAGAAACGGTCACAGACCACCCAGATGACAGACATCTTCTGGGAAACAGGCAGATCTGAAATAAAATCCATCGAGATGTGTGTCCAAGGCCTCTTAGGAATAGGCAAGGGCAACAGCAGTCCGCTAGCCCGAGAACTACAAGACTTGGCCCGAGCACAAACGTCACATGACTGCACAAAGACTCGCACATCTCGTGACAGAGAAGGCCACCAGAAGGATCTTGCCACCAAATCCCTGGTACCAAAAATTCCGGGATGACCTGCCAATGCAGAAGAATGTACCTCAGAGCTGACTCTGCTGGTCCAATCATCCGGAACAAACAGTCTATCAGGCGGACAACGATCCGGTCTATCCGCCTGAAACTCTTGCAAGGACCGCCGCAGATCAGGAGAAACGGCCGACAAAATTACTCCCTCCCTAAGGATACCTGTGGGTTCAGAATTACCAGGAGAGTCCGGGTCAAAACTCCTAGAAAGGGCATCTGCCTTAACATTCTTAGAACCCGGTAGGTATGACACCACAAAATTAAAGCGAGAAAAAAATAAAGACCAGCGCGCCTGTCTAGGATTCAGGCGTCTGGCAGTCTCAAGATAAATCAAATTTTTGTGGTCAGTCAATACCACCACCTGATGCCTAGCCCCCTCGAGCCAATGGCGCCACTCCTCAAACGCCCACTTCATGGCCAAAAGCTCCCGATTCCCAACATCATAATTCCGCTCTGCGGGCGAAAATTTGCGAGAAAAGAAGGCACAAGGCCTAATGACGGAGCAGTCGGAACCTTTCTGCGACAACACTGCCCCAGCTCCGATCTCCGAAGCGTCAACCTCAACCTGAAAAGGCAGATTCACATCAGGCTGACGCAACACAGGGGCAGAGGCAAAACGGCGCTTAAGCTCCTGAAAGGCCTCTACAGCATGAGGGGACCAATTAGCAACATCAGCGCCTTGTCTGGTCAAATCAGTCAGTGGTTTAACGACATCCGAAAAACCAGCAATAAATCGGCGGTAAAAGTTGGCAAAGCCCAAAAATCTCTGAAGACCCTTAAGAGAGGAGGGCTGAGTCCAGTCACAAATAGCTTGCACCTTGACGGGATCCATCTCAATGGAAGAGGGAGAAAAAATATACCCCAAAAAGGAAATTTTCTGGACCCCAAAAACGCACTTAGACCCCTTCACACATAAAGAATTAGACCGCAGAACCTGAAAAACTCTCCTGACCTGCTGGACATGAGAGTCCCAGTCATCAGAAAAAATCAGAATATCATCCAGATATATTATCATAAATTTATCCAGAAAATCGCGGAAAATATCATGCATAAAAGACTGGAAAACTGAAGGGGCATTAGAAAGACCAAAAGGCATGACCAAATACTCAAAGTGGCCCTCGGGGGTATTAAATGCGGTCTTCCACTCATCCCCCTGCCTGATCCGCACCAAATTATACGCCCCACGAAGATCAATTTTAGAGAACCACTTAGCACCCTCTATACGAGCAAACAAATCAGTAAGCAATGGCAATGGGTATTGATACTTAACAGTGATCTTATTCAGAAGCCGATAATCAATACATGGTCTCAAAGAGCCGTCTTTTTTTGAGACAAAGAAAAACCCAGCTCCCAAGGGAGAAGAAGATGGACGAATATGTCCCTTTTCCAAAGACTCCTTTATATATTCCCGCATAGCAGCATGTTCCGGCACAGACAAATTAAACAAACGACCCTTTGGATATTTACAACCCGGTATCAAATCTATGGCACAATCGCACTCACGGTGCGGAGGTAACGACCCAAGCTTGGGTTCGTCAAAGACGTCTTGATAATCAGAGAGGAACTCAGGGACTTCAGAGGGAATGGACGACGAAATAGAAACCAAAGGTACGTCCCCATGAATACCCTTACATCCCCAGCTCAACACAGACATTGCTCTCCAGTCCAAGACTGGGTTGTGAGACTGCAACCATGGCAATCCCAGTACCAAATCGTCATGTAAATTATACAGCACCAGGAAACGAATAATCTCCTGGTGATCCGGATTGATACGCATGGTTACTTGTGTCCAGTATTGTGGTTTATTATTAGCCAATGGGGTGGAGTCAATCCCCTTCAGAGGAATAAGAGTCTCCAAAGGCTCTAAATCAAAACCACAACGATTGGCAAAGGACCAATCCATAAGACTCAGAGCGGCGCCAGAGTCAACATAGGCGTCCGTGGCAATGGATGACAAAGAGCAAATCAGGGTTACAGACAAAATAAACTTAGACTGAATGGTGCCAATGGAAACAGACTTATCAAGCTTCTTTGTACGCCTAGAGCATGCCGATATAACATGAGTAGAATCCCCACAATAGAAACACAATCCATTCTTCCGTCTAAAATTCTGTCGCTCGCTCCTGGACAGAATTCTATCACACTGCATACTTTCTGGCGTCTTTTCCATAGACACCGCCAGATGGTGCACCGGTTTGCGCTCCCGCAGACGCCTATCAATCTGAATAGCCATTGTCATGGACTCATTCAGACCTGCAGGCAAAGGGAACCCCACCATAACATCCTTAACGGCATCAGAGAGACCTTCTCTGAAAGTTGCCGCCAAGGCGCACTCATTCCACTGAGTAAGCACAGACCATTTACGGAATTTTTGGCAGAAAACTTCAGCTTCGTCTTGCCCCTGAGATAGTGCCATCAAAGTTTTTTCTGCCTGAAGTTCCAAATGAGGTTCCTCATAAAGCAAGCCCAAGGCCAGAAAAAACGCATCCACATCGCGTAACGCAGGATCCCCTGCTGGCAATGAGAAGGCCCAATCTTGAGGGTCACCCCTGAGCAAGGAAATCACAATCCTAACCTGCTGAGCAGGGTCTCCAGCTGAACGAGACTTCAGGGACAAATAAAGCTTACAATTATTTCGGAAATTCTGGAAGCTAGCTCTATTCCCTGTGAAGAACTCCGGCAAAGGAATTCTCGGCTCAGATACCGGAGCATGTACCACAAAATCTTGTAAATTTTGTACTTTCGTGATGAGATTATTCAAACCCGCAGTTACACTCTGGAGATCCATTATTGTCAGGTGAACACAGAGCATACAGAGATTAGGAGGAGAGAAAGAAAAAAGACTGCAGCAAGGCAGACTGGAGGAAAAAAAAAAAAAAATTCCAGCAGACTTCTTATAACTCTCCTTTCTGAACCTGGGTCTTTAACACTTTATGGGCCGGTCAAACTGTCATGATCTCTGCAGGCAGAGATCATAGCAAGCCTATAGAGGGACAAGCTCTCGGAAGATGGAACTATACTGACCATGAACTAAGCCTGCCGCGCAACTAGAAATAGCCAGGTAGCATTTCCTATTTATCGCTAGATGCCCAGCTCTGGCCTAAGACCTAAATAGCTAGCAGAGGGAAATATAAGACCTGGCTCACCTCTAGAGAAATATTCCAAAGAAGACAGTAGCCCCCCACATATAATGACGGTGAGTTCAGAAGAAACAACAAACGCAGCAGGAAAATAGTCTTAGCAAATTTGAGGTCCGCTTACTAGATAGCAGAAGACAGATAGTATACTTTCATGGTCAGCAGAAAAACACTAACAAAACACCATCCAGAGATTACCTTAAACTCTGGCATTAACTCATAACGCCAGAGTAGCAATCCCTGATCAACGAGAGCTTTCCAGAAACAGTAACAAAACTTCAGCTGAGAACTGGAACAAATAGGCAAAACAAAACATGGACAAAAGTCCAACTTATCTAGTAGTTGTCTAGAAGCAGGAACAAGCACTGAGAGGCATCAGATAACATTGTTGACCGGCAAGAAACCACCAGAGAAATGAGCTTAAATAGCGACACCCACTACTGATGGAATCAGGTGAAACAGGAAAGAGGATGACAAGTCCAATTCCACAAGCGGCCACCGGGGGAGCCCAGAATCCAAATTCACAACACCTACCTGTGGAAAGATGGAAGATGGCCAATAGTGCATCCGCCACCTTATCTGTCCAAGTTTAGGACAGACCCACTGCCTCTGGGTACCGGGTAGCGTAGTCTCCCACAGTGAGGATGTATTGCTTTCCAGAACTGCTGGGGATGGCCAACGAGCTCACAATGTCTACCTCGATCCTCTGGAAAGGCTCCTCTATCCCAGGCAAAGGGATCAGGGGAGCCGTAAGAGCAGGCCCCGCCTTCCCCACTCTTTGGCAGGTGATACAAGAGCGGCAGTAGTTTGTCACATCTGTCCCCATCTTGGACCAATAGAAGTGTTGTGACAGCCGGGCCTTAGTTTTGCTGAACACCAAGTGTCCAGCGAGTGAGATCTCATGGGCAATCCGCGACAGCATACCAGTGAATTGGTACAGAACGACCAGCTGTCTTTCCCTCAACCACTCTTTTTGCGATTTTCCGGGTACTGTCTCCCGGTACAACCTCCCTTGTTCCCAGAACACCCTTGCCTTATCAGTCACGGAGGTGGGCATCTCGGTGAGGTGTCTCAAATTCTCCAGGCTCGCATCTGAGTGCAGCGCTGCCTGGAACTCCTGGCTAGGGGCAGCCAGAAGCGACAGGGTCCCTTCCCCTCGGGAACCCTCTGGGATCTGCTCTGGGTCCATCACTGGTTCAGTCACACCTGTGACTGAAGAGGGTCCAAAAGGCAGAACGTTATCTGCGTTCCGGGCACTCTGACTGCGGATGACAGCAGCTACATAGGCTGTCTCACTGGGGATTTCCACAGACCCATCAGCCGGCACTGCTATGGGTACTACCTCCCCATCCACCCCCAACATCCTAGGAGCAGTGCTAGTTATGGGGCAGTTACCTTCCTCTGTGGCACTGGTCAGTTGCACGGCATCACCTTCCTCACGGTTCCCATGCATCTCCCCATTTCCCTTAGCACCATCGCTTGCTCCTGTTAGGGGTTCCTCAGCCATCCCACCCCACAGAGTGACGTGGTTGAGCATTCCTGCGCCTGTGAACACATGATTCTTAGGAAATAAATGGTTAGCAGGTAAGACATGCATATTTTCATCATCAGCATCATCAGTATTACCCTCGGCATTTTCAGAAAAATGATTATCAGGTACATCATTAATCGGTAGAGCACTGTCAGGTAATACATGCAATTTCCCATAGCTATCATCAGCATTCGATCGGGGAAGGGAGTCAGGGACATAATATGCAACCATCCTCCCCAAATCAGTCCCCAATAAAACATCAGTGTGCAAGTTATTGGACAGCCCCACTTCCTTCACCCTGCTCCCAGCACCCCAATCTATATACACCCAGGGGACAGCTGATGCCCCAATCCAGGTGACAGTCAAGGTTCTCTCCAGAATAATCTCTTTAGGGGCCACCAGTTTGGGTCCGATGAGGATTCGTTCAGCCCCGAAGTCCTTGAGGCCTGTAGCGACATGGCCCCCCATGGTGATGTGCTGCACATTGTCATACACCCTCCCAACTGCCCCACCCACCAAAAGAACTGCTGCATTAGGCCCTGGGCCTTGGCTGGGGAGTTCATCTGCTTCTCCGGACAGTTGGCGCTGATATGACCAGTCCGTTCTCAAGAAAAACACCGGCGAAGGTCGGTGGTAAGTCTGTTGCTGTTGGCAATGGGGATAGGGCATCTGGTGAGTTGGCTGGCATTGGTTGCAGGCTTATCCCCTCTCCAGCTGGCGGTGACTGGCTTCCGCACTTCCAATTTACAGTTGGCCTCATAGGCGTTGGCAATCTGTGCTGCTTTAGTCACGTCTTTGGGCTCTCTGCCCATCACGAACTGTCGCACCTCAGCTGGGTAAAGATGTAAGAACTGGTCTTTGATCATCAGGTCCCGCAGCTATGCAAGGTTTTTCACAGACAGTCCTTGGATCCACTGGTCAAAATGGGTCCCTAGTCCATGTGCCACATCACTGTAGCTGTGGTGTGGGCTACATTGGAGGTTCCGGAACTTTCTATGGTCAACCTCAAGTGTAAGCTGGTACTTTGGTATCAGGGCCTGTTTGATAGCCTCAGTCTTCATCTTGGTCTGGCGGGAGAGAAGCAAACACTTACAGAGCTTTGCCTCTTAGCCCTGGGGTCAGGTATCAGGCCCATTCATTCCCAGGCAGCCGGTACTGTCTGCAGGCTTTCTCAAATGCCTACAGAAAAGTGTCCCAAGTTCCTGTTGTGAAGAAACCAGATTGTATCTTAATTTCCCAGACAACAATGTTTTTGCAAACCAAAAGAACTGGCTTTTCATCTGTATATTGGCTTGTGAATTTAAGTGTTTATGTCTGGTGATTCAAGAAGACAGACTTGCCAACTGATATACTATCTAATATACTGTGTATATAGTTTGGAGAACGAACTCAGTGTTTATCAGTCCTGAGTCAATTGTGTGTTGTGGTGATTATCCACTAACCTTCTCTTCGTTTTTCTTTCCTATCTTTTATTTGGCAACCATGGCTGCGATCGGAGAAGTGTGGTATAAGCAGCTTAAGAAGGACACTCTTATTGCCCTTTGCGGGGTGTGGCGGATCGATGTCATGAACGAAAACAAAGACCAACTGGTCATGGCTCTGCTGCAACGGGAAAACGGCCAGAGCCCAGCGGGCGCAGAACTCAGCCCAAACAAAGATGGTGCTGCAGCTGAGGTCCAACCACTGAATGCCGGCCCTACTAGCAATGAGGGCGAGCTGGACCCCCACCTGCTGACAGCCTTGGAACAACTTCCCGCTGACGACCGTGATGGACGTCTGCAGCTGATTCAGCAATACAGGCAGGAAGCCCAAGCAGAGAGATCCCAGCAGGAGGTGTTCTGTCCCCACATGAGGCGAATGGAGGTGTGGTTGATTAATAAGCGTTGTGAGAGAGAATAATCGTACCTTCAGTGTTTTCCTCCACGTGAGGCAGACAGGACCAATGCTGCTCAGCATCCGAAGAGATGATGCACTCCAGGGATTGTGCAATCCCGACTTGTTCATTTGTAAATCTGGACATACAGCGTTTAACTGGTAATACAGTACTTTCTCCAGAAATGCAGGTGTAGACAAGGTACAGTAAGATGAAGTACCAAGTATGACTGCAAGTGTGAGCAGCGAGAGAGGTCGAAAGACTGATGCCTTCCTAAGCCCGGTTAAAGCGTGTCCTCTCACAACAGCAAGTAAACTGAAACTGAAATGGCTGCCAGAGGAAGAGAAGACTTGACCCCTGAACCGGAAGTGGAAGACATGCCAACAAGAATAATTAATAATAAGCTGCCATAAGGAAAAAGGCCATTGGGTGGCAGCAGAGTAAGAAACTGAAGAACATACATGAAACTGAAGATCATAACTTACATGGAACAGCACACTCCCCGTCTGAAATTCCGTAAGGGATTTCACTATATTAATGTCCTTGAAATAAAGTCCAACAACCTAGAAAATGAAACCAAACATGCATGTTATGCAATAATAACAACTTTAAACAAGATAAGACATTAATTTAAGTCAGTTCCTGAGATAATCCAAAGGAAAACCCACCTTCAGATCGGAGAAGCCGCACTAGGCCAAACTATCTCCGACCCAACTGTAATCCAATGGGCAAGTACTATAGCAGAGTTCTGTTCATCGTTTATCCTACCGGAATGTCCTCGATCGGTAGTACCAATACGAGCTTGTGGATTGGCCTCTGAAATGTCTTAGGTTACCCTTTCCTAAGGACTTTCAGCTCGATCTTCCGGACCTTACCATCTTCACTAGGGAAAGTCTTTGTAATGATTCCCATAGGCCAGTCGATCCTTTGAGCTTGTTGTTCCTTCATTAACACGATATCTACCTTCTTTCAAGTTTGGTTTATTCTGTCCCTTGCAGAACCACGAGATACTCCTTTCTCCACCGGTTCCAGAAGTAATTGGTGAGGTACTGTACGTGTTTCCACTGCTTCTGGTAGGAGTTTGCGAGAGTAAACTCTCCACTGACTGTTAGCGGGTTCCCGATCTTTTGGGTAAGAAGAGTAGCCGGCGTAAGAATAGTTGGCATTTCAGGATCCATTGACACTGGGACAAGGGGTCTTGAGTTGATTATGGCAGAAACTTCAGCCAGAAGAGTAACCAAGTTCTCATGCACAAGTCTTGAAGAGTTCATGTCCATAAGCATAGAGTTCAAGATGATGCGTGAGATCCCGATCATCCTTTCCCAGGAACCTCCCATGTGAGAACTATGCGGAGTATTGAAGATCCAGGTGCAACCTCTTTCTGCCAGTTGATCCTGAATTGGCTTGATGTCAATATCCAGCTCTCGACATGCACTAATGAAGTTGCTTCCGCGGTCGGACCTTAATTGTTTCACTGGTCCTCTGATTGCTAGAAAACGCCAAAGAGCGTTAATTAGGCTGGATGTGTCCATAGATTCTATCACTTCTATGTGAACGGCACAGACACTCATGCAAGTGAATAGTACGGCCCAACGTTTGCTGTTGGCATGACCTCCACGAGTCCTGCATGCAGATACCATCCATGGCCCAAAGACGTCTAGGCCGACGTAGGTGAAAGGCAGTTCAGCGCTCAGTCTGTCGAACGATAGGTCGGCCATTTGTTGATGCACCTGTTTTCCTCTAGTTTTGCGACATTGCACACAGCGATGTATTGATCCCGCTACACGTCTTTTCATGCCTATGATCCAAAGTCCCGCAGACCGTATCTTCCCCTCTGTGATCTGCCTGCCTTGGTGTTCAGTTTTTTCATGAAAGTGCCGAATCAGTAGATCGGTGATGTGATGTCTACTGGGAATGATGCAAGGATGTTGCTCTGAAAACTCCAGCTTGGCTCGATTTAATCGACCACCGACTCTCAGCAAACCGAAGCTGTCCATTAGTGGATTCAAATGGGCAATGGGGCTTTTCAGAGGGTTCTGCTGTTTGTGGTATAAGCATTCCCATTCAGTACTGAATACACTCTGCTGGACATAAAGTATTATAAGGGACTCGCAGTGAGAAATGTCCTCAGCAGAAAGTGGTTTTTGGCAGACGTGCCAACCATGACAGTCCTTGTCTCCATGTGAATTGTGACAAGACCTCACAATGTGGACTAACCTTGCGATAGACTTGACGAGTTTCATCCAATTGGAGAAGCGTTCGAAGCGCTGGCAACCGAAGGTGGAGGTTGGTTTAGCGTTCGTGGCCAGAATACTGACCTCGGAGCGGACTTCTGGATCGTCATCCGGATCCTGGATGCTGAAGACTTCCTGGACAAATTCATTTCCCTTCTGTTCGAGCAGAAACTTTGGACCTGAAATCCAAGAAGAGTTAGCAAAGGAATTTATAGACATAGGTCTAGTGGCATGGTCGGCTGGATTAAGTTCAGATGGGATATAGTGCCACTGTTCAGGTTTGGAAGACCTTCTTATGCTCTCAATACGGTTACTGACGTATACGTAGAAGCGCCTTGTTTGGTTTTAGATGTAACCTAAGACAACTTTACTGTCACTGTAGTATTGTATGTCATCTGAGTGTCCAGCTCATGCTGAATAAAGTCTGCAAGTTCTACTGCAAGCATGGTTCCACAGAGTTCAAGCCTGGGAATAGTGTGGTCAGGCTTGGGAGCCAACTTAGCTTTGCCGAAAACGAAACCAACATGATTTTGATTGTTGGATCCCATCACCTTCAGGTATGCAACAGCTGCAATGGCCTCCGTGGATGCATCCGAGAACACATGGAGTTCCGTCCTAGTGCTAGCGGCAAGTGAGATTCCAGCGTAGCATCTTGGTATATGGATTTTATCCAAGGCACACAAGGACTGCTTCCAGGTTTCCCATTTTGGTTCCTTATCAGGAGGTAATAGGGCATCCCAGTCCTTGACGGTTTTGGAAAGCTGTCTCAGAAGGGATTTACCTTGTATGGTAATTGGTGCTACGAATCCCAGTGGGTCATATAGGCTATTTACCACTGACAGGACACCACGTTTAGTGAATGGTTTGTCTGCACAGTTGATTTGGAAACCGAAGGCGTCGGCTGACGGGTTCCACCTCAGGCCTAAGCTTCTCTGCACAGGCGGACGATCTGGCCCTAGGTCTATGTCCTTGAATCCAGGTGCGTGGTCACTTGACTCAAAGGCTCTCATGACAGATGGGCTGTTTGAAGCAATTTTGTGCAGTCTAAGCTTAGCTCGGTACAGCATATGTTGGGTCCTTTAAAGTAGGTCAATTGCAGCTTCTTCTGTGGGTAGAGATTTTAGTCCATCATCTAAGTAGAAGTCTTTCTCTACAAAGTCTCTGGCGTCTGTTCCATACTTGGACTCTCCTTCTAGTGCGGTTCTCCGCAGGCCATATGTTGCCACTGCGGGTGAAGGGCTATTCCCGAATACATGCACCCACATGCGATACTCCATCATCTCTTTGCTGGGGTCATTGTCCTTGTACCACAGGAACCTGAGGAAATTCCTGTGGTCCTCTCTGACTATGAAACAGTGGAACATCTGTTCAATGTTGGCGGTGATGGCAATGGGCTCTTTCCTGAACCTCATCAACACTCCTACTAGGTTGTTTGTCAGATTAGGACCTGTGAGGAGGACATCATTGAGAGATACGCCTTGATGTTTGGCGCTTGAATCAAAGACAACTCTAATTTGTTTAGGTTTCTTCGGGTGATAGACTCCAAATGAGGGTAGGTACCAGCACTCCTCGTTTTCATTTAAGGGAGGCGCTGGCTCAGCATGGTTGTTATGGAATATTTTGCCCATAAAGGTGACGATGTGTTCTTTCATCTCTGGTTTATTGCTTAGTGTGCGCTGGAGAGAGTTGAATCTGGACAAGGCTTGTTCACGATTGTTCGAGAGCCTTACCCTGGTAGCTCGGAAGGGTAGGGGAAAAACCCAGTGATTAGTTTAGTCCTTAAGGAACTTATTGTCCATTATCCTGACAAATTCCTTGTCTTCCATAGACGGGGCTACTTTGTTGTCATCCTTAGTGGTATGAAACACCAATCTTCCCAGGCTGTCTGCATAGGGAGAAGGGATAACATCAGGCAGTGGTACAGGATCTGGAAGATTTTCCTTCACCTCATAGTGATGAGGACATGGTTTGCAGAAAGTAGTGCGCCCGTCCCAGTGTACGTAGGTCTTAAAGGAATGGACTCCTGTTCGGTCCAAGCATACATTTCCTATGACTACCCACCCCAAGCCAAGTCTCTGGGCGTAGGGGGCATAGTCAGGACCATTACACTGTTGGCGGACCTTATGTATCCTTTAAATTTCCAAAGGTGGGATAACACTGGCTAGGTGCCTTAAGTGTGGTTGGTGGAAGGCAACTTCCGGGGTAGGGATCTCATCCCTTTGGTCTGGAATTTGATAGCATTCGATTAGCGTAGGTAGGGGTATTTCTATGTCTCCATTCACAGGAGAAGCAATGAAACCTTGTGCTCTTCTGCCGCTAGTCTCTATGCGCCCCGAGCAAGTATTCAGAGTGTAGGGCGTTGCTGGTCCATTGATTCTAAAGGCTTCAAAGAACTTAGGTCCAGCTAGGGATCGATTGCTCTGATCGTCAATGATGGTGTATATTTTTACTGCCTTCTCTGGTTGCCCTTCTGGATAGACTCTGATTATGCATATCCTGGCGCAGCATTTAGCACTGATTCTCCCCACATACCTCTGAACATGAGCAGGAAACAGCTGTGGTGGACTTGGAGTGATTCTGTGGCTCCCCGTCATGGCTTGTAGCAGGACTAGAGGTAACTGCGACTGCTGGATCGCTGGTGACTGAGGCTGGGTGCAAGGCTGATGGGTGTCTGTCGCTGTGACACTCTTCACACTTAATGGCAGATTTACAGTCCTTGGCCATGTGTTCTGATGAAGCGCAGCACTTGAAACATACCCCGAGTTCGCTGAGGATTTTCTTGCGCTCCTGCATGGTTTTGAACCTGAAGCCTCTACATTTGTTCAGTGAGTGTGGTTTTTTGTGAATGGGACACTCACGATTGAAAGACTTATCCCTCGACGGAATAGTGTACTGCTTATTGGCAGGTACTGCAGGTGATGGCAGGTTAGTCTTTCTGATGCTTACACTGTTCCTAGAGTCCTTGCGTCTATGTGCGATGCTTTCATACCTTGATGAAGGAGTTGCTGGAGCTGCAGTGTTAGACTCCAGGAAGTCGAGGCTAGGATCATTCCTCATTTGTGCCTGTTCATCAATGAATTTGCAGAACTGAATGAATGGAGGAAAGGTGACGTCATGTGACCTTTTATACCTGGAGACGCACACTGCCCACTTCTCTTGCAGACTATGTGGCAGCTTTGAGACGATTGGGTTCACCCCATGGGCAGTGTCCAGGTAGCACAGTCCAGACAGACGAGGGTCTCTTAGCAAGTTTCAGCTCCATAAGCAGGTCATTTAAGTCCAGAAGCTTGTGGGCTTCCCTAAGGTTGATCCTTGAAACATTCTGCAGTCTCTTGAATAGAGACTTTTCTATGGCTTCAGCGCTGCCATAGGTTTTTTGAGTCTCTGCCAGGCTGCAGCGAGACCTGCTTCAGCTTGCCCCACATAGACGGTCCTAAGACTCTTAATACGATTTGTGGATTCGGGACCCAACCATTTTGCCATGAGATCGAGCTCCTGCTCCGCGGATAGGTTGAGATCAGCAATGGCAGCCTTGAAGGTTGCTTTCCAGGCTCTGTAGTTCTCTGCATGGTTGTCGAATTTTGAGAGGCTAGTGCTGATTAGCTCTCTGCTGACCATGAACTTGGCAAACTCGGACATGTCTGATCCTTCACTCCTTGTTACCGTATTAGCTTGTGGTGCCCCTCGGGCGTATAAGCTGTGTGGTGTGGAAGGGTGAATTGCTCCAGGGTAAAATGATGTTGCTGCAGGGTTGAGCTCTGGAGATTCCGATGACTGCTGCTTGAACTGTGGAGACAGGCTGGAGTGCGCATTGCGGTCGTCTTGCGGTGATGACTGCTCCTGAAGGGGAGCATCATGGCGTTGGTCTTGGGTCTCTGTAGGGGCTGTGGGCAATACTGGCACCATAGGTTGAGCTGACTTGGACGTTTCCGCAATGTTGGGTTGAATGTCGCTGGAGAAGGTGTGCGCTGCAGGTATCTGTTTCTGCACGTAGTCGCTGATATGAACAGCAGGGTCGTCTTCTTCCTGTGGTGGAAGGCAAATGGGGTCGAGGTTTTGCTTCAATGCTTGCTCGAGTATTTATACTTTGGCTAATGCGATTTCTTCCTCCATTTCTGTTTGAAGAATCCTTGCTCAAGCCTCTGCTTCTGCTTTCTTCGCTTCTGCTTCTGCCTCTACTTTCTTGACTTCTGCCTTTACTTTCTTGACTTCTGCCTCTTACATAGTTACATAGTTAGTAAGGCCGAAAAAAGACATTTGTCCATCCAGTTCAGCCTATATTCCATCATAATAAATCCCCAGATCTACGTCCTTCTACAGAACCTAATAATTGTATGATACAATATTGTTCTGCTCCAGGAAGACATCCAGGCCTCTCTTGAACCCCTCGACTGAGTTCGCCATCACCACCTCCTCAGGCAAGCAATTCCAGATTCTCACTGCCCTAACAGTAAAGAATCCTCTTCTATTTTGGTGGAAAAACCTTCTCTCCTCCAGACGCAAAGAATGCCCCCTTGTGCCCGTCACCTTCCTTGGTATAAACAGATCCTCAGCGAGATATTTGTATTGTCCCCTTATATACTTATACATGGTTATTAGATCGCCCCTCAGTCGTCTTTTTTCTAGACTAAATAATCCTAATTTCGCTAATCTATCTGGGTATTGTAGTTCTCCCATCCCCTTTATTAATTTTGTTGCCCTCCTTTGTACTCTCTCTAGTTCCATTACATCCTTCCTGAGCACCGGTGCCCAAATCTGGACACAGTACTCCATGTGCGGTCTAACTAGGGATTTGTACAGAGGCAGTATAATGCTCTCATCATGTGTATCCAGACCTCTTTTAATGCACCCCATGATCCTGTTTGCCTTGGCAGCTGCTGCCTGGCACTGGCTGCTCCAGGTAAGTTTATCATTAACTAGGATCCCCAAGTCCTTCTCCATGTCAGATTTACCCAGTGGTTTCCCATTCAGTGTGTAATGGTGATATTTATTCTTTCTTCCCATGTGTATAACCTTACATTTATCATTGTTAAACCTCATCTGCCACCTTTCAGCCCAAGTTTCCAACTTATCCTCTGCCTTCCTGGCTTCTGCTTCTGCCTTTACTTTCTTGACTTCTGCCTCTGCCTTCCTGGCTTCTGCTTCTGCCTTTACTTTCTTGACTTCTGCCTCTGCCTTCCTGGCTTCTGCTTCTGCCTTTACTTTCTTGACTTCTGCTTTCTTTTCTGTGTATGAACGTCTTAGTTTGGACCGCTCTGCATTTAAACGGCCCTCTAGAATTCTGTCGCTGAAGGCTGAAGTTCTTGAGCAGGATGATTTGTATGACCAAACAGAGTGTTTAGACGAGGCTGACCTGTGCGATCTAGTTTCTTGCAGATGGGCGATACGAAGCTCCGCTTTATCTTTGGCGTCTTGCACGGCGGCATCCCTTTCCCTGTCTGTGGAATCTGCCTTGCTTAACTCTGATAGGGCTTCGTCTATTTTAGAGTCTTTTAGGAAGGCAGCATACTTTGCGGACAGTCTCTTGTATCTGCCGTGGGCCACGTTTAGCTGTCTTACAGTGTCCTGTAAACCCGCTGCATCATCTTTGTGGCATTGGATGCTTGACATGAGGGAGGCAACTCGTTCCCATAGGTCATCCAGGTTGTCATTGAACTCATCCCTTGTGGAATGGTAATTCTCGAGGACCTTTAATGTTGGCTTGATGGAGCGTACTGGTCGTGCATCTTGGTCTGCTGTGGAAGCCGGCTCTGCTTCCTGGTCTTTATAATGGACAGTATCGGGTTGTATTTGCTGTTTCAGCATTGGGGAACTGCGTAAGGTCCTTTTCGGCCATTTTGATTTAAGGTGCGCTGTCCCTTTAAGAAACTGAACTTTTGAATTGGGGGCTGGAAATCGTAGTGCAGCTTAGTTGCGACCCCCTGATAAGATTCCCAAGGTGTTTTTGGAGAATTGTGGGGTTCCGCAGTTCGACGATCTGCAGCGATGTGGTATAATATACAGAGAGTTTTTATGCACAATGTGGTCCGAGATGATGCTGCAGGAGATTTCTTAGCAGAGCAGGGCTGCAGTATGTGAGCAGGCAGAGCGTGGGCACATGGATAGGAATATACAGATGACTCTGGCTGGGCTTCAAGGCAGTCTTTCGACTGTTCTGTCCCCACATGAGGCAAATGGAGGTGTGGTTGATTAATAAGCATTGTGAGAGAGAATAATCGTACCTTCAGTATTTTGCTCCACGTGAGGCAAACAGGACCAATGCTGCTCAGCGTCCGAAGAGATGATGCACTCCAGGGATTGTGCAATCCCGACTTGTTTATTTGTAAATCTGGACATACAGCGTATAACTGGTAATACAGTACTTTCTCCAGAAATGCAGGTGTAGACGAGGTACAGTAAGATGAAGCACCAAGTATGACTGCAAGAGTGAGCAACAAGAGAGGTCGAAAGTCTGATGCCTTCCTAAGCCCGGTTAAAGCGTGTCCTCTCACAACAGCAAGTAAACTGAAACTGAAATGGCTGCCAGAGGAAGAGAAGACTTGATCCCTGAACTGGAAGTGGAAGACATGCCCACAAGAATAATTAATAACAAGCTGCCATACGGAAAAAGGCCATTGGGTGGCAGCAGAGTAAGAAACTGAAGACCATACATGAAACTGAAGAACATAACTTACATGGACCAGCACAGGAGGCCCAAGCCAAGCGGCAAGCAGAGCGGGAGTACCAGCTGCAGTTAGCCCGACTCCAAGTGCAGGGGTCGTCCCAATCCAGCGGCGAGCCTGACGGCGCTCAGACCCCTAAACCCGGATGGAAAAGGATGGGGACTTGGACACTTTCCTACGGGCCTTTGAGAAAGCCTGCAGACAGTACCGGCTGCCTGGGGACCAATGGGCCCGATACCTGACCCCAGGGCTAAGAGGCAAAGCTCTGGAGGCGTTTGCTGCTCTCCCGCCAGAACAGGATGGTGACTATGAGGTCATCAAGCAGGCCATGATAGCCAAGTACCAGCTTACACCCGAGGTTTACCGTAGAAAGTTCCAGAACCTCCAATGTGACCCACACGACAGTTACAGCCTTGTGGTGCATGGACTCGGGACCCTTTTTGACCAGTGGACCCAAGGACTGTCAGTGACCACCTTTGCAAAGCTGCGAGACCTGATGATCAATGACCAGTTCTTACATCTTTGCCCAGCTGAGGTGCGACAGTTCGTGATGGACAGAGAACCCAAAGACGTGACGAAAGCAGCGCAGATTGCCGATGCCTATGAGGTCAACTGTGAATCGGATGTGTGGAAGCCAGTTGCTGCAAGCTGGAGAGGGGGTAAGCCTGCAACCAACGCCAGTGCCCCTGCCAGCCAACACAACAGAGGTCCTGTTCTCGTTGCCAACAGCACCAGACCTACCACCGACCGCCAGTGTTTTGTTTGCAAACAGACTGGTCATATCAGTCCCTACTGTCCAGACAAGCAGAGGAACCCCCCAGCCAAGGCCCCAGGGCCTAACGCAGTTTTCGGTGGGTGGGGTGGTTGGGAGGGTGTGTGACAACGTGCAGCTCGTCACCGTGGGGGGGCCATGTCGCTACAGGCCTCAAGGACACCGGGGCTGAACGGATCTCATCCAACCCGAACTGGTGCCCCCTGAAGAGATCATTCCGGGGAAAACCCTAACTGTCACCAGGATTGGGGGCATCAGCTGTCCCTTGCCAATGGCGTGGGTTTATATAGATTGGGGTGCCAGGAGCGGAGTGAAGGAAGTGGGGCTTTCTGATAACTTGCCCACTGATGTTTTATTGGGGACTGATTTGGGGAGAATGGTTGCATACTATGTCCCTGACTCTCCTCCCCAATCGAATGCTGATGATAGCAATGGGAAATCGCATGTGTTATCTGACAATGCTTTATCGAGTAATGATGCATCTGATAACCATTTTTTCGCTAGGAAAGATGCTGAAAATGATGTAAATGTGCCAACTGAACCTGATAACCATTTTTCTGCAAAGGCTGATGTGTCCACAGGTGCAGGAGTGCTCAGCCACGTCACTCTGTGGGGTGGGATGGCTGAGGAACCTCTAACAGGACCAAGCGATGGTGCTCAGGGAAATGGGGAGATGCATGGAAACCGTGAGGAAGATGCTGCCGTGCAACTGACCAGTGTCACAGAGGAAGGTCACTGGCGCTTAAGGCTAGGTTCACATTGCGTTAGGGCAATCCGTTTAGCGCTAGCGCTTGCGGATTGCGCTAACGCAATGTTTTTGTAGGGGCCGCGTTCGGGGTCGCGCTAACGTCCCCGCTCTCGCAGATCCCCGATCTGCGAGAGCGGGGAACGGACCTCGGGCGCGCCGCGGACGCTGCAAGCAGCGTCCGAGGTCCGTCACTCAAATGACGGCACATCGCTAGCGCACGCCCAATGTGGGCGGGCGCTAGCGACGCGCTCATCATTACAGGCTATGGCGGCGTTAACGGACTATGTTAACACCGCGTTATGCCGCGGTGTAACGTAGTCCGTTAAACGCGGTCACATAACGCAATGTGACCCTAGCCTAAGTAGCACTGCTCCTGGAATGTTGGGGGTGGATGGGGAGGTAGTGCCCATAGCAGCACTGGCTGATGGGTCTGTGGAAATCCCTGGGGAGACAGCCTACGTAGCTGCTGTCACCCGCAGTCAGAGTGCCCGGAACACAGATAATGGTCCGCCTTCTGGACCCTCCTCAGTCATCGTTGTGACTGAACAAGATATGGACCCAGAGCAGGTCCCAGAGGGTTCCCGTGGGGAAGGGACCCTGATGTCGCTTCTGGCTTCCCCTAGCCAGGAGTTTCAGGCCGCTCTGCGCGCAGATGTGAGCCTACTGTAGAGAATTTGAGACAACTTGCCAAGACGCCCACTTCCGTGACTGATAAGAAGAGGGTGTTCTGGGAACGAGGGAGGTTGTAACGGGAGACAGTACCCGGAAAATCGCAAAAGGAGTGGTTGAGGGAAAGACAGCTGGTTTTCCCGTAGCAATTCCGGAGTGAATTGTTGCGGATTGCCCATGAGATCCCGCTCCCTGGACAATTGTGGATCAGCAAAACTAAGGCCCGGCTGTCTCAACACTTCTATTGGCCCAAGATGGGGACAGATGTGACAAACTACTGCCGCTCCTGTGTCACCTGTCAAAGAGTGGGGAAGGCGGGGCCTGCTCTTAAGGCTCCCCTGATCCCTATGCCAGTGATAGAGGAGCCTTTCCAGAGGATCGTGGTGGACATTGTGGGCCCGCTGGCCTTCCCCAGCAGCTCTGGAAAGCAATACATCCTTACTGTGGTAGACTACGCTACCCGGTACCCAGAGGCAGTGGCTCCGTCCTCAACTAGGGCAGATAAGGTGGCAGATGCACTGTTGGCTATCTTTTCACGTGTAGGATTTCCCAGGGGAATCGATCAAGGGACCCAATTCATGTCTCGCCTAATGGAGGCTCTCTGTAAGAGAATACAGGTGAAGCATCTAGTATCGAGTGCGTATCACCCACAAACCAATGGCTTGTGTGAACGCTTCAATGGTACCCTCAAACAGATGCTCCACATGCTGGTTGAGACCCAAGGACGCGACTGGGAGCGGTACCCTCACACATGCTATTCGTTTACCGAGAGGTGACGCAGGCCTCGACGGGGTTTTCCCCCTTCAAGCTTCTGTACGGCAGGCGAGTCCGGTGACCCCTTGGGTTGGTAAGGGAATCCTGGTAAGAGAAGCCGAACCCTTCTGAAGTATCCATAGTGGAGTATGTCATGCGCTTCCGTGACAAGAGGCAGACTTTGACGCAGTTGGTGCATGACAACATGACGCAGACTCAGGCTGATCAAAAGCATGGGTACGATCAGAACGCCGGGAGCGGACCTACCATGTGGGTCAAAAAGTGTGGGTGCTGGTCCCCGTACCAAATGATAAGCTTCAGGCAGCCTGGGAAGGCCCATACGTCATCCACCAACAGCTCAACCCGGTCGCCTACGTGGTCCCGCTTGACCACGGTCGGGGTAGGCGAAAGACCATTCACGTCAACATGATTAATGCTCATCACGAACGTGAACCTTTCGTCCTACCGGTCTGCAGCCTGCCTGAAGATGGGGAGGAAGACCCCCTCCTGAACATGCTGGCCCAAGCCAAGGCCGATGGGTCCATTGAGGATGTGGAGGTAAGCGCCTCGCTAACCGAAACACCAGCGGATGCATATGTGGACCAAGCTGGAACCATTCCGGGCTATGTTCTCCAACCGACCGGGAAGGACTGAGTTAGCAGTCCACGAGGTGGACATCGGGAATCATGCCCCACTACGGCGAACACCCTATCGAATCTGCGACGAGGAGCAGCAGGTTATGCTCGATGAGATGTTACAGCTGGGGGTGATTCAGCAGTCAAAGAGCGCGTGGGCTTCACCTGTAGTTCTCGTGCCAAAGAAGGATCGGACCACCCGGTTCTGCGTGGACTACAGGGGGCTCAACGCCATCACAGCCTCTGACACGCACCCAATGCCGTGCATCGAGGAGCTGCTTGAGAAGTTAGCTGGCGCAAAACACCTGACCATAAAGGATTTGAGTCGAGGATACTGGCAGATTCCCCTGAGCCTCAAGGCGCAGGAGAAGTCTTCCTTTTTCACCCCCTTCGGACTGTACGAGTCCACGGTCATGCGCTTCGGCATGAAGAATGCCCCTGCCACTTTCCAGCGGATGGTCAACCACCTGCTTCAGGGACTGGAGAAGTACGCGGTGGCGTACTTGAATGACATTGTCATCTCAAGTTCCTCCTGGGGTGAACACCTGCAGCATCTTAAGGAGGTGCTCAGGCAACTTCACTGAGTCGGACTGACCATCAAGCCGGGAAAGTGCCAGATGGGCATGAGAGAGGTCCACTACCTGGGGCACCGGGTAGGTGGGAAGACCATAAAGCCAGAACCTGGGAAAGTGGACACGATAATGTCCTGGCCCACCCCCAGGAACAAGAAACAGGTGATGTCCTTCCTGGGTACTGTAGGGTACTATAGGTGCTTCATACAGAACTATAGTAGCCTGGAAAAACCCTTGACGGACCTCACCAGGAAGAAGCTACCCCACATCGTCAACTGGACAGACGGCTATTAGGGGGCCTTCCAGGTATTGAAAACAGCACTGTGCAATGCCCCTGTGTTGAAAGCAGTCGACCATTCATGGTGCAGACCGATGCCAGTGAGTTTGGCCTCGGTGCTGTGCTCAGCCAGGTTGACTCGTAGGACCAAGAGCACCCCGTGTTGTACCTGAGCCGGAAACTTCTGCCGAGGGAAGTGGCCTACTCCACCATCGAGGAGTGCCTGGCCATAGTCTGGGCCCTGCAACGCTTGCAGCCCTACTTGTACGGTCACATCTTTACTGTGGTGACTGACTTCAACCCACTGCGCTGGCTACAAGCCATGTGTGGGGCCAATGGAAGGTTGCTGTGCTGGAGCCTTGCCCTCCATGGAGCATGGCAATGCAGATGGGTTATCCTGCCGGGGTGAACCTGCTGAGGTGCGCATGGAGGCGTACTGCGGGGTTCTGCCTCCGTAGCGCAGTCCAAAAGGGGGAGGTGTCACGTTAATGTATAACATTGCATATGATTTTTCATTCTCCCTTGTAAAACACACACATGCTGTAGGTGGCCCCCCCTCGGAGCCCACTGCTCTAGGGATATCTGTCTCTGGCCCTTGTAACTTGAAACTCCAGGAGGAGCCTTGAAACTCCTCTCTGCTCTTGTTCCCCTCCCGTCGGAATGTTAATTAGCCATGCAAGTCTGTTTTGTCTCTAAGTCTATGTGTTTGCAGAAAAGGGGGGAGATATTCAATAAGTCATAACTTGCCGCCCGTGTATTATTATTATTTATATATATATATATATATATATATATATATATATATATATATATATATATAGCACCATTGATTCCATGGTGCTGTACATGAGAATGGGTTACATACAAGTTACAGATATCACTTACAGTAAACAAACTAACAATGACAGACTGATACAGAGGGGCGAGGACCCTGCCCTTGCGAGCTTACATTCTACAGGATTATGGGATAGAAGACAGTAGGTTGAGGGTTGCAGGAGCTCCGGTGTTGGTGAGGCGTTAGCTTCGGTAGTGATGAGTAGGCAGCAGGGTCAGTGCCGGCTGTAGGCTTTCCTGAAGAGATGGGTTTGCAGGTTGCACAAGCATTTTAGTAGATTGACGGTTGAGGAAAGGACGGATTCTGGAGATATTTTTAAGCTGGAAGCGACAGGAGGTGGACAGAGCTTGGATGTGCGGTTTGAAGGACATGGCAGAGTCGAAGGTTACTCCAAGGCAGCGGACTTCCGGTACGGGGGAAAGCATGATGTCATTGATTGCGATAGATAGGTCAGGGAAGGAAGATATATGTGATGGAGGAAAGATGAGGAGTTCAGATTTGTCCACATTGAGCTTGAGGAAGCGAGAGGAGGATATGGCTGATGGCCACTCTGGGATTCTGGACAGCAGAGCGGTGACGTCTGGGCCAGAGAGGTAGATCTGAGTGTCATCAGCATAGAGGTGGTACTGGAATCCATGGGACTTTATGAGTTGTCCCAAGCCAAGTGTGAAGATTGAGAAGAGTAGGGGTACTAGAACAGAGCCTTGGGGGACTCCAACAGAGAGAGGGTGGGATGAGGAGGTAGTGTGGGAGTGGGAGACGCTGAATGTGCGGTTGGAAAGGTACGAGGAGATCCAGGATAGGGCGAGGTCTGAGATGCCAAAGGAGGAGAGGATCTGTAGTAGGAGGCAGTGGTCAACTGTGTCGAAAGCAGAGGACAGGTCTAGAAGGAGGAGTACAGAGTACTGTCCATTAGCTTTGGCGGTAAGTAGGTCGTTAGTGATTTTGGTCAGGGCTGTCTCAGTTGAGTGATGAGGGCGGAAACCAGATTGTAGATTGTCAAAGAGCAAGTTAGATGAGAGGTGGGAGGAAAGTTCAGCGTGGATGTGCTGCTCCAGGAGTTTGGAAGCGAATGGGAGCAACGATATTGGGTGATAGCTGGACATAGCAGTTGGATCGAGGGTTGGCTTTTTAAGGATAGGCGTGATTGTGGCATGTTTGAAAGCAGGAGGGAAGGTGCCAGAAGTTAGTGAAAGGTTGAAGAGGTGGGTTAGGGATGGGATAAGTGTGGTGGTGAGGTTGGGGAGGAGGTGGGATGGGGTCGAGCGCACAGGTGGTGAGGTGCAATTTGGAGAGGAGACAATTAAGCCCCCCTTCAGTGATGTTGGATAGGGAGGTTATGGGGTTTGGGCATTGGTTTGGTATACAAAGGGGTTGTGGTGGTTGAACAATGAAGACTTGCCTTGTCTGGTCGATCTTATTTTTAAATTGTGTGGCAAAGTCCTCAGCAGAGATGAGGGAGGTTGGAGGGGGCAGTGGGGGGCGGGGAAGGGAGTTAAAGGTTTTGAATAGCTGTTTGGGGTTGTAGGATAGGGAAGATATGAGGGTTGTGAAGTAGGCCTGTTTAGCAGAGGTGAGAGCAGATTTAAAAGCAAGTGTTGCCTGTTTGAATACAGTGAAGTCATCTTGTGAGTGTGTTTTATTCCAACGCCGCTCCGCAACCCTGGACACTTGCCGGAGCTTTTTAGTGGTGTTATTGTGCCAAGGTGGTCTATTGATACGTCACACCCTGCCATGGATGAGAGGGGCAACCGTGTCAATAGCTGATGTGAGTGGCATTGTAGAAAGTGGCAGTGTCTGTGTCGCGGAGTGATGATATTGATGCCAGTGGTAAGATGGAGTCAGAGAGTGTGTGGGTGTCTAGGTGTGCAAGGTTTCTGCGGGGGAGCGCATGTTGCTGGACATGGGTGACCTTTGAGGAGGACAGGGATGAGAAGATGAGCAGATGGTGGTCGGATATAGGGAGAGGGGAGGTGGTGAAGTTAGATAGAGAGCAGAGACGGGTGAATACCAGGTCTAATGTATGTCTGTGTGGGTGGCTGCGGAGGACCACTAAGTAAGTCCAAAGGATGAGGTAAGGGACAGAAGTTTGGAGGCTGTTGACTGAAGGGTGTCAATGGGGATGTTGAAGTCACCTATGATGATGGTGGGAATGTCAGCAGAGAGAAAGTGAAGAAGCCATGTGGAGAATTGGTCAATAAAGACAGTGGCTGGGCCTGGAGGTCGGTATATGACGGCCACTTGGAGGGAGAGTAGATGCGGACAGAATGGACTTCAAAAGAGGGGAGGATAAGGTAGGGTAGAGGTGCGATTGGGTTAAAGGTGCAGTTTGAAGAAAGGAGAAGACCCACTCCTCCACCATGTCTGGTGCTGGGGTGAGGGGTGTTGCTGAAGTGGAGGCCCCCGTAACACAGCGCAGCAGGGGAGGTGGTGTCAGTGGGTGTTAGCCATGTTTCTGTGAGGCCAAGGAAGGCAAGATTGCGAGAGAGAAAAAGGTTGTGAATCACATGAAGCTTATTGCAGATTGAGCGGGCATTCCAGAGTGCTCCAGAGAGAGGGAGCAGGGGGGTGGGCATCAGGGGCACGGGTTTTATGTTGGAAAGATTGCAGTAGTTTATATTAGATAGGGAGCGATAGGAGGGGGTAGAAATGGGAGTTATGAGCTGTGGGGGTCCAGGGTTGGGAGATATGTCTCCAGTAGTGAGGTGAAGCAGAGAAAGGGAGAGCAGGTGGGAGAAAGAGAGTGGCCGGCTTGTTTTATGTTTTCTTAGGACAGATTTGAGGTTGAGGAGCAGGTCAGCAGAGGAGGACAGGTGGGGATTTAAGAGGGAAGGGGAGATGATTATTAGGTTAGAGTGCTGGGGTTTGAGATGGCGAAGGAGACAGAGGATTAGTGGAGCAAACACTGTAAGAGCATATGGAAACATGATGGGGTAAGATGGGTTAATAGAAAAGCTAGGTCCAAGTAATAAGAAGTGCTAATTCAGCAGACATACCCAAAAGAGACAGATAAATAGAGTGGGGTCCTGACTCCTGCCGTGACTGCCATTGAAATAACTGCGGCGTCTTTATGCTTAGCTGCGTAATGCTTTGCAGCAGGAATGCACAGGCCTGACCTCACAAGATACACCTTAAGATGCTACTAAATGTATAAGGCACAGTAAAGGATCAGGTGAGAGGGATTGTGGGTCCTTATTTGGGATAAATTAGCAATTGGCCAACACCCCAGGGGAGGTTACATGATCAAAGGCACTGAGCCTGGCTGCAACCATAAGCTCTAACACCTTGAACATGATAATATCTCCTGTGACCCCCAGCATGGATGTACAGCAGTACGTAATACACTGCAACAAATGAATTTAGCACACATTCAGCAGGTACAAGTTTGGACACATCTTCTCATTTAAAGATTTTTCTGCATTTTTATGACTATGAAAATTGTACATTCACACTGAAGGCATCAAAACTATGAATTGACATATGTAGAATTATATACTTAATAAAAAAGTGTGAAACAACTGAAAATATGTCTTATATTCTAGGTTCTTCAAAGTAGCCATCTTTTTCTTTGATGAATGCTATGCACACTCTTGGCATTCTCTTGATGAGCTTCAAGAGGTAGCCACCGGAATGGTTTTCACTTCACAGGTGTGCCCTGTCAGGTTTAATAATTGGGATTTCTTGCCTTATAAATCGGGTTGGGACCATCAGTTGTGTTGTTGTCATGGGGATACTGGGTAGACTGCAACTGATTACCCGGGCCCCTGCAATATCCCTCAGGCTGGGGAAACCCTGTCTGTCCCTCTCCCAGAGTTTACACTGAAGGTGTGCATGTCTGGGCCGCCAGGCCTCTCCCTGATTCCTGCTTCAGAACTAAGCTGAAACCTCCACCCACCACCCAGTGATAAGACCTCACACCAACCCCTACAGAAAGCACAGACAGGGAAAACTAAAAATGCAACACGCCGCATACACACTAAGGAAGACACTATAATGTGCACAGGGCAAAATAAAACACAAATGTAGGAAGGAGAAATATGACAAAGGATAATACACCACCAGATACGATATTTCCTCTCCAAGACCACCACTCCGAACCGAGATCACCCGGCACAAGACACAAGCTATAATCGGCGACGCCCAAAGCCCAGCAAAACTATTTATGGGCAATGGGCGTGACCCAGCCTCCAACCCGATTACCAGCCAGATTAACCCCGGAATATCTGGATCAATCTAGCCGGCGCCACTGAGCATATAGTGGACGAATGAGGAATTACCGCTGTCTGTCGGACGCCCTAGTGTGAACAGCGTCCGACATGACAGTACCTTGCCTTCTACGAGGGACCCCAGGGCCCTCACGACTTATAGGACCCGGCTTGTCCGGATAGCGGTGGTGAAACATACTGCCCAGCCGGTCCGCATGTATATCCGAGGCTGGTACCCAAGACCTCTCCTCCGGCCCATAACCACGGCAGTGTACCAGGTACTGTAACGTGCGGCGCACCACTCGAGAGTCAACCACCTTGGAGACTTAAAACTCTAAACTGCCATCCACCACGACTGGAGGAGGCATCGGAGCCGTGTCCACAGAACCCACCACCTTTTTTAATAACGATCTGTGGAACACGTTGTGAATCTTATATACCGTAGGGAGCTCCAATCGGTAGGCAACCGGGTTAATGATGGCGGCGACCCTAAATGGACCAATAAACCTAAGACCGAATTTAAGGGATGGTATTTTAAGTCTTATGTTTTTTGTGGACAACCACACCCAGTCATCCACACTCAGGTCCGGACCTGGCACACGTCTACTGTCAGCCACACGTTTGTACCTTGCACCCACGCTCAACAGGCGTGGTTTCACTTTCCTCCAGACGGAAGACAGTTGTGCTCCTAACTAGTGTTGAGCGATACCGTCCGATACTTGAAAGTATTGGTATCGGAAAGTATCGGCCGATACCGGCAAAGTATCGGATCTAATCCGATACCGATACCCGATACCAATACAAGTCAAAGGGACTCAAGTATCGGACGGTATCCCTGATGGTTCCCAGGGTCTGAAGGAGAGGAAACTCTCCTTCAGGCCCTGGGATCCATATTAATGTGTAAAATAAAGAATTAAAATAAAAAATATTGCTATACTCACCTCTCCGACGCAGCCTGGACCTCACCGAGGGAACCGGGAGCGTTCTTTGCTTAAAATGCGCGCTTTTACTTCCTTCCGTGACGTCACGGCTTGTGATTGGTCGCGTGCCGCCCATGTGGCCGCGACACGACCAATCACAGCAAGCCGTGACGTAATTTTCAGGTCCTCAATGCCTAATTCTAGGCATTCAGGAATTTAAAATTACGTTCCGGCTTGTGATTGGTCGCGTCGCGGTCACATGGGCGACGCGACCAATCACAAGCCGTGACGTCACGGGAGGCAGGAGACGCGCGCATTTTTAAAATTACGTCATGGCTTGTGATTGGTTGCGTGCCGCCCATGTGACCGCGACGCGACCAATCACAGCAAGCCGTGACGTAATTTCAGGTCCTGATGCCTATTTCTGCATTGAGGACCTGAAATTACGTCACGGCTTGCTGTGATTGGTCGCGTCGCGGTCACATGGGCGGCACGCAACCAATCACAAGCCGTGACGTAATTTTAAAAATGCGCGCGTCTCCTGCCTCCCGTGACGTCACGGCTTGTGATTGGTCGCGTCGCCCATGTGACCGCGACGCGACCAATCACAAGCCGGAACGTAATTTTAAATTCCTGAATGCCTAGAATTAGGCATTGAGGACCTGAAAATTACGTCACGGCTTGCTGTGATTGGTCGCGTCGCGGCCACATGGGCGGCACGCGACCAATCACAAGCCGTGACGTCACGGAAGGAAGTAAAAGCGCGCATTTTAAGCAAAGAACGCTCCCGGTTCCCTCGGTGAGGTCCAGGCTGCGTCGGAGAGGTGAGTATAGCAATATTTTTTATTTTAATTCTTAATTTTACACATTAATGTTGTTTCGATACCGATACCCGATACCACAAAAGTATCGGATCTCGGTATCGGAATTCCGATACCCGCAAGTATCGGCCGATACCCGATACTTGCGGTATCGGAATGCTCAACACTACTCCTAACAGGTCCTCCTCCGGGACGCTGGAAGAGCCCCCCTGACTCAAAGTACAAAATTGAGGATGGTGCCCGTAAACACAAAAGAATGGAGACTCCCCAGAAGATTCCTGGCGGTGATTATTTATGGCAAACTCAGCCAAAGGAAGGAACGTCGACCACTCCTCCTGGTTGTCAGAAACAAAACAGCGTAAGTACTGCTCCAAATTTAGGTTCATACGCTCGGTCTGATCATTTGACTGAGGATGAAATGCCGAAGAATGCGACAACTTGATCCCCAGCCATGAGCAAAATGCTTTCCAAAATTTTGCCACAAACTGAGTACCCCTATCAGACACGATGTCAGACGGGACCCCGTGAAGTCTGACCACCTCCTGCACAAATACCTGAGCCAGAGTCTTAGCGTTAGGCAACGAAGGCAAAGACACAAAGTGCAACATTTTTGAGAACCGATCAACAATCACCAAGATGACCATGTTCCCAGCTGAGGAGGGCAAGTCCGTGATAAAATCCATGGAGATCTCCATCCATGGCCTACTGGGTACCTCGAGAGGAAGTAGTGTGCCAGCAGGACGGGAGCGGGGCGTTTAAGCCCTAGCGCACGTGGTGCATGCTGACACGTATGAGACCACGTCCTGTCGGATTTTGGGCCACCAAAACCGACGCGACACCAACTCCAAAGTACCCCTAACCCCTGGGTGACCAGCCAGGACAGCATCATGATGTTCTGCCAATATCTTTAGGCGAAGATGGAGCGGAACAAACGATTTGTTAACGGGAAGTTCTGGTGGTACTTCCTCCTGAGCCTCGGCAATCTCAGCCTCAACCTCTGTCGTGAGAGCCGAGACCACTACACCTTTTTGGAGGATGGGTACCGGTTCTTCCCGAGGTTCTCCCCCCGGAAAACACCTGGACAAAGTATCCGCCTTAGTGTTCTTAGACCCAGGTCGGTAAGTAACAAAAAAATTGAACCGCGTGAAAAACAATGCCCAGCGAGCCTGCCTGGGGGACAGACACTTGGCTGACTCCAAATAAAGCAAATTCTTATGGTCGGTAATAACAGTAACCTGGTGAACCGACCCCTCCAAAAAGTGTCGCCATTCCTCAAAAGCCAACTTGATAGCCAACAACTCCCTGTTGCCGATATCGTAGTTACGTTCGGCGGGCGACAGTTTCTTGGAGAAATGGGCGCATGGACGCAACTCGCTCAAGGATGAGCCTTGAGACAGCACTGCCCCCACTCCAACCTCAGACGCATCGACTTCCACGCTAAATGGTTTCGATACATCCGGTTGCACCAGAATGGGAGCTGAAGCAAAACTGTTCTTCAGAAACTCGAATGCGCGCACAGCAGGCTGAGGCCAGGCGGAGAAATTGGTACCTTTTTTGTCATGTCAGTAAGCGGTTTAGCAATGGTAGAAAAGTCTTTGATAAACTTTCTATAATAGTTAGAAAACCCAAGGAACCGCTGGAGCGCTTTTAGGTTATCAGGCCGTTCCCAACGCAGCACCGCTTGCACCTTAGCGGCGTCCATTTTAAACCCAGAAGCGGACACAATATAACACAAGAAAGGCAACTCCTGAACCGAAAATACACATTTCTCCAATTTAGCATAGAGCTTATTCTCTCTGAGTAGCTGTAACACCTGCCTAACATGCTCTAAATGAGTATCACGGTCGCATGAATAGATGAGAATGTCATCAAGGTACACAATAACGAATTTTCCCAGGACATGAGAGAACACATCGTTTATGAAATGCTGAAAAACAGCAGGCGCGTTTGTCAAACCAAATGGCATCACCAGATTTTCAAAATGACCCTCAGGCGTAGGGTTGAGCGACTTTCATTTTTTTAAGGTCGAGTCGGGTTTTGTGAAACCCGACTTTGTCCAGAGTCGAGTCGAGTGCAGTCGGCCGATTATCGCTAAAAGTCGGGGATCGACCGAAACACGAAACCCAATGCAAGTCAATGGGGAAGCATAGTCGGCAGTGAGTGGAGGCCAGGAAAACACCTACAGTGCCCATTTTAATGCCAAAAACATCCATTCTTGTTTCTGAAGCTTGTCAATCTTAATTAACTTTATAATAATAGTTGTTCAATGGAACTTGGGGGTCATTTGGCAAATTTGTGGGGGGTAGGGCTGGTTCAAGGTTTTAGTGGGCCCAGGAATCGTGGACTACGTCACGGCGGTGGAGCAGGGAGAGGAAAGTATTTCAACGTTGCAAGTGCTGTGATCCTGAGCAAGCAGGGGGGGCCCACTTGTTCGCATTGGCACTGGCACAGGGCCCCTCAAAGTACAGCGGTGTGTTTGCACGACGGGGGCGCCTCCCTCCAGCAGCGACACTTTTGCGTACTCTGAGGGGCCCTGTGCCAGTGACATCGCCAACGAGTATGCCCCCCCCCACCTGATGAAGGAACCTGCACTTTCATCTGCACCTTCCTCTTTGTCCCTGTGTAAGGTGGTATAACATGCGGGAAGGGGAACCTTACTTTCAGCAGGGTCAGATTCTGGCTGTGTAGAGTGCAAGGGGAATGTAGTGGTCTAGGTCAATGTACCAGCAGACTCATCTAGCAGTGGCTGGGCAATGGGCAGGATGAGGAGGAAACAGATATAGGGCCAAAGAATAAAGTGGGCTAAATGCAGTTCAAAATTGGTAACAGGACAGGACTAAACAGGCGGCATTGCTTTGTTCAGTGGAGTAGCAAACCCAGGAGCAGCAGACACTGTTTTAAGGGCCCAACCACACTAGTAGGCCAAATGCAGTTTAATATCTGATACTATAGGCCCAAAGCCAGAAGGTTGAAGCTCAGCTTTATTCAGTTGAGGGCAAACACCAGGGAGGGGCAGACACCGTTAGTAGGCCCTAACCACCAATTTTTGAAAACACAGCACTTAATGAGAGCCAGAAGGATGAAGCTCAGCTTTATTCAGTTGAGGACAAACACCAGGCAGGGGCAGACACCGTTAGTAGGCCGTAACCAAAGTTGAAGGCCAAATGCAGTTAAATATCTGATACTATAGGCCCAAAGCCAGAAGGTTGAAGCTCAGCTTTATTCAGTTGAGAGCAAACACCAGGGAGGGGCAGACACCGTTATTAGGCCCTAACCACCAATTTTTAAAATAACAGCACTTAATGAGAGCCAGAAGGTTGAAGCTCAGCTTTATTCAGTTGAGGAAAAACACCAGGCAGGGACAGACACCGTTAGTAGGCCGTAACCAAAGTTGAAGGCCAAATGCAGTTTAATATCTGATACTATAGGCCCAAAGCCAGAAGGTTGAAGCTCAGCTTTATTCAGTTGAGAGCAAACACCAGGGAGGGGCAGACACCGTTAGTAGGCCCTAACCACCAATTTTTAAAATAACAGCACTTAATGAGAGCCAGAAGGTTGAAGCTCAGCTTTATTCAGTTGAGGAAAAACCCCAGGGAGGGGCAGACACCGTTAGTAGGCCCTAACCACCAATTTTTGAAAACACAGCACTTAATGAGAGCCAGAAGGATGAAGCTCAGCTTTATTCAGTTGAGGACAAACACCAGGCAGGGGCAGACACCGTTATTAGGCCCTAACCACCAATTTTTAAAATAACAGCACTTAATGAGAGCCAGAAGGTTGAAGCTCAGCTTTATTCAGTTGAGGAAAAACACCAGGCAGGGGCAGACACCGTTAGTAGGCCGTAACCAAAGTTGAAGGCCAAATGCAGTTTAATATCTGATACTATAGGCCCAAAGCCAGAAGGTTGAAGCTCAGCTTTATTCAGTTGAGGGCAAACACCAGGGAGGGGCAGACACCGTTAGTAGGCCCTAACCACCAATTTTTGAAAACACAGCACTTAATGAGAGCCAGAAGGATGAAGCTCAGCTTTATTCAGTTGAGGACAAACACCAGGCAGGGGCAGACACCGTTATTAGGCCCTAACCACCAATTTTTAAAATAACAGCACTTAATGAGAGCCAGAAGGTTGAAGCTCAGCTTTATTCAGTTGAGGAAAAACACCAGGCAGGGGCAGACACCGTTAGTAGGCCGTAACCAAAGTTGAAGGCCAAATGCAGTTTTTTTCGTAAATCAAGTTTATTGAGTTGCATGTAAATAACACAGTTATAATCAGATGTTTAAATGCAGATATAGGCGTAATCAGGGTAAAATTGATACAAAAATGAACAATTGTATACTAATGGTTTCAACTTTCAAACATACAAACATTGATCAACAAATCATTAGGGTTGTAACTTCGTGGACAAATTACCTCTGTCGGAGGTCTGATAGTATGAAAAAGTTGCTGAAGATGTACATATCACAGGCTCTCGCTATTCGGTCAACGACCAGCCCCAGGTGGGGCCAAGCCGCCGAACGAAAGCAAGAGTGCTTAGGCTCATCCGGGCGCTCAGCGCCAGTAATGGACTCCACACGAGGCCCGGGCAAGCAAGAAGAAAGCAGAAAGAGAAGATAGAAAGGAAAGGAAGAGGATAAGAGGAGGAAGAGAGGAGGAAGAAGAGAAAAAGAGAAGAGGGGGGGTGGAGAGAGGGGAGGGGAGGAGGAGGGGTGGGTGGGGTAGGGTAGGAAGGATCTGGTCTTCAGTCCCAAGTAAATTGAGATTATTGTACTTTTGAGTTAAGGTATGATTGTTATTGAATTATTTACTGCCTAACAGAGCTATGATTGTGGGTCACAGGGGGACCTATGGGGTACGTCAGTAGCCAAGTATTAAATTCCTCGGATTCTCTAAAAGCGATCCAAGGAGACCAAGTGTTGAACACTTTGTCTGTGGTTCTAGTTTCCTGGCTGATCAATTGCTCCACCCTGTAAATGCGGTTTAATTCAACCACAAAGTCAGCACGTGAGGGGGACGTCGACTGTTTCCAGAGACGAGGGATCACGTTACGTGCGGCAGTTAGGAAATGTCGCAGTAAACTTTTCTTGAATTTGGCGATGGAAAGGTCACATACAGACAGCAAGGCCAGTTCTATGGTGGGTTGGACTCTATGGAGAGATAGTTTGTTATAAAGTGCAAAGATGCCCTCCCAGAAGTCGTGGATAGGCGGGCAGGACCACCAGATGTGGGAATAGGTACCTCTATCCCTCCAGCATCTCCAGCAAGTGTCAGGGGTGGTGGGAAACATAAGGTGAACACTAGACGGACATCTGTACCATCTGGCAAGAAGTTTATAGCTTCTTTCTTGGTAATCTGAGCAAAGTGAGGATCTAAAGGTAAATAGCAGACTCTTGAGGCGTTCCTCCGGAGTCAGTTGCGTGTTTAATTCATTGTCCCATTTCTCAAAGAATGTAGGGGGGTTAAGTGAGGCTGGCTGACAGCCCTGGAACATTCCATATAACAATGAAACTGTGTGGGAGAAGGGACCCCCACCCAGACACAAAGACTCAAAAGGAGTTAGCTGTCTAAAGATATCAGCCCGCCTAGATAATACAGTGAGATAGCTTTTGATTTGCTCATAGAAAAACCATGAGCCCTGTGGCGGTCCTCCGTCAGCAAAGATAGCCCCCAAGGTCTTGATTGAGGTTCGGTCTACGTAGTCATGGACCACCGGACAACTGTCTCTATGTTTGTGAAGGAACATGATCCTGTCCTGACCTGCTGGAAAGTCTGGATTTTCAAAGATTGGTGTCAAGGGGCCTGGTATAGAGGAAAAGTTTAATTTTAGGATGCCATGTTTAACAAACTGAGTTAGGTGTCTAGTAATGAAGGGCTGGTCGTCTGCTCGAGTTCCCTTAGTGCCCTCTCTCCAGAAGTGCGCCCCCGCATCATGTCCCGAGAGTGTCAGCTCAAGTCCCACCCATCTCTTACATGATTTATGGTGGAACAGATCAAGGACGCAGGTTCCAAGAGAGGCATAGCTATAGAGTAAGAAATCCGGGAGGCCCAGCCCTCCGGACCGTTTATTCCTACACAGAAGGTGATATGCCAGCCGTGGGTGTTTACCGGACCACACAAATCTAATTATCGCTGATTTGAGCCTGGAGAAGAAGGAGGCCGGAAGGTACAGAGGGATGGTCTGGAAGAAATAGAGTAGGCGGGGTAAAAGATCCATTTTGATTGCATTAATTCTTCCAAGCCAAGATAGGTGAAGTTTATTCCACCTCTCCAGGTCAATCTCTGCGTTGTGTAGTGCAATTTTATGATTAGCATCGTATAAAAGTGAGGACTTAGCGGTTAAGTGTATTCCCAAATAGGCCAGGGAGTCTGATCGCCATTTGAATGGGAACAAGGAGCATAATTGTGATACTAAGAGGGGTGGTAGCGAGATATTTAGCATTTCGGATTTGTGTGTGTTAATTTTAGCCAAATGCAGTTTAATTTCTGATACTATAGGCCCAAAGCCAGAAGGTTGAAGCTCAGCTTTATTCAGTTGAGAGCAAACACCAGGGAGGGGCAGACACCGTTAGTAGGCCCTAACCACCAATTTTTGAAAACACAGCACTTAATGAGAGCCAGAAGGATGAAGCTCAGCTTTATTCAGTTGAGGACAAACACCAGGCAGGGGCAGACACCGTTATTAGGCCCTAACCACCAATTTTTAAAATAACAGCACTTAATGAGAGCCAGAAGGTTGAAGCTCAGCTTTATTCAGTTGAGGAAAAACACCAGGCAGGGGCAGACACCGTTAGTAGGCCGTAACCAAAGTTGAAGGCCAAATGCAGTTTAATATCTGATACTATAGGCCCAAAGCCAGAAGGTTGAAGCTCAGCTTTATTCAGTTGAGAGCAAACACCAGGCAGGGGCAGACACCGTTAGTAGGCCCTAACCACCAATTTTTAAAATAACAGCACTTAATGAGAGCCAGAAGGTTGAAGCTCAGCTTTATTCAGTTGAGGGCAAACACCAGGGAGGGGCAGACACCGTTAGTAGGCCCTAACCACCAATTTTTGAAAACACAGCACTTAATGAGAGCCAGAAGGATGAAGCTCAGCTTTATTCAGTTGAGGACAAACACCAGGCAGGGGCAGACACCGTTATTAGGCCCTAACCACCAATTTTTAAAATAACAGCACTTAATGAGAGCCAGAAGGTTGAAGCTCAGCTTTATTCAGTTGAGGAAAAACACCAGGCAGGGGCAGACACCGTTAGTAGGCCGTAACCAAAGTTGAAGGTCAAATGCAGTTTAATATCTGATACTATAGGCCCAAAGCCAGAAGGTTGAAGCTCAGCTGTATTCAGTTGAGAGCAAACACCAGGGAGGGGCAGACACCGTTAGTAGGCCCTAACCACCAATTTTTAGAAACACAGCACTTAATGAGAGCCAGAAGGTTGAAGCTCAGCTTTATTCAGTTGAGGGCAAACACCAGGGAGGGGCCGACACCGTTAGTAGGCCCTAACCACCAATTTTTAAAATAACAGCACTTAATGAGAGCCAGAAGGTTGAAGCTCAGCTTTATTCAGTTGAGGGCAAACACCAGGGAGGGGAAGACACCGTTAGTAGGCCCTAACCACCAATTTTTGAAATAACAGCACTTAATGAGAGCCAGAAGGTTGAAGCTCAGCTTTATTCAGTTGAGGAAAAACACCAGGCAGGGGCAGACACCGTTAGTAGGCCGTAACCAAAGTTGAAGGCCAAATGCAGTTTAATATCTGATACTATAGGCCCAAAGCCAGAAGGTTGAAGCTCAGCTTTATTCAGTTGAGAGCAAACACCAGGAAGGGGCAGACACCGTTAGTAGGCCCTAACCACCAATTTTTAAAATAACAGCACTTAATGAGAGCCAGAAGGTTGAAGCTCAGCTTTATTCAGTTGAGGAAAAACACCAGGCAGGGGCAGACACCGTTAGTAGGCCTTCACCAAAGTTGAAGGCCAAATGCAGTTTAATTTCTGATACTATAGGCCGAAAGCCAGAAGGTGGAAGCTCCGATTTAGACAGTGGAGGACAATTGGAATTAGGGACTGCAGACAGACTTAGTAGGCTGTCCCCTGTGGACCATGCATACACCACATTAACCCATTGCGCCGTAATGGACACGTAATCTTCCGTGGCCATGCCTACAGGTCCATGCGTCTGTTGTCAGGTGCACCTTTGTACTCACAGATTGCCAGAGTGCATGGACAATGCAGTCTTTTACATGCTGGTGGAGGGTTGGGATGGCTTTTCTCGCAAAAGAAGTGTCGACTGGTTAGCTTGTAGCGTGGTACAGCGTAGTCCATCATGGCCTTATTAATAGTAAATAAAATATATAACTAGGCTCTATGAACTTTTAAATAGGTTCCAGGGGTACACGGGCAGCATTGGTGTGGTCAGTGGAGGAGTATTGCAAGTAGGGGCCGCAGACAGGCTCACAAAGGCCTAAAATAACAAACAGTAGGCAGTCATGGCAGTTTTACATCGGTTACATGGATACACAGGCAGGCACTCCAGGCAGCATTGTGGTCAGTGGAGGAGTATTGCAAGTAGGGGCCGCAGACAGGCTATCAAAGGCCTAAAATAACAAACAATAGGCAGGCATGGCAGTTTTACATCGGTTACATGGATACACAGGCAGCATTGTGGTCAGTGGAGGAGTATTGCAAGGAGTGTCTGACACAGTTAGTACTACAAAAAAATAAATAGATGTTAATGTCTCGCAAAACAACTATAAGTAAAAAAAGGGTGGCATGCTTAGGTACAGGGGTGGGCTCATCTGCAGAGTTTATGACAAAGTAATTTGGCAGTAAATTAGTATTTACTGGTGTCAATATAGGACACTGACCCAGACTACTTTAACTAGCATCATAGATGCAAACAAATTGGTATTGTCAGTGCCAGGCATTGAATGATGTCAGTGCATAGACTAAACATTGGTGGAGCTGTGCGAGATAATTTTGCACGTGGTAGAGCACAGTTTGAGCTGGGGGGGGGAACTCTCTTGTGGCCGGCGGTACCGCCCCAGGGCCCCTCATGTTACAACGGTGTGTCTGACGTTGGGTGCGCACCACCACCACCAGAGACACTACATTGTACTATGAGGGACCCAGTGGCAATGCCATCAACCAAAAGCGGGTACACCCGCCTCCTCAGACAATCAGCACTGTAACGGGTGCTTGCGCCAAGTGTCGAGACAACGGCCCCGTGGGGGGATTTTTCCCATTGGGGGAGGTGTAAACATGTCGTATGCTGGACAAACAGCTGCTGCAAATTAACAGATTGGAACACTCAGTAAGACCAGTCCACAAGCAAGACCTTTTTATAGGAAAGCTAGGTGTCAGCCGGGAAAGGTGGGGCAAAATAATTTGAAATCCAGGAGTGGTTCATTTTAATGAAGGTGAGATCATCCACATTTTGGGTAGCCAGACGAGTCCTTTTTTCTGTCAGTATTGAACCAGCAGCACTGAATACTCTTTCTGATAGCACACTAGCTGCTGGGCAAGCGAGCTCCTGCAACGCATATTCGGCCAATTCAGGCCAGGTGTCTAATTTGGATGCCCAGTAATCAAATGGGAATGACGGTTGAGGGAGAACATCGATAAGGGAAGAAAATTAGTTAGTAACCATACTGGACAAATGTTGTCGCCTGTCACTTTGAATAGATGCTGCAGTACCTGTCCTGTCTGCGGTCATTGCGAAATCACTCCACAACCTGGTCAGAAAACCCCTCTGTCCAACGCCACTTCTGATCTGTGCACCTCTAACACCTCTGACATGTAGCCCCCTGCAGCTCGTGTGAGAACCATCACCGCCGCTGTGTGCTGGGAATGCCTGAATCAAACGGTCTACAAGAGTAGCTTGTTTGGTTGCTAAGATTTGTTCGAGGTTCTCACGTGGCATAATATTTTGCAATTTGCCTTTATAGCGAGGGTCAAGGATGCAGGCCAACCAGTAATCGTCATCGCTCATCATTTTAATAATGCGTGGGTCCCTTTTGAGGATACGTAAGGCATAATCCGCCATGTGGGCCAAAGTTCCTGTTGGCAAATCTGCAGTTGTGCTGGTTTGAGGGGCAGTTACAGGCAAATCTACGTCACTTGTCTCCCTTAAAAAAACAGAACCCGGCCTTGCAACGCCACTAATTTCTGTTGGCCCAGGAGAAGCTTCCTCATTAAAAAAGTACTCATCCCCATCATCCTCCTCGTCCTCCTCTTCCTCTTCGCCCGCTACCGCGTCCTCTACACGGCCCTGACCAGACAATGGCTGACTGTCATCAAGGCTTTCCTCTTCCTCTGCTGCAGACACCTGCTCCTTTATGTGCGTCAAACTTTGCATCAGCAGAAGCATTAGTGGGATGCTCATGCTTATTATGGCGTTGTCTGCACTAACCAGCCGTGTGCATTCCTCAAAACACTGAAGGACTTGACACAGGTCTTGTAGCTTCGACCACTGCACACCTGACAACTCCATGTCTGCCATCCAACTGCCTGCCCGTGTATGTGTATCCTCCCACAAAAACATAACAGCACGCCTCTGTTCGCACAGTCTCTGAAGCATGTGCAGTGTGGAGTTCCACCTTGTTGCAACGTCGATTATTAGGCGGTGCTGGGGAAGGTTCAAAGACCGCTGATAGTTCTGCATACGGCTGGAGTGTACGGGCGAACGGCGGATATGCGAGCAAAGTCTGCGCACTTTGAGGAGCAGGTCGGTAGCCCCGGGTAACTTTTCAGGAAGCACTGCACCACCAGGTTTAAGGTGTGAGCCAGGCAAGGAATGTGTTTCAGTTGGGAAAGGGCTATGGCAGCCATGAAATTCCTTCCGTTATCACTCACAACCTTGCCTGCCTCAAGATGTACAGTGCCCAGCCATGACTGAGTTTCATTCTGCAAGAACTCTGACAGAACTTCCGCGGTGTGTCTGTTGTCGCCCAAACACTTCATTGCCAATACAGCCTGCTGACGCTTGCCACTAGCTGTCCCATAATGGCACACCTGGTGTGCAACAGTGGCAGCTGCGGATGGAGTGGATGTGCGACTGCGGTGTGTGGACGAGCTCTCGCTTCTGCATGAGGAGGAGGAAGAGGAGGAGGGGGGGCGAACGCCTACAGCCAACTCTTTCCTTGACCGTGGACTAGGCAAAACTGTCCCAATATTGCTGTCCCCTGTGGACCCTGCATCCACCACATTCACACAGTGTGCCGTAATGGACACGTAACGTCCCTGGCCATGCCTACTGGTCCAGGCATCTGTTGTCAGGTGCACCTTTGTAGTCACAGACTGCCTGAGTGCATGGACGATGCGGTCTTTAACATGCTGTTGGAGGGCTGGGATGGCTTTTCTAGAAAAGAAGTGCCGACTGGGTGAGAGAGGGTTGGAGATGGTATTCTTGCCGGTGCCCTACATGCAGTGTTTCCTACTACTAACCTGGTGATTCCCTGACTGCTTTGGCCTGGCGACGAAAGCTGCACAGATACTGCAGGTGGTGTGGGAAATGGTGGGCTTACAGGGAGGGAAGGGATGTAGCATTGCTGACTAGCTTCATTGGCCGAGGGTGCTGCAACCTTTAGGGACGTTTGGTAGTTAGTCCAGGCTTGCAAATGCATGGTGGATAAATGTCTATGCATGCAACTTGTATTTAGACTTTTAAGATTCTGACCTCTGCTTAAGGTTGTTGAACATTTTTGACAGATGACTTTGCGCTGATCATTTGGATGTTGTTTAAAAAAATGCCAGACTGCACTCTTTCTACTATCGGATACCTTTTCAGGCATTGCAGACTAAGCTTCTTTAACCGGATGGCCACGCTGTCCTCCAACTGGTTTTGGTTTTGCCACGCATTTTTGGCCAGATACGGGCCCGGTAGATGGAACCTGTTGTGATGTTGATGCCTGCTGCGGCTCCTCCTCCTCCGCTTCAGAACTACTGCCGCCTGCACCCTGTTCCCCCAATGGCTGCCAATCGGGGTCCACAACTGGGTCATCTATGACCTCCTCTTCTATGTCGTGTGCGATTTCGTCTGTGTCACCGTGTAAGCCGGTGGTATAGCGTCCGTGACGGGGCACCATAGTCTCCGCTGGGTTTGATTCTGCCTCAGTACACTGCGAGGGCAATGTTCTGGTCTGAGTCAAAGCATAGTAATCTGGCTGTGGCTGTGCATCTGTGCACTCCATGTCCGATTCAACTTCTAATGGACATGGCCTGTTAACTGTTTCACTGTCTAACCCAGGAATGGTATGTGTAAAGAGCTCCATGGAGTAACCAGTTGTGTCTCCTGACGCATCCTTCTCTCTTGTTCTGGGTGAAGAAGACAAGGAAGCGACTTGTCCCTGACCGGGAGCATCCACTGACGATGCACTGCTCTGACATTTGGCACTTTGCGAGGAGGAGGCGAAAGAGCTAGAGGCAGAGTCAGCAATGAAAGCCAATACTTGTTCCTGCTGCTCCGGCTTCAAAAGTGGTTTTCCTACTCCCAGAAAAGAGAGCGTTCGAGGCCTTGTGTAGCCAGACAACGAACCTGGCTCAACAACTCGAGACTTAGGTGCTGTACTGCTTTTACCACGACCACCTGATGCTCCACCACCACTACCATCATTACCAGCTGACAATGACCGCCCACGGCCACGACCTCTTCCACTAGACTTCCTCATTGCTTGCAAAACGTGACCAAAGTAACACTATTTGTTACTGTAAAACAACTTATAAGGTGAACTCAAACTTCTGTAGGATTTATATATACCTTTATAGGTGCCTGACACTGAAAGGAAAATCAGGCCCAATGTTACACACTAGGTTTTCTGTGGCCCAATAATTTGAGACAGATGGCACACACAGGCCCAGCACTCAAGCAGAAATGCCAATCTTAATCTCCCACTATTTTTTTTTTTTTTTTCTGGGAGAATTTACCCTAAAAAAAAAAAAAAAGGCCCAGTATTACACAGTGTTTTCGATGCCACACAATGAGAGACAGATGCCACACACAGCAATGGCACGGAGGCAGACTTGCCAATATTTATCTCCCACTAATTTTTTTTTTTTTTAAAAGGGAGAATGTACCCCCCCCAAAAAAAATGGCCAACTATTACACAGTGTTTTCAGTGCCACACAATGAGAGAGAGATGCCACACACAGCAATGGCACGGAGGCAGACTTGCCAATCTTTATCTCCCTGCAGTAATCTCAGAAAAGTATGGCAGGCAGCTATAAAAAGGACTGCTGCACACAAAAGTGAGGACAAACACACAAGATAGCTGTGCAGAAAGGAAGGAAAAACAGGATTTGTGCTTTGAAAAAAGCAGTTGGTTTGCACAGCGGCGTACACACAGGCACAGCAACGCAGCTATCAGGGTCAGGGAGCCTTCTAGGGCAGCCCAATGAGCTACAGCGCTGAGGAAAAAAAAATGTAGCTTCCACTGTCCTGCAAACAAAAGGTGGTGTTGGACAGTGGAAATCGCTACAGCACAAGCGGTTTGTGGCTTTATGTACCCTGCCTATCACTATCCCTGCTTCCGAAGAAGCGGCAGCAACCTCTCCCTACGCTCAGATCAGCAGCAGTGAGATGGCGGTCGGCGGGAACGCCCCTTTATAGCCCCTGTGACGCCGCAGAAAGCAAGCCAATCACTGCAATGCCCTTCTCTAAGATGGTGGGGACTGAGATCTATGTCATCACGCTGCCCACACTCTGCGTCCACCTTCATTGGCTGAGAAATGGCGCTTTTAGCGTCATTGAAACGCGACTTTGGCGCGAAAGTCGCGTACCGCATGGCAGACCCCACACAGGGATCGGCTCGGTTTCATGAGACGCCAACTTTGCCAAAAGTCGGCGACTTATGAAAATGAACGATCCGTTTCGCTCAACCCTACTCAGGAGTATTAAAAGCCATTTTCCACTCATCCCCTTGACGGACTCTTATGAGGTTGTACGCCCCCCTGAGGTCAAACTTAGAGAACCACCTAGCACCAGCCACCTGATTGAACAGATCGGGTATCAGCGGCATAGGGTATGGGTCACGAATCGTAATCTGGTTTAACTCCCTGAAATCCAGACACGGGCGTAGTCCGCCATCTTTCTTCTTAACGAAGAAGAACCCCGCTGCCACAGGCGAGGACGAAGGCCTGATGTGCCCTTTGCTCAGACTCTCAGCGATGTAGTCTTTTAAGGCTTGCCTCTCAGGACCAGAGATGTTAAACATCCTAGCTTTCGGCAATTTGGCCCCTGGTTTTAACCTAATAGTGCAGTCATAGGGACGATGTGGTGGCAATTCTGAGCAACCCTTCTCTGAGAACAGATCTGCGAAATCCAGCAGTGACTCAGGAATGCTAGAAGTCACAGCGGACACACACGTGGCCAGGCAATTCTCCTGGCAGAATCCGCTCCACTGGATGATGTCCTGGGTTTTCCAGTCAATCACCGGGTTGTGCATAGCCAACCGTGGAAAACCCAGAACCATTTGTGCAGGCAGATTACTGAGCACCCTACATGTAACTTGCTCCGAATGTAGGACCCCAATGTGGAGTTTAACCTAAGCCACAAACTCAGTAATCTCCCCCTGTGGGAGTGGAGCGGCATTGATAGTGACCACCCGGATAGGATGAGGCAGTTTTTCGATCCTAAAACCTGCTGTGCGCGCAAACTCCTCATCAATAAGATTAGTGGCAGAACCACTATCCACAAACACAGTGATTGGCAGCTCTCTGCCAGCGACCATAACTTTGGCAGGGAGCATGCATTGAGAAACCACAATGGAGGATAAGCATAAGTTCAGATTGGCCTCCTCCACACCCTCTGAGCTTAGTAGTTTTTCTGCCTTTGCGCTTTTCTTAGATAGCAGAGGACAAGTATTAACATAATGACCAGTTTTACCACAGAAAAAACAGGCTCTCTGCTTCCAGAGCAAAGGGGCACGATGCTTCACATGTGACACCCCTGCGATTTGCATAGGCTCCGTGGGCTCATCTGCAGCAACCTCACGTGTACCTACGCTCTCTCCCATAGGCGGCTTCTCTTGCACCCCCTGACGCAGACGGCGATCAATGCGGATAACAAGACTCATAGCGGATTCTAGAGAAGCAGGAGTCTCATACATCAGAAGGGCTTTTTTAACCCTTCCTGAAACCCCATGAACAAACTGACTCCGCAGCGCGGGATCATTCCACCGTGTATCTACCGCCCAGCGGCGAAATTCAGAACAGTAATCCTCCGCCATATGCTCCCCCTGGCAGATAGCGCAAATTTTAGATTCTGCTAGATCCATTCTGTCAGGATCCTCATAAATGAGTCCAAGAGCAGAAAAAAACTCTCCACTGAGTTATATGCAGCAGAATCAGAAGGTAAAGAAAATGCCCATGCTTGAGGATCCCCGTTCAGTAATGACAACACCAGACCCACACGCTGAGCCTCATTACCTGAGGAGATCGGGCGCATACGAAAATATAGTTTACAAGATTCACGAAAAGTAACAAATTTACTGCGTTCCCCAGCAAACATTTCAGGTAAAGGAAACTTTGGCTCAGCAACTCTGCCTGCAGATTCAGCTTGCACATTAGATACTACCAGACCCTGTTGCTGAACTGCCCCCTTCAATTCAGTGACCTGTAAGAACAGCGCCCTCAACTGGCGGGTTATGGAAGTCATGGGATCCATGGAATACAAAAATAGGGCCGATTATAATGTCACGGGGATACTGGGTAGACTTCAACTGATTACCCGGGCCCCTGCAATATCCCTCAGGCTAGGGAAACCCTGTCTGTCCCTCTCCCAGAGTTTACACTGAAGGTGTGCATGTCTGGGCCGCCAGGCCTCTCCCTGATTCCTGCTTCAGAACTAAGCTGAAACCTCCACACACCACCCAGTGATAAGACCTCACACCAACCCCTACAGAAAGCACAGACAGGGAAAACTAAAAATGCAACACGCCGCATACACACTAAGGAAGACACTATAATGTGCACAGGGCAAAACAAAACACAAATGTAGGAAGGAGAAATATGACAAAGGATAATACACCACCAGATACGATATTTCCTCTCCAAGACCACCACTCCGAACCGAGATCACCCGGCACAAGACACAAGCTACAATCGGTGACACCCAAAGCCCAGCAAAACTATTTAAAGGCAATGGGCGTGGCTAACCCTCCAACCCGAGTACAAGCCAGATTAACCCCGGAATATCTGGATCAATCTAGCCGGCGCCACTGAGCATATAGTGGACGAATGAGGAATTACCGCTGTCTGTCGGACACCCTAGTGTGAACAGCGTCCGACATGACAGTTGTGTAGAAGTCTGGTGGATACACAGCTGATAGTCCTACTGAATAAACTGTTAGAATTTGTTTTATGGCAAGAAAAAAGCAGCTAAGAAAAACGAGTGGCCATCATTACTTTAAGAAATGAAGGTCAGTCAGTCTGAAAAATTGGGAATACTTTTAAAGTGTCCCCAAGTGCAGTGGCAAACCATCAAGCGCTACAAAGAAACTGGCTCACATGAGGACCGCCCCAGTAAAGGAAGACCAAGAGTCACCTCTGCTTCTGAGGATAAGTTTATCCGAGTCACCAGCCTCAGAAATCGCAGGTTAACAGCAGCTCAGATTAGAGACCAGGTCAATGCCACACAGAGTTCTAGCAGCAGACACATCTCTACAACAACTGTTAAGAGGAGACTTTGTGCAGCAGGCCTTCATGGTAAAATAGCTGCTAGGAAACCACTGCTAAGGACAGGCGACAAGCAGAAGAGTGTAATAATTATAGGGGATAACTCAGGAGACTACTTGCGTGAAACAAGACAACTACAGGACACAGTTTTATAAGTGGTAAAGTCTATATTATCACACGGTGATTCAAACAGGTGCAGAGAGAAACTCAAGTCCACAACACTTGGTGCAAATAATAAACGCAGCTTAGCAGTCTTCAGAGAAAAATGCAATCAAGCAGAAAGTCTATGAAGCACAGTTATTCTTGAGGATAGTTGACATGAATAAATCCTTGTCTTAGTCCAGACACAGATAGATATGCTTATAGGCAGTTCAAATCATATCTTAGCTCAACCAGGGAGGTCTGGTTAATAGTCTCAGGTTATTGCAGAGCAGCAGCAGCTTACAATCCAGCAAATGCAGATGAAGTAAACACGAGAAGCAGATGAAGGAGGATTACTGGAAACTTTGTATGCAGCAGGAACTCAGAGCAGAGTAGCAGGATCACCACACAGGTTCACAGGAGCAGGTGTATAGCCAGGGAGTAATCAGAGGTCAGGAGCTGGATGCAAGGCAGAATACTCTAGCACAGACTGAAGGCTGGGGTGGAGTTTTATAGCAGGAAGACACAGTGCACATGAGACCAAAGACGCCATCTTGGAAGAGGGCAGTAATGCACAAAAGGTAGAAGATGTTCAGAGTCCTGACATTGCTCCCTCCTTAGAAGTGGCCTCAGGACGATCCTGGACCTGGTTTCTCAGGGAATCTCTGATGAAAATGAGAAATCTTCTGTTGGGCATTGATGTTTTCCACAGGTTCCCAAGAGTCTTCCTCAGGGGGATATCCCTGCCATCTTATCAGATATTGGAGCCAATTCCTGCGAATCCTGGAATCAATAATTTCCTCCACCACAAATTGTTCTTGCCCATCAATCACCACAGGCTGCGGAGGTGGCACAACACATCCCTGGAAGGTATTAGGAGATACAGGCTTTAGTAAAGATACATGAAAAACTGGGTGTACCTTCATTGTCCTAGGCAGCTTCAGCCGGCAGGCCACAGAGCTCACAATACCGTTGATCTTGAAAGGGCCAATGAATTTCTGTCCAAGTTTTTGTGAAGGAACGTTTAACTTCAGATCCTTAGTTGCTAACCACACGGAATCTCCTACCTTGAACATGGGTGCAGGTTTACGGAATCTATCAGCCGATCTCTTATAACGTTCTTGAGCTGTGGTCAGGGATTCCTTCAGAACCTCCAGATTTTGTCTCATCGCAGTCAGCCTTTCCTCCACTGCCGGAACCGGAGAATTAATTGGAGACCTAGGTAAAATACACGGATGATAACCCAGATTGGCAAAGAAAGGTGTAAATTTAGTGGAGGCGCTCTGAGAATTATTATATGAAAATTCGGCTAACGGCAACAACTCCAACCAATCATCCTGGAGATGGCTGACATAGCATCTTAGATATTGTTCCAGCGTCTGGTTGGTACGCTCAGTCTGACCATTTGTCTGGGGATGGTAAGCAGAAGAAAGACAGACATTAATATTGAGTGCAGAGCAAAACCCCTTCCAGAATCTTGAAGTGAACTGTACTCCACGGTCAGAGATAATCTCATCCGGAACCCCGTGCAACCGAAAGACATTCTGTATAACCAAGTTCACTGGATCTTTAGCTGAGGGGAGGCCAGTGCACGGAACAAAATGAGCAGCTTTAGTCAGGCGATCAACTACCACCATGATTGTATTCATGCCCCCTGATGTAGGCAGCTCCACAATAAAGTCCATTGATATAGACCCCCAAGGGCGGGACGGAACCGGTAATGGTTGTAGAAGACCCATAGGTGCCACATGAGGAGTCTTGTAACGGGCACATACCTCGCAAGAGAGAACATAGTCCTTGGTATCCTTCAGGCAAGTTGGCCACCAGAAGAATCGGCTCAGGAACTCTTGTGTCTTCTGTACCCCCCTGTGACCAGCCAACTTGGAGTCATGTACCAACTTGAGGATCTGCAGACGGATGTCCTCAGGGACGTAGATACGTCGATCTCTGAACCACATGCCACCCTTAAACACAAGATTAATATCCACAGGTGGGTTGGCCAGAAATACATCACCGTCATAGGCCTCCCTGCACTCCTTCCACAAGTCCTGATCGTGGATAACTCCGATTAAATTGGCATCAGATAGAATGGTCTTGGACGGGGCTCCAGGTACGGAATCCGCAGCATGGATTCGGGATAAAGCATCAGCCTTCCCATTACGAGAACCTGGACGGTACGAGATAACAATGTTAAGTTGACTTAAAAATAAGTTCCAACGAGCCTGAGGAGAAGAAAGACATCTAGCGGATCTAAGGAACTCTAAATTGTGATGGTCAGTTAGCACTATGATCTGTTGTGCAGCTCCTTGCAGATGATGCCTCCATTCTTTGAAAGCCGCAATAATAGCCAGCAATTCCTTGTCTCCCACGTCGTAATTCTTCTCTGCTGAGGTTAGTCTACGGGAAAAGAAAGCACAAGGATGTAGCAGACCCTTCTCTCCAGTTCTTTGGGAGAGAATAGCCCACAAAACATCAGAAGCGTTCACCTCCACAATGAAAGAAAGTGTTGGATCTGGGTGTATCAACAACGGTGCTGATGTGAAACAGATCTTAAGCCGATCAAAAGCTTCTTGAGCCTGTGATGACCACTTAACCTTCCTCTAGTGTTAGCTTTCTGTTACTCTTTCTTATGTTAACGGGTCGGTTTTGACCCGTGTCTTAAATCACCCCTAGGATACCCTAAAAACAGTTATTTATGATCCAATTTGTTTCTTACCTCTTAGTTACCTTGTTAGGGTTTCTCATCCATGGAAGGATTGATTTTAATATTTTTGTTGTGGCCCCCTGGGCCTTTCATTTGAGAGCATACCCTTCATTTTCAATATAAAAATATTGTCAAATGAACCTCAAGAGAATAATATAAACTTTAAAAAGTTTGTTATATTACCTGACTATTACTGAAGGGTTTTAGAACACATTTCTTAAATGTAAAAAAAATATACATAAATATATATATTTTATATTATTAACTCTAGTAACATCTATGGTGTTACGGGTCAATTTTGACCCATATCTAACTACTTTATGAAAAAGGCAAAAAACCATTTTTTTTTTTTATAGAACTTTAATACAAATAAAAGACGAAAATTATATTAACATTAATAACAATAATAATAAAAGTAGCTTTTCTAGGTCAAACAAACAAACAAACAACAATCAATCAAGCAAATCAAATCAACAGAAATCAAGTACTAGTTTTTAGATGCATTAGTATTTAGATGCATGTGTGGCAAAAAGTGACACTTTTTGTGTGTTCTTTGCAGAGGTATTTTTTGCAGGCGAAGCACTATGTGTTTGTCTTTCTGTCCTTATTGCTAGGGCAGACCTGACACCTCTTTCTTTTAGAATCAGGTGGTCTCACTGGGGTTGTGGCTGATGTTGAGGCAGGGCTGGTTGAGGAGGATGCTGGTGATGATGCTCTTTGTGTTGCTGTGGGTGTGGACGAAGCACTTGTTGAGCTCTGGAGTTGTCGGACCAAGGCTGCAGCGGCTGGGTCTCGGGGCAATCGTTCCCTTTCGTCAATGTGCGCCTTGACAAGGGATCTTCCTAGTTCCTCAAGAAACATCCTCCACTTGTTTTTTTTCTTTGAATTCCATCCTTGGTGAATGTGGATCCACAACACAAATGAATTGCATGCTGACACATCAAGGATGTTGTAAAATACAACCATTGGCCATCTCCTAGTCATTCGCTGGCAAGTGTAGGTGGCAGTCAGCTTGTCCAGGTTGTCCACTCCTTATTTGTTTTTGTTATAGTCCAGGATGATTCTGGGCTTTTTGTCACTTCCTGATGACACAGCTGCATCTTTGTGAAGTGTGGACATCAGTACCACATTCCGTCGTTTTTTGGGGCAGTATGAAACAGCAGTGGTGGTGTCTGTAAAAACAAACTTTGAGGAAAGTGGAGCCCTGTCCTTCATCTGCAACAATTCAGTGGGCAGCTCAGGTTTGGTTTTTTTCCACTGTGCCCACCATAGTGATTTTCCTCCTGAGAAGTTCTTGTCCAAGGTCATAGCTGGTAAAAAAATTGTCACAAGTAATGTGACCCTGCAGTCCAGTAGTCATATCAAGGACTACACGTTTTCCTTGGTTTTTTTCAGGGATGCCGCTTGCAGACTTGCCTGTGTAAATCTGTAGATTCCATGCATAGCTAGTTTTTGCATCACAGGCTGCCCAGATTTTTATCCCGTATTTGCCTGGCTTACTTGACATGTATTGCCGGAAGGGGCAATTTCCACAGAAAGGGAGAAAACGTTCGTCTACTGTCACCTCTGGCCCTGGGTTGAACATCAGTGGAAGGAGCTGCACCCATTTCTCCCAAACATCCCTGATGGGAGCAAGTTTGTCAGATTTTGTTCTGGTGTCTCTGTTGTCAAATCTGAGGACTCTTGATATCATTTGAAACTTTTGAAGTGACATTGTTGCCCGGAAAATATTCCTGCCTCATTGCAGGATTTGTACACTCCAGCAAAGAGAAGAACACCAATGTAGGCGTCCAGGACATCATCATGAAGGTCATTCCACATGTCGCCGTGGACTTTTTTTCCTTCAAGGTTTGTCGTAGCAATAATGACTTTTTTTTATTGACAATGGCATAAACAGATCAAAACATGTCTTGATGTCACTTAGGGTATGTGCACACGTCAGGATTTCTTGCAGAAATTTCCTGAAGAAAACCGGAAATTTTCTGCAAGAAATTCGCATTTTTTTTTTTTGCGTTTTTTTCCCGTTTTTTTCGCGTCTTTTTTAGCATTTTGCAAGCGTAATTAGCTTGCAGAATGCTAAAGTTTTCCAAGCGATCTGTAGCATCGCTTGGAAAACTGACTGACAGGTTGGTCACACTTGTCAAACATAGTGTTTGACAAGTGTGACCAACTTTTTGCTATAGATGCTTAAAAGATAGAATAATAAAAAAAAAAAAAAAAAATGGTTATACTCACCCTCTGCAGACAGCCGATATCCTCAGCGGCGTCCGTTCCTAGATGGTGTGGTTCAGGACCTTTGATGACGTCGCGGTCACGTGAGCGGTCACATGACCGGTCTCGCGACCAATCACAAGACCGCGACGTCATCGCAGGTCCTTCACCACACGCCATCTATAGGAACCGAAGCAGCAGCATGCATCGGTGAGAGGCGGGAACACTCCGGGGGCCATCGAAGGTGAGTATATGACTATTTTTTATTTTAATTCTTTTTTTACCAATTATATGGTGCCCAGTCCGTGGAGGAGAGTCTCCTCTCCTCCACCCTGGGTACCAACCGCATATAATCTGCTTACTTCCCGCATGGTGTGCACAGCCCCGTGCGGGAAGTAAGCAGATCAATGCACTCCTAGGTGTGCGGAATCCCTGAAATTCCGCATTTTGAATGAACATGTTGCTTTTTTCGCGGAAAAAAATGCAACATTTGCACAAAAATGCGGAATACACTGTAAATAATAGGAGGCATATGTAAGCGGTTTTTTCGTGTTTTTATCACGTTTTTATAGCGAAAAAATGCGAAAAATACTGAACGTGTGCACATGGCCTTACTCTTGTCACAGCAAACCTTGTGATCCCAGGGGTCATTTTTATGACATTTGCAGCATCTGCCCTGCCATGTACATCTGGAGGTACTGAGCTCCAACTGATCTTGCCACTTTTGGATTTGAATCTTTCAGCAGCTTCAGCACCAGTGACCTCCTCATCAGACTGATCAGAACTGTCTGTGTCTTCCGGTTGATACTCCACATCATCTTCCTCCTCAGAAACCTGTTCATCTGCATCAGTTTGCTGCTGTGTGTCCTCTGATTCATTATCATCTAAGATATAATCCAGAATTTGGCTTACATCAAATCTTCTCCTCATTGTTGCATGTGTAAACTGGAGATGTATACTCTGCAAAGTACCAACTCTAAGCCGATTTGGCCATACATGCCTGGACATGTCCCTAACTCAAGTTGTTATATTGTGTTTATGAGTTCAGTTTTGGGACTTATTATTGTTTTTTTACTCTTATATTAGACCTGGGTCGAAATTGACCCCAACAACACAAATGTTATAATTTTAATAAGAGCATTTTACAATTTAGTAAAATAGTTTTATTTTATTTTGGGCGGCTGCGGACTGGTATTTGTAGCCGGGGGGGGGGACCAATATCCATGCCCCTTCTCTAGGCTATGAATATCAGCCCGCAGCTGTCTGCGTAGCCTTTACTGGCTATTAAAATAGGGGGACACCCCAAAAAATGACGTTGGGTCCCCCTATATTTTATAGCCAGAAAGACTATGCAGACAGCTGCGGTCTGATATTCATAGCCTAGATAGGGGCCATGGATATTACCCCCCCCGGCTACAAATACCAGTCCGCACCCGCACCAGAAATGGCGCAAAGGCGCGCCAATTCCGGCGCTTAGCCCCTCTCTTCCCACTCCCGTGTAGTGGTGGGATATGGGGTAATAAGGGGTTAATGTCACCTTGCTATTGTAAGGTGACATTAAGCCGGGTTAATAACGGAGAGGCGTCTATAAGACGCCTCTCTGTTATTAATCCAATAGTAAGAAAAGGGTTAATAAAACACGCACACATTAGGAAAAAGTATTTTAATATTTTTCATTTCACCATACTTACCATACTTCAGCGCCTGCAAAAAACATAAAATAATAAACCGTATACTACCTGTCCGCCGTAGTCCAATTAATAACGAGGGTCCCACGACGATCTCCCCTATAGAGCAGTAACATCGGGTGATGTCACTGCTCTATGGGACATCCAGTGACAATGGCTCCTGCAGTGCATCACTGAGGTTACTATAGTTCAAAGTCTCACTTTATGGCAATTGCTGCATGGGAAAATGTCTCATACAGCAATGCCATAAAGTGAGACTAGGGACTTTTTTTTTTACAGCGGCAGAGGAATACCTTCCTCCCGTCATTTTGTATCTGGGTCCCCTGGAGAGCGGTTGCAACAGCTGTTGCTGCTATTCTCCACGGGAGATCGTCGTGGGACACTCGTGGATTTCTGCAGACAGGGAGTATATTGGTTGTTTGTTTTTTTTCATATTTTTTACAGATGACACTGGCTTCGGGATCAAAATGACAAGTAATGGTGAGTATGAAATCTATGTTTAATGTACTGTATGTCTATATGTATGTCATGTATGTAATGTATGAATGTACTGTATGTAGTATGTATGTGTTGTATGTATGTACGTACGCAGTATGTATGTAGCATGTATGTAGCATGTATGTAGCATGAATGTATGTAGTATGTATGTAGCATGTATGTAGTATGTATGTAGTATGTAAGTATGTATGTAGCATGTATGTAGCATGTATGTATGTAGTATGTATGTAGCATGTATGTAGTATGTATGTAGTATGTAAGTATGTATGTAGCATGTATGTAGCATGTATGTATGTAGCATGTACTGTATGTATGTAGCATGTATGTAGCATGTATGTATGGAGTATTTTTTTTTTTTCATTCAACACATTAGCCGGATGATGGGACTACTACTGTCCCATCATTGGCTAATGTGTCAATCACTGTCAGTGTAGCAGGCATCGTCCGATAGAACTTGTAGTCCCATCGGACGATGCCCGCACTGAGCCCCCCGCACACCGCAGAGACACCCTGCACGCCGCACAGACACCCCGCACACCGCACACCCCGCACGCCGCACAGAGACCCCGCATGCCGCAGACATCCCGCACAGAGACACACCGCACAGAGACACTCCACACGCCGCATAGAGCCCCGGCACACACGCAGAGAGCCCCACGGTCACGCACAGACACCGCCCGCACAGGCGCACACACGCAGTCTCCGCCCACGCACCGCCCACACTTCATTATACTGCATAATTTCACTATAGGAACTTCCGATTCCGATTTCCGATATCGCAAAAATATCGGAACTCGGTATCGGAATTCCGATACAGCGAATATCGGCCGATACCCGATATTTGCAGTATCGGAATGCTCAACACTACTGCTAACTTTTTATAGAGTGAAATATTTAATTGCTAGCTTGTCTCTTCTGCTCTATACGAACTGTGTGTCCTCTGAGGTGAATTACACTAGTGATTTGTGTTGCCTCCTGACCCGTTAACCTTTGGTGGAAAATCGGAGCTGGTGGCAGCATACTTTGTTCTGAGCGATTTGAAAACTGTACAGCGAACGGCAGTGTTGATAATTATTGTTCCCGCCTGAGTGGGAGTAACTTAGTTAGTAAGGTTGAAGGAAGACTTTAAGTCTATCTAGTTCAACCCATAGCTTAACATGCCCTGACATGTTGATCCAGAGGAAGGCAAAAAAAAAACCATGTGGCAAAGAGTAAGCTCCACACTGTGGAGTAGTTAAATCGCCCTCGCTGCAGTGAGCCCAATAGCCAGCATATAGCATGCAGCCTTTCTGGCGACTTATTACTCTAGGTGCAGTACCTAATTTGACCTGAGGGTAAGGGGGGTGCCAGAGAGCTGCAAGTTCCCAACCGGAACTGGGATATAGATAAATCCCCTTCAGAAGGAACCAGGGGCAACCAAACAACCCCGGTTCGTGACAAAATGGTGTGAGTAGTGGGGGATGATAAAGGCATCCTCCCCGGGATCCCTGACATACCGGTGGGATCTGTGACATAGTGTTGGCAGCACAGTGTGAACCGTGACACTAAAGAAGCTGGCTGCTCACACAGTGCTGTATCCATGCATATTAATGTAAAGTTGAGTGGAAGTAAAAAGTGTGGTAGAAAAAGGTGCACAAGCAATCAGGATAACTGCAGCCTTCAAAGGATTGTTAAGAAAAGGCCATTCAATAATGGGGAGATTCACAAGGAGTGGACTGCTGCTGGAGTCATTGCTCCAAGAGCCACCACACACAGACGTCTCCAGGACATGGGCTACAGGTGTCACATTCCTTGTGTCAGCCACTCATGACCAATAGACAACGCCAGTAGCGTCTTACCTGGGCCATGGAGGAAAAGAACTGGACTGTTGTCAGTGGTGTTGTTTTCAGATGAAAGTACATTTTGCATTTCATTTGGAAATCAAGGTCCCAGAGTCTGGAGGAAGAGTGGAGAGGCCACAATCCAAGCTGCTGGAGGTCCAGTGTGAAGTCTCCACAATCAGTGATGGTTTGGGGAGCCATGTCATCTGCTGGTGTAGGTCCACTGTGTTTTATCAAGACCAAAGTCAGCGCAGCCGTCTACCAGGAAATATCAGAGCACTTCATGTTTCTCTGTGCCGACAAACTTTCTGGAGATGGAAATGTCATTCTCCAGCAGGACTTGGCCCCTGTCCACACGGCCAAAAGTACCAATACCTGGTGTAAAAACAACAGTATCACTGAGCTTGATTGGCAGCAAACTCACCTGACCTTAACCCCATAGAGAATCTATAGCGTATTGTCAAGAGGAAGATGAGACACCAGACCCAACAATGCAGATGAGCTGAAGGCTGCTATCAAAGCAACCTGGGCTTCCATAACCCCTCAGCAGCGCCACAGGCTGATCGCCTCCATGCCACGCTGCATTGATGCAGTAATTGATGCAAAAGGAGCCTCGACCAAGTATTGAGTGCATTTACTGATCATACATTTCAGTAGGGAACATTTCAGATTTTACATTCACTTTTCAAGCTGGTGTTCTAATTTACTGAGATAATGACTTTTGGGCTTTCATTGGCTATAAGCCATAATCATCAACATTAACAGAAACAAACACGTGAAATAGATCACTCTGTGTGTAATGACTCTATAGAATATAGGAGATTCACTTTTTGATGATATTCTCATTTTGTTAGTAGCACCTGTAGCGGTGTCACTGCCATTTTACATAAAGACAGGTGTGATTGCTGTCTCCCAGCTCTTCAGGACAAATGGTTGATGAAAGGAAAAAGGGAGGGGGGGACCTGAGGGTCATCAAGGGTTTTTAACCCCTTCATGACCCAGCCTATTTTGACCTTAATGACCTGGCCATTTTTTGCAATTCTGACCAGTGTCCCTTTATGAGGTAATAACTCAGGAACGCTTCAACGGATCCTAGCGGTTCTGAGACAGTTTTTTCGTGACACATTGGGCTTCATGTTAGCGGTAAATTTAGGTTGATAATTTTTGCATTTATTTGTGAAAAAAATGGAAATTTAGCAAAAAAATTTGAAAATTTCGCAATTTTCAAATTTTGAATTTTTATTCTGTTAAACGAGAGAGTTATGTGACACAAAATAGTTAATAAATAACATTTCCCACATGTCTACTTTACATCAGCACAATTTTGGAAACAACATTTTTTTTTGCTAGGAAGTTATAAGGGTTAAAATTTGACCAGTGATTTCTCATTTTTACAACGAAATTTACAAAACCATTTTTTTTAGGGACCACCTCACATTTGAAGTCAGTTTGAGGGTTCTATATGGCTGAAAATACCCAAAAGTGACACCAATCTAAAAACTACACCCCTCAAGGTGCTCAAAACCACATTCAAGAAGTTTATTAACCCTTCAGGTGCTTCACAGCAGCAGAAGCAACATGGAAGGAAAAAATGAACATTTAACTTTTTAGTTGGGGTCACAAAAATGATATTTTAGCAACAATTTTATTATTTTCCCAAGGGTAAAAAGAGAAACTGGACCACAAATGTTATTGTACAATTTGTTCTGAGTACGCAGATACCCCATATGTGGGGGAAACCACTGTTTGGGCGCACGACAGGGCTCGGAAGGGAAGGCGCGCCATTTGACTTTTTGAATGAAAAATTGACTCCAATCTTTAGCGGACACCATGTCGCGTTTGGAGAGCCCCTGTGTGCCTAAACATTGGAGCTCCCCCACAAGTGACCCCATTTTGGAAACTAGACCCCCCCAAGGAGCTTATCTAGAAGCATAGTGAGCACTTTGAACCCCCAGGTGATTCACAAATTGATCCGTAAAAATGAAAAAGTACTTTTTTTTCACAAACAATTTCTTTTAGCCTCAATTTTTTCATTTTCACATGGGCAACAGGATAAAATGGATCCTAAAATGTGTTGGGCAATTTCTCCTGAGTACACGGATACCCCATATGTGGTCACAAACCACTGTTTGTGCACACGGCAAGGCTCGGGAAGGGAAGGCGCGCCATTTGACTTTTGACTGAAAAATTAGCTCCAATCGTTAGCGGACACTATATCGCGTTTGGAGAGCCCCTGTGTGCCTAAACATTGGAGCTCCCCCACAAGTGACCCCATTTTGGAAACTAGACCCCCCAAGGAGCTTATCTAGAAGCATAGTGAGCACTTTGAACCCCCAGGTGATTCACAAATTGATCCGTAAAAATGAAAAAGTACTTTTTTTTCACAAACAATTTCTTTTAGCCTCAATTTTTTCATTTTCACATGGGCAACAGGATAAAATGGATCCTAAAATGTGTTGGGCAATTTCTCCTGAGTACACTGATACCTCACATGTGGGGGTAAACCACTGTTTGGGCGCACGGCAGGGCTCGGAAGGGAAGGCGCGCCATTTGACTTTTTGAATGAAAAATTAGCTCCAATCGTTAGCGGACACCATGTCGTGTTTTGGAGAGCCCCTGTGTGCCTAAACATTGGAGCTCCCCCACATGTGACCACATTTTGGAAACTAGACCTCCCATGGGACTAATCTAGATGTGCGTTGACCACTTTGAACCCCCAAGTGCTTCACAGAAGTTTATAACGCAGAGCCGTGAAAATAAAAAATCATTTTTCTTTCCTCAAAAATTATGTTTCAGCAAGCAATTTTTTATTTTCACAAGGGTAACAGGAGAAATTGGACCCCAATAGTTGCTGCTCAGTTTGTCCTGAGTATGCTGGTACCCCACTGTTTGGGCACACGTCGGGGCTCAGAAGGGAAGTAGTGACGTTTTGAAATGCAGACTTTGATGGAATGGTCTGCGGGCGTCACGTTGCGTTTGCAGAGCCCCTGATGTGCCTAAACAGTAGAAACCCATCCCGCAATTGACCCCATTTTGGAAACTAGGCCCCCAATGAACTTATCTAGACATGTGGTGAGCACTTTGAACCCCCAAGTGCTTCACAGAAGTTTACAATGCAGAGCTGTGAAAATAAAAAAATCATTTTTCTTTTCTCAAAAATTATGTTTTAGTAAGCAATTTTTTATTTTCACAAGGGTAACAGGAGAATTTGGACCCCAATATTTGTTGCCCTTTTTGTCCTGAGTATGCTGAAACCCCATATGTGGGGGTAAACCACTGCTTGGGCACACGTCGGGGCTCGGAAGGGAAGTAGTGACGTTTTGGAATGCAGACTTTGATGGAATGGTCTGCGGGCGTCACATTGCGTTTGCAGAGCCCCTGATGTGCCTAAACAGTAGAAACCCCCCACAAGTGACCCCATTTTGGAAACTAGACCCCCAAAGAACTTATCCAGATGTGTAGTGAGCACTTTGAACCCCCAAGTGCTTCACAGAAGTTTATAACGCAGAGCCGTGAAAATAAAAAATCATTTTTCTTTCCTCAAAAATTATGTTTTAGCAAGCAATTTTTTATTTTCGCAAGGGTAACAGGAGAAATTGGACCCCAATAGTTGTTGCCCAGTTTGTCCTGAGTATGCTGGTACCCCATATGTGGGGGTAAACCACTGTTTGGGCGCACGTCAGGGCTCGAAAGGGAGGGAGCACCATTTGACTTTTTGAATGCAAGATTGGCTGGAATCAAAGGTGGCGCCATGTTGCGTTTGGAGACCCCTGATGTGCCTAAACAGTGGAAACCCCTCAATTCTAACTCCAACACTAATCCCAACACACCCCTAACCCTAATCCCAACTCTAGCCATAACCCTAATCACAACCCTAACCCCAACACACCCCTAACCACAACCCTAACCTCGACACACCCCTAACCCTAATCCCAACCCTAACCACAACCCTAACCACAACACACCCCTAAACCTAACCCTAACCACAAGCCTAATCTTAACCCTATTTCCAACCCTAGCCCTAATTCCAACCCTAACTCTAATTCCAACCCTAACCCTATGGCTTTGCGCCCACTTTGCGGATTCGTGTGAGATTTTTCCGCACCATTTTTGAAAAATCCACAGGTAAAATGCACTGCGTTTTACCTGCGGATTTACCGCGGATTTCCAGCATTTTTTTGTGCGGATTTCACCTGCGGATTCCTGTTGAGGAACAGGTGTAAAACACTGCAGAATCCGCACAAAGAATTGACATGCTGCGGAAAATACAATGCAGCGTTTTCGCGCGGTATTTTCCGCACCATGGGCACAGCGGATTTGGTTTTCCATAGGTTTACATGGTACTGTAAACCTGATGGAAAACTGCTACGAATCCGCAGCAGCCAATCCGCTGCAGATCCGCAGCCAAATCCGCACCGTGTGCACATAGCCTGAGGGTATGTGCCCACGCTGCGGATTCCATTGCGGAATTGATAAATCCGCAGTGCAAAACCGCTGCGGTTTTTACTGCGGATTTATCGCGGTTTCTAGAGCGGTTTCCGCTGCAGGTTTACACCTGCAGTTTTCTATTGGAGCAGGTGTAAACCCGCAGCAGAATCCGCACAAAGAATTGACATGCTGCGGAATATAAACTGTTGCGTTTCCGCGCGTTTTTTTCCGTAGCATGTGCACTGCGGATTTCGTTTCCCATAGGTTTACATTGTACTGTAAACTTATGGGAAACCGCTGCGGACCCGCAGCTGCAGAAACACTGCGGTTCCGCAGCGAAATCCGCAGCGTGTGCACATACCCTAATTCTAACCCTAATTCTAACCCTAATTCTAACCCTAGCCCTAACCCTAACCCTAGTTCTAACCCTAACCCTAGTGTAAAAATAAAAATAAAAGTAAATATATTTTCTTTATTGTATTATTGTCCCTACCTATGGGGGTGATAAAGGGGGGGTTCATTTACTATTTTTTTTATTTTGATCACTGTGATAGGTTTTATCACATTGATCAAAATGTACCTAGAACGAATCTGCCGGCCGAAAGATTCGGCGGGCGCACTGCGCATGCATCTGCCATTTTGGAAGATGGCGGCGCCCATGGAGCAGACGGACGGACACACCAGGAGGCTCGGTAAGTATGAGGGGGGGGGATCGGAGCACGGGGGGGGGGGGGGATCGGAGCACGGGGGGAGCAGAGCACAGGACGGAGGACTGGGGAGGTGATCGGTGGCGGTGGGGGAAGCAGATCAGGGTTTCCAGCCATGGCCGATGATATTGCAGCATCGGCCATGGCTGGATTGTAATATTTCACCATTTTCATAGGTGAAATATTACAAATCGCTCTGATTGGCTGTTTCACTTTCAACAGCCAATCAGAGCGATCGTAGCCCCCCTGGGCTGAAGTACCACTACCCGTGTCCCTGCAGATCGGGTGAAATTGGAGTTAACCCTTTCACCCAATCTGCAGGGACGCGATCCCTCCATGACGCCACATAGGCGTCACAGGTCGGATTGGCACCGACTTTCATGACGCCTATGTGACGTCACAGGTCGGGAAAGGGTTAATATTTTCTATGACAATGCTGTTTCTTTACAGGGATGATACATGGGAGGGGGGACGATACACGGGAGGGAGGACAATACGCTGGAAGGTTGAACGATATGCCGGAAGGGAGATGGTAGGCCGAATGGGGGACGATACATGAAAGGGGGGACAATACATGGGAGGAGGGACGATACATGGGAGAAGGAACGATACACCGGAGGGGGGACGATACTCCAGAGGGGGGACGATACATGGGAGGGAGGACGATACATGGCAGGAGGCACGATACATGGGAGGGGGGACGATACTCCAGAGGGGGGACGATACATGGAGGGAGGACGAAACATGGCAGGAGGGACGATACATGGGAGGGGGGACGATACTCCAGAGGGGGGACGATACATGGGAGGGAGGACGATACATGGCAGGAGAGACGATGTTATGATCCTAGTGGCAAGGATCGCAGGTCGGACTAGCTAAGTAACTGAACAGACTACTAGCTCTGGGGAAGTGGTAACTAGATTGACCGCAACCTGATCCTATCCGCAAACAACTATAGGCAGCCGTGGAACGTTACCTAAAAATCCTAGACGTCTCGTCACGGCCTGAGAAACTGACTATTCCTGGAGGGAAAGTAAGTCCTCACTTGCCTCAGTGGAAGACCCCAAAGATATAGAATAGCCCCCCACAAATATTAACGGTGAGTTAAGGGGAAAGCACAAACGCAGAGATGAAATCAGATTTAGCAAATGAGGCCCACTAATACTAGATAGCAGAAAATAGGAAGGAAACTGTGCGGTCAATAAAAAACCCTATTCAAAATATCCACGCAGAGATTGCTCGAGCCCCTGCACCAACTAACGGTGCGGGGGAAGCAACTCCGTACCCCAGAGCTTACCAGCAAAAAGAAATCACATGTTAGCAAGCTGGACTAGACTCATCATACACAGAAATCATATTGCAGGCAGATGAGCAAAAAATATTCAAACAGAACTTAGCTTATCCTGAAGGGGCAGAAAACGAGATAATCAGGAGTAATCAGAATAGCACTGAATACATTGACAGCCGGCAACAAGTGGAAGTGAAGCAGAGCTAAATAGGAGCCTCCCTGGTGAATAACGAGGCAGCTGATCCAGCAGACCCACAGGATAATAAACCAAACCACCAGGGGGAGCCAAAAAACCAAAGTCACACAATACCATCTGTGACCACAAGAGGGAGCCTGAAAACGGAGTTCACAACAGGACGATACATGGCAGGAGGGGGACGATACATGGCAGGAGGGGGACGATACATGGGAGGGGTGTCAGGAACATGAGGTATTTGTGTATTATCGCGCACACTGAGCTCTGCTACATCCAAGAGCCGAGAACAGACACCCGCTAGATTCGACCCGCCCTTCTTTACTCTGCTTGTGTGTGTGTGTAACCCAAAACCCCTCATTTCCCTCCTCCCTCAAGAATTTGTATGGCTTGAGCTGCAAGCAGGTCACCCTACCCCACTCATTCCCTCCTCCCACCTGGTACTGGTTAAAACTGGTATAGGAAGCACGAGCTTCTATTGTTCTTTCAAGGTTATATATATTGGCACCAATCAGGGCTAGACATATAAGAATTATAGATTACGGATGTCCATCGAGGGATCTTTTAACTCCCTGAAATCGCTAGAAGCTAAATCCAACGAGTGAAAAGTGCAGTTTTCTCCATAAGCGGGTCATGTAACCGCGACCTGGTGCATCTTCTGATGATTGTGCCTGTCGTATATGAGATTCCTACAGCGAGCTAGGCATAAAAATGGTTATTATAACACTAAGTAAAGGGGAGGTTTCAGCCTCTAAGTGAGGTCACCACATGGGGGAGTGCCTTGGTTTTAGGCTAGGAAATAACTGAGTGAAGCAGGTGTTTTCAAGTGTCTTTGTCTGGGGTCTAGCTGCTATACAGATGTGCTATGCATCTAGATGTGTCCCCATCATCCACAGCACACGGTCAGCCATCAGATGATGACATAACAAAATGTAAATAATTTTTCAACGTTAATCCCATTTTATTTGTAGTTGTATTGTACATATGATATTTGTTTTCTTTCCTTTCTAATATCTTTTTATACCTCTGTAAACACTGCCTACCTTTTTTGGACTAAAATATAAAAATTACTAGCTTATCTCTTCTTGCTCTATAACAAACTGTCGCGTCCTCTGAAGTGAATTACGCTACTAATCTGGGATGGCTTCCGACCTGTTAATAATTCAAAATTTGTAGCTGGTGGCAGCGGAATTTGTCCTGTGCAATTGGGAGTCTTTGCAGCGACCGGCGGCGTTGATAATTATTGATCCAGCCAGAGTGGCAGTACTTATATATCGTCCTCGCTGCAGTGTGCCCAATAGCCAGTACATGGCAGGCAGCCTTTCTGACGACTAATTATCCTAGGTGCAGTACCCTGACTGACCTGTGAGTAAGGGGGGCGCCAGAGAGCTGCAAGTTCCAAACTGGAGCTCGGAAGTGGGATAAAGATAAATCCCCTTCAGAAGGAAGCAGGGGCAACCAAACAACCCCGGTTCGTGACATATTAGTGTGAGTGGTGGGGATGATAAAGGTATCCTCCCCGTGATCCGTGACATATTGGTGGCAGCGCGGTGGGATTCCTGACAAAGGGGGACGATACATGGGAGGGAGGACGATACTCCGGAGGGGGGATGATACACGGGAGGGGAGATACACTGGAGGGGGGACGATATATGTGAGGGGGGAACATACACCAGAGGGGGGACGATACACGGGAGGCGGGACGATACACGGGAGATACACTGGAGGGGGGACGATATATGTGAGGGGAGACGATACACCAGAGGGGGGATGATACATGGGAGGGGGGACGATACATGGGAGGGACAATACGCTGGAGGGGAACGATACACCAGAGGGGGACAATACATGGGGGGGACGATACATGGGGGGGAACGATACATGGGAGGGGGGACGATACATGGGAGTGGGGCCGATACACCAGAGGGGGGACGATACATGGGTGGGAGGGGGGACGATACATGGGAGGGGGGGACGATACATGGGAGGGGGTACGATACATTGGAGGGGGGACGATACATGGGAGGGGGGGACGATACATGGGAGGGGGGATGATACATGGGAGGGGGGACGATACACGGGAGGGGGGACGATACACGGGAGGGGGGACGATACGCCGGAGTATACAGGGGGAAGGTAATGACTAGGGCTAATGTGCAGGGCTGAGCCTTGGAGACGCAGGCGCACAGGTGTATATATATATATATATATATATATATATATATATATCTACTATATAATTGTCTAAGGGTACTTCCGTCTGTCCTTCTGTCTGTCGCGGTTATTCGTTCGCTGATTGGTCTCACCAGCTGCCTGTCATGGCTGCCACGACCAATCAGCGATGCGCACAGTCCGGAAGAAAATGTCCGCTCCTTACTCCCTGCACTCACTGCCCGGCACCCGCATACACCCCTCCGCTCACCGCTCACACAGGGTTAATGCCGGCGGTAACGGACCGCGTTATGCCGCGGGTTACTCACTCAGTTACAGCTGCTAGTAACCCTGTGTGACCAAGTTTTTTACTATTGACGCAGCCTATGCAGCGCCAATAGTAAAAAACATCTAATGCTAAAAATAATTTAAAAAATACAAAATGATTATATACTCACCTACGCCGCCTTTCCCGCTCCTCGCAATGCAACCGGCAGGTTCCGGTCGCACGGGTAGTCTGGCAGAAGGACCTGCAATGACGTCACGGTCATGTGACCGCTACACGGTCACGTGACCGCGACGTCATCACACCCTGGGATCGGAAGATGCCGCCTGCACCCCACACAGGTGACAGAGCTACAACGCGCCTGCGGAAGGTGAGTATATGTTTATTTTTTATTTTTTTTAACCTGTGTCATACGTCACTGGGCAATATACTACGTCACTGGGCAATATACTACGTCACTGGGCAATATACTACGTCACTGGGCAATATACTACATGGGCAATATACTACATCACTGGGCAATATACTACATGACTGGGCAATATACTACGTGGGCTGTGCAATATACTACATGACTGGGCAATATACTACGTCACTGGGCAATATACTAGGTGGCTGGGCAATATACTACATGACTAGGCAATATACTACGTCACTGGGCAATATACTACGTCACTGGGCAATATACTACGTGACTGGGCAATATACTAGGTGACTGGGCAATATACTACATGACTAGGCAATATACTACGTCACTGGGCAATATACTACGTCACTGGGCAATATACTACGTGACTGGGCAATATACTACGTCACTGGGCAATATACTACGTCACTGGGCAATATACTACGTCACTGGGCAATATACTACATGGGCAATATACTACATCACTGGGCAATATACTACATGACTGGGCAATATACTACGTGACTGGGCAATATACTACGTGGCTGGGCAATATACTACGTCACTGGGCAATATACTACGTCACTGGGCAATATACTACGTGACTGGGCAATATACTACGTCACTGGGCAATATACTACGTCACTGGGCAATATACTACGTCACTGGGCAATATACTACATGGGCAATATACTACATCACTGGGCAATATACTACATGACTGGGCAATATACTACGTCACTGGGCAATATACTACATGGGCAATATACTACATCACTGGGCAATATACTACATGACTGGGCAATATACTACATCACTGGGCAATATACTACATGACTGGGCAATATACTACGTGGGCTGTGCAATATACTACATGACTGGGCAATATACTACGTCACTGGGCAATATACTAGGTGGCTGGGCAATATACTACGTCACTGGGCAATATACTACATGGGCTGTGCAATGTACTACGTCACTGGGCAATATACTACGTCACTGGGCAATATACTACGTCACTGGGCAATATACTACATGACTGGGCAATATACTACGTCACTGGGCAATATACTACGTCAATGGGCAATATACTACGTCACTGGGAAATATACTACGTCACTGGGCAATATACTACGTCACTGGGCAATATACTACATGACTGGGCAATATACTACGTCACTGGGCAATATACTACGTGGCTGGGCAATATACTACGTCACTGGGCAATATACTACGTGGCTGGGCAATATACTACGTCACTGGGCAATATACTACATGGGCTGTGCAATATACTACGTCACTGGGCAATATACTACGTCACTGGGCAATATACTACGTCACTGGGCAATATACTACATCACTGGGCAATATACTACATGACTGGGCAATATACTACGTCACTGGGCAATATACTACGTCACTGGGCAATATACTACATGACTGGGGAATATACTACGTCACTGGGCAATATACTACGTCACTGGGCAATATACTACGTGGCTGGGCAATATACTACGTCACTGGGCAATATACTACGTGGCTGGGAAATATACTACGTGACTGGGCAATATACTACGTGGCTGGGCAATATACTACGTCGCTGGGCAATATACTACGTGACTGGGCAATATACTACGTGACTGGGCAATATACTACGTGACTGGGCAATATACTACGTGGCTGGGCAATATACTACGTGACTGGGCAATATACTACGTGGCTGGGCAATATACTACGTGGCTGGGAAATATAATACGTGACTGGGCAATATACTACGTGGGCTGTGCAATATACTACGTGACTGGGCAATATACTACGTCACTGGGCAATATACTACGTGACTGGGCAATATACTACGTGGCTGGGCAATATACTACGTGACTGGGCAATATACTACGTGGCTGGGCAATATACTACGTGACTGGGCAATATACTACGTGGCTGGGCAATATACTACATGGCTGGGAAATATACTACGTGACTGGGCAATATACTACGTGGGCTGTGCAATATACTACGTGACTGGGCAATATACTACGTGACTGGGCAATATACTACGTGACTGGGCAATATACTACGTCGCTGGGCAATATACTACGTGACTGGGCAATATACTACGTGACTGGGCAATATACTACGTGGCTGGGCAATATACTACGTGACTGGGCAATATACTACGTGGCTGGGCAATATACTACGTGGCTGGGAAATATACTACGTGACTGGGAAATATACTACGTGGCTGGGCAATATACTACGTGGCTGGGCAATATACTACGTGACTGGGCAATATACTACGTGGCTGGGCAATATACTACGTGACTGGGCAATATACTACGTGGCTGGGCAATATACTACGTCGCTGGGCAATATACTACGTGACTGGGCAATATACTACGTGACTGGGCAATATACTACGTGGCTGGGCAATATACTACGTGACTGGGCAATATACTACGTGGCTGGGAAATATACTACGTGACTGGGCAATATACTACGTGACTGGGCAATATACTACGTCACTGGCCAATATACTATGTGACTGGGCAATATACTACGTGGCTGGGCAATATACTACGTCGCTGGGCAATATACTACATGGCTGGGCAATATACTACATGGGCTGTGCAATATACTACGTCACTGGGCAATATACTACGTCACTGGGCAATATACTACGTGGCTGGGAAATATACTACGTGACTGGGCAATATACTACGTGGGCTGTGCAATATACTACGTCGCTGTGCAATATACTATGTGACTGGGCAATATACTACGTCACTGGGCAATATACTACGTGACTGGGCAATATACTACGTGGCTGGGCAATATACTACGTCGCTGGGCAATATACTACGTGACTGGGCAATATACTACGTGACTGGGCAATATACTACGTGGCTGGGCAATATACTACGTCGCTGGGCAATATACTACGTGACTGGGCAATATACTACGTGGCTGGGCAATATACTACGTGACTGGGCAATATACTACGTGGCTGGGCAATATACTACGTGACTGGGCAATATACTACGTGGCTGGGCAATATACTACGTGGCTGGGCAATATACTACGTGACTGGGCAATATACTACGTGGCTGGGCAATATACTACGTGGCTGGGCAATATACTACGTGACTGGGCAATATACTACGTGGCTGGGCAATATACTACGTGGCTGGGCTATATACTACGTGGCTGGGAAATATACTACGTGGCTGGGCAATATACTACGTGGCTGGGCTATATACTACGTGGCTGGGCAATATACTACGTGGCTGGGCAATATACTACATGGCTGGGCAATATACTACTTGGCTGGGCAATATACTACGTGGCTGGGCAATATACTACGTGACTGGGCAATATACTACGTGGCTGGGCAATATACTACGTGACTGGGCAATATACTACGTGGCTGGGCAATATACTACGTCGCTGGGCAATATACTACGTGACTGGGCAATATACTACGTGGCTGGGCAATATACTACGTGACTGGGCAATATACTACGTGACTGGGCAATATGCTACGTCACTGGCCAATATACTATGTGACTGGGCAATATACTACGTGGCTGGGCAATATACTACGTCGCTGGGCAATATACTACGTGGCTGGGCAATATACTACGTGGCTGGGCTATATACTACGTGGCTGGGCAATATACTACGTGGCTGGGCAATATACTACATGGCTGGGCAATATACTACTTGGCTGGGCAATATACTACGTGGCTGGGCAATATACTACGTGACTGGGCAATATACTACGTGGCTGGGCAATATACTACGTGACTGGGCAATATACTACGTGGCTGGGCAATATACTACGTCGCTGGGCAATATACTACGTGACTGGGCAATATACTACGTGACTGGGCAATATACTACGTGGCTGGGCAATATACTACGTGACTGGGCAATATACTACGTGACTGGGCAATATGCTACGTCACTGGCCAATATACTATGTGACTGGGCAATATACTACGTGGCTGGGCAATATACTACGTCGCTGGGCAATATACTACGTCGCTGGGCAATATACTACATGGGCTGTGCAATATACTACGTCACTGGGCAATATACTACGTCACTGGGCAATATACTACGTGGCTGGGAAATATACTACGTGACTGGGCAATATACTACGTGGGCTGTGCAATATACTACGTGACTGGGCAATATACTACGTCACTGGGCAATATACTACGTGACTGGGCAATATACTACGTGGCTGGGCAATATACTACGTCGCTGGGCAATATACTACGTGACTGGGCAATATACTACGTGACTGGGCAATATACTACGTGACTGGGCAATATACTACGTGGCTGGGCAAAATACTACGTGGCTGGGAAATATACTACGTCACTGGGCAATATACTACGTCGCTGGGCAATATACTACGTGACTGGGCAATATACTACGTCACTGGGCAATATACTACGTGACTGGGCAATATACTACATCAGTGGGCAATATACTACGTGTCTGGGCAATATACTACGTGACTGGGCAATATACTACGTCACTGGGCAATATACTACGTGGGCTGTGCAATATACTACGTCGCTGGGCAATATACTACGTGACTGGGCAATATACTACGTGACTGGGCAATATACTACGTGACTGGGCAATATACTATGTGACTGGGCAATATACTACGTGGCTGGGCAATATACTACGTCACTGGGCAATATACTACGTGACTGGGCAATATACTACGTGGGCTGTGCAATATACTACGTCGCTGGGCAATATACTACGTGACTGGGCAATATACTACGTGACTGGGCAATATACTACGTGACTGGGCAATATACTACGTAGCTGGGCAATATACTACATCACTGGGCAATATACTACGTGACTGGGCAATATACTACGTGACTGGGCAATATACTACGTGACTGGGCAATATACTACATCACTGGGCAATATACTACGTGACTGGGCAATATACTACGTGACTGGGCAATATACTACGTGACTGGGCAATATACTACATCACTGTGCAATATACTACATGGGCTGTGCTGTATACTACGTGACTGGGCAATATACTACGTAGCTGGGCAATACACTACGTCACTGGGCAATATACTACGTGGCTGGGCAATATACTACGTAACTGGGCAATATACTACGTGGCTGGGCAATATTCTACGTCACTGGGCAATATACTACGTGACTGGGCAATATACTACGTCACTGGGCAATATACTACGTGACTGGGCAATATACTACATCACTGGCCAATATACTATGTGACTGGCCAATATACTATGTGACTGGGCAATATACTACGTCGCTGGGCAATATACTACGTGACTGGGCAATATACTACATCACTGGCCAATATACTATGTGACTGGGCAATATACTACGTGGCTGGGCAATATACTACGTGGCTGGGCAATATACTACGTGACGGGGCAATATACTACGTGACTGGGCAATATACTACGTGACAGGGCAATATACTACGTGGCTGGGCAATATACTACGTGACTGGGCAATATACTACGTAGCTGGGCAATATACTACGTCACTGGGCAATATACTACGTCACTGGGCAATATACTACGTGGCTGGGCAATATACTACGTCGCTGGGCAATATACTACGTGACTGGGCAATATACTACGTGGCTGGGCAATATACTACGTGACTGGGCAATATACTACGTCGCTGGGCAATATACTACGTGGCTGGGCAATATACTACGTGGCTGGGCAATATACTACGTGGCTGGGCAATATACTACGTGACTGGGCAATATACTACGTGGCTGGGCAATATACTACGTGGCTGGGCAATATACTACGTGACTGGGCAATATACTACGTGGCTGGGCAATATACTACGTGGCTGGGCAATATACTACGTGGCTGGGCAATATACTACGTGGCTGGGCAATATACTACGTGGCTGGGCAATATACTACGTGACTGGGCAATATACTACGTGACTGGGCAATATACTACGTGGCTGGGCAATATACTACGTGGCTGGGCAATATACTACGTGACTGGGCAATATACTACGTGGCTGGGCAATATACTACGTGGCTGGGCAATATACTACGTGACTGGGCAATATACTACGTGGCTGGGCAATATACTAGGTGACATGGCAATATACTACGTGGCTGGGCAATATACTACGTGGCTGGGTAATATACTGGGCAATATACTACGTGACTGGGCAATATACTACGTGGCTGGGCAATATACTACGTGGCCGGGCAATATACTACGTGACTGGGCAATATACTACGTGGCTGGGCAATATACTACGTGGCTGGGCAATATACTACGTGGCTGGGCAATATACTACGTGACTGGGCAATATACTACGTGGCTGGGCAATATACTACGTGGCTGGGCAATATACTACGTGACTGGGCAATATACTACGTGACTGGGCAATATACTACGTGGCTGGGCAATATACTACGTGGCTGGGCAATATACTACGTGACTGGGCAATATACTACGTGGCTGGGCAATATACTACGTGGCTGGGCAATATACTACGTGGCTGGGCAATATACTACGTGACTGGGCAATATACTACGTGGCTGGGCAATATACTACGTGGCTGGGCAATATACTACGTGACTGGGCAATATACTACGTCACTGGGCAATATACTACGTCACTGGGCAATATACTACGTCACTGGGCAATATACTACGTGGCTGGGCAATATACTACGTGGCTGGGCAATATACTACGTGACTGGGCAATATACTACGTGACTGGGCAATATACTACGTGGCTGGGCAATATACTACGTGGCTGGGCAATATACTACGTGACAGGGCAATATACTACGTGGCTGGGCAATATACTACGTGACTGGGCAATATACTACGTAGCTGGGCAATATACTACGTCGCTGGGCAATATACTACGTCACTGGGCAATATACTACGTGGCTGGGCAATATACTACGTCACTGGGCAATATGCTACGTGGCTGGGCAATATACTACGTTGCTGGGCAATATACTACGTGACTGGGCAATATACTACGTGGCTGGGCAATATACTACGTGACTGGGCAATATACTACGTCGCTGGGCAATATACTACGTGGCTGGGCAATATACTACGTGGCTGGGCAATATACTACGTGGCTGGGCAATATACTACGTGGCTGGGCAATATACTACGTGACTGGGCAATATACTACGTGGCTGGGCAATATACTACGTGCCTGGGCAATATACTAGGTGCCTGGGCAATATACTACGTGGCTGGGCAATATACTACGTGGCTGGGCAATATACTACGTGGCTGGGCAATATACTACGTGGCTGGGCAATATACTACGTGGCTGGGCAATATACTACGTGGCTGGGCAATATACTACGTGGCTGGGCAATATACTACGTGGCTGGGCAATATACTACGTGGCTGGGCAATATACTACGTGACTGGGCAATATACTACGTGACTGGGCAATATACTACGTGACTGGGCAATATACTACGTGGCTGGGCAATATACTACGTGGCTGGGCAATATACTACGTCGCTGGGCAATATACTACGTGGCTGGGCAATATACTACGTGGCTGGGCAATATACTACGTGACTGGGCAATATACTACGTGGCTGGGCAATATACTACGTGGCTGGGCAATATACTACGTGGCTGGGCAATATACTACGTGGCTGGGCAATATACTACGTGACTGGGCAATATACTACGTGGCTGGGTAATATACTAGGTGGCTGGGCAATATACTAGGTGACTGGGCAATATACTAGGTGACATGGCAATATACTACGTGGCTGGGCAATATACTACGTGGCTGGGCAATATACTACGTGACTGGGCAATATACTACGTGACTGGGCAATATACTACGTGGCTGGGCAATATACTACGTGGCTGGGCAATATACTACGTGACTGGGCAATATACTACGTGGCTGGGCAATATACTACGTGGCTGGGCAATATACTACGTGGCTGGGCAATATACTACGTGACTGGGCAATATACTACGTGGCTGGGCAATATACTACGTGGCTGGGCAATATACTACGTGACTGGGCAATATACTACGTGACTGGGCAATATACTACGTGACTGGTCAATATTCTACGTGGCTGGGCAATATACTACGTGGCTGGGTAATATACTACGTGGCTGGGCAATATACTACGTGGCTGGGCAATATACTACGTGGCTGGGCAATATACTACGTGACTGGGCAATATACTACGTGGCTGGGCAATATACTACGTGGCTGGGCAATATACTACGTGACTGGGCAATATACTACGTGACTGGGCAATATACTACGTGACTGGGCAATATACTACATCACTGGGCAATATACTACGTCACTGGGCAATATACTACGTGGCTGGGCAATATACTACGTGGCTGGGCAATATACTACGTGGCTGGGCAATATACTACGTGACTGGGCAATATACTACGTGACTGGGCAATATACTACGTGGCTGGGCAATATACTACGTGGCTGGGCAATATACTACGTGACTGGGCAATATACTACGTGGCTGGGCAATATACTACGTGACTGGGCAATATACTACGTGGCTGGGCAATATACTACGTGGCTGGGCAATATACTACGTGGCTGGGCAATATACTACATGACTGGGCAATATACTACGTGGCTGGGCAATATACTACGTGGCTGGGCAATATACTACGTGGCTGGGCAATATACTACGTGACTGGGCAATATACTACGTGGCTGGGCAATATACTACGTGGCTGGGCAATATACTACATGACTGGGCAATATACTACGTGGCTGGGCAATATACTACGTGGCTGGGCAATATACTACGTGGCTGGGCAATATACTACGTGGCTGGGCAATATACTACGTGACTGGGCAATATACTACGTGACTGGGCAATATACTACGTGGCTGGGCAATATACTACGTGACTGGGCAATATACTACGTGGCTGGGCAATATACTACGTGGCTGGGCAATATACTACGTGGCTGGGCAATATACTACGTGACTGGGCAATATACTACGTGGCTGGGCAATATACTACGTGGCTGGGCAATATACTACGTGGCTGGGCAATATACTACGTGGCTGGGCAATATACTACGTGGCTTGGCAATATACTACGTGACTGGGCAATATACTACGTGGCTGGGCAATATACTACGTGGCTGGGCAATATACTACATCACTGGGCAATATACTACGTGACTGGGCAATATACTACATCACTGGGCAATATACTACGTGACTGGGCAATATACTACGTGGCTGGGCAATATACTACGTGGCTGGGCAATATACTACATGCCTGGGCAATATACTACGTGACTGGGCAATATACTACGTGGCTCCTATATACTATGTGACTGGGCAATATACTACGTCGCTGGGCAATATACTACGTGACTGGGCAATATACTACGTGACTGGGCAATATACTACGTGGCTCCTATATACTATGTGACTGGGCAATATACTACGTCGCTGGGCAATATACTACGTGACTGGGCAATATACTACGAGACTGGGCAATATACTACGTCGCTGGGCAATATACTACATGACTGGGCAATATACTACGTGACTGGGCAATATACTACGTGGCTGGGCAATATACTACGTGACTGGGCAATATACTACGACTGGGCAATATACTACGTGGCTGGGCAATATACTACATCACTGGGTAATATACTACGACTGGGCAATATACTACGTGGCTGGGCAATATACTACGTGACTGGGCAATATACTACGTCACTGGGCAATATACTACATGACTGGGCAATATACTACGTGACTGGGCAATATACTACATGACTGGGCAATATACTACGTGACTGGGCAATATACTACATCGCTGGGCAATATACTACATGACTGGGCAATATACTACGTGACAGTTAGTTTTCTTGCTAGCATGCGGGGGCTAAACCCCCCCTCTCTCTGGTTCTCTTTCCTTCCCTGTGTTTCTAACTGTGTAGAAGAGCTTGCCTTGTGGGGGAGTTTTATTGACGAAAGGTATTTACGACTGGCATAGCTGCAAGGGAAATTTGTGTTAGCAGGAACTGTTAGAGAAACTTCTAGAACGCATGGAAGTTCTTTGTTCTGTTTTTGGAAGATATTATGCAAACCGTTTAAGTTATGGACACGAAAATATATATTCTTATTCTTCCTCGATGGATCTACCCCTCACTCTAAGCATCAGTTTCTAGCTCCATCTGGTACAGAGGTAGGGATTTCTCTGTCAGTGTGCGTGACAAATAGGACATATTTGATCTCATCGGAATGCCCACGATACTACGAGATGAATGATGGGTATGGTGCGATTATTTTATGTTCTGTAGCGAAGTTACGGGCATCAGATATATTTAATGCCCAGTGAGTAATACTGAAGAAGTAGGAGGGGTTGGAAAAACCAGCCCTTTCTGTGAGGTCACAGGCTGTAGGTTATAAAGTTGCTGGCAGGCTTCCAGGGGGGGAGTTGTGAGTTTTTACCTGAAGCGACCAGACTGCGAGTGCAAATGCACTGGGATAGATGGAAAGCTCTCATAGCCTGTTGCCTGCAATGCAATGATCTGAGAATATGTGAGTGTTACCTTTTCTTCATTTAATCCTTTTATTTTTATAATTACCTTGTACATATTTGCAATTGTCTCATTTGTAACATCTTTGTAAAATTTTTATAAACACTGCCTAAAAATCATTTATGGGGTATAATATTTAATACTAGTTCGTTCTTCCTGCCCTAAACCGTACCCTGTCTCTGAAGGGAATTACGCTACTGTTTTGGGGTTTGCTTCGGACCCGTTTAGTCGGAGCTGGTGGCGGCGATACCGTGTGCAGACTCTTGGGTGATTGTAGCGACTGCGGCTTGATAATTATTGTTCCTGCCTGAGTGGGAGTAGTTATCGCGTCACTGCAGTCTGCCCAATAGCCAGTACATAGCAGGCAGCCATTCTGGCGACTAATTACCCTAGGTGCAGTACCTAATCTGACCTGAGAGTAAGGGGGGCGCCAGAGAGCTGCAAGGGTTAAGGGGAACTGTAAGCGGGATACACAAATCCCTGCAGTTCATGGTATATTGGAGAGCAGTGGGATACCTAAAATAAGCCCCTGCTGTAACCTAAGAGGTAAATAAACTTGTGTGTGTTCTTCTCATCACATTGTGGCAGTGGAGGGATAACTAGGATAAGCCCCCTGCACATGTGATAGCCGTCTGCTGGTCTAAAGTCACCCCAATCCGTGACATATTGTGGGCAGCGGCTAAGGGATCTTGACAGTCACGGTGTGAATCGTGACATATTGGTGGCAGCGCGGTGGGATATTAGAGCATTAGTGATTTGGTTTGAGCAATCATTCCTCTCACTAAAAACTTGCAGAAAGTTCTTGCGAGAACTCTGCGCAAATAAGTTTGGAGAACGAACTCAGTGTTTATTAGTTGTGAGACAATTGTGTACTGGTAATTATCCCTTCCCTTTCTCTTCGTTTTTCTATCCTATCTTTTATTTGGCAACCATGGTTGTGCTGGGAGAAACCTTTTATAAGAAGCAGTCCAAGGACACTCTTATGGCCTTGTGCATGTCACAGCAGATTGACTGTACAAACAAAACCAAGGCTCAAATGGTCGCTGAACTGGTGCAATGTGAAGCAGACCAAGAGCCCCAGAGCCCAGAGGCCGCAGAAGCCGGCACAAGCGAGCATGGTGCTGCAGCCGAGGTCCAACCGCTGAATACGGGCCCTACTGGCAACCAAGGGGGCGCAGACCTCCTCCTGCAGCTGGCTCTGCAACAATGCTCCGCAGATGACCTGGAGAGACGTCTGCAGCTGATCCAGCAATACCAGGAGCGAGCCGAGCGGCAAGCGGAGCGGGAGTACCAGCTGCAGATGGCCCAACTGCAAATGCAGGGGTCGTCTCAGTCCAGTCGTGAGCCCAGCAGCGCTCAGATACCAAAGCCCCGGCCCGACCACTTTCCTGTTATGGAAAAGGATGGGGACTTGGACACTTTTCTGCGGGCCTTTGAGAAAGCCTGCAGACAGTACCAGCTGCCTACACAAGAATGGGCACGATACCTGACCCCAGGGCTGAGAGGAAAAGCTCTGGAGGCGTTTGCTGCCCTCCCTCAAGAACAAGATGGTGACTATGAGGCCATCAAGCAGGCTCTCATAGCTAAGTACCAGCTTACACCCGAGGTGTACCGCAAAAAGTTTCGGACCCTCCAACGTGGCCCACACGACAGTTACAGTGATGTGGTGCATGGACTGGGGACCCACTTTGACCAGTGGACCCAAGGACTGTCAGTGACCACCTTTGCACAGCTGCGAGACCTGATGATCAAAGACCAGTTCTTCCGTCTTTGCCCAACTGAGGTGCGACAGTTTGTGATGGACAGAGAACCCAAAGACGTGACGAAAGCAGCGCAGATTGCCGATGCCTATGAGGCCAACCGTAGATCGGAAGTGCGGAAGCCAGTCACCACCAGCTGGAGAGGGGGTAAGCCTGCAGCCAATGCCAGTACCCCTGCCAGCCAACACACCAGAGGTCCTGTCCCCGTGGCCAACAGCACCAGACCTACCACCGACCTTCGCCAGTGTTACCACTGCAGGCAGACTGGACACCTCAGTCACCAATGTCCAGCCAAGCAGAAGAACCCCTCATCCCAGGCCCCAGGGCCTAATGCAGCTGTTCTTTTGGTGGGTGGTGTGGTTGGGAGGGTGTGTGACAACGTACAGCCCGTCACTGTGGGAGGTCGTGTTGCTACAGGCCTCAAGGACACCGGGGCTGAACGAACCCTCATCCGACCCGAACTGGCGGCCCCTGAAGAAATCATTCCGGGGAAAACCCTAACTGTCACTGGGATTGGGGGCATCAGCTGTCCCTTACCGATGGCCCGGGTTTTTATTGATTGGGGTGCCGGGAGCGGGGTGAAGGAAGTGGGGCTGTCTGATAATTTGCCCACTGATGTTTTGTTGGGGACTGATTTGGGGAGGTTGGTTGCATACTTCGTGGATGACCCTCCTCCCCAATCTACTAATGAGGGTAAAGTTAACCCTGGTGATGATGATGATGATGATGGGAAATCGCATGTGTTACCTGACCATGCTTTATCTTGTAGTGATGCATCTGCTAACCATTTTTTCCCTAGGATTGATGGTGAAAATGCTGTACCTGTGCCAACTGTATCTGATAATGATGTTTCTGTGAAAGTTGATGTGTCCATAGGTACAGGAGTGCTCAGCCACGTCGCTCTGCGGAGTGAGACGGCTGAGGAACCCCTAGCAGGGGCAAGTGTCGGTGCTACAAGAAATGGGGAGATACATGGGAACCGTGAGGAAGGTGATGCCATGCAATTGACCAGTGCCACCGAGGAAGGTAACTGGCCCATAAGTAGCAATGCTCCTGAGGTAATGGGGGTGGATGGGGAGGTAGAGCCCATAGCAGCGTCGGCTGTTGGGTCTGTAGAAATCCCCGGGGAGACAGCCTACGTAGCTGCTGTCACCCGCAGTCAGAGTGCCCGGAACGCAGATACCTGTCTGCCTTCCGGACCCTCCTCAGTCATCAGTGTGACTGAACCAGAGGTGGACCCAGTGCAGGTCCCAGAGGGCTCCCATGGGGAAGGGACCCTGACATCGCTTTTGGCTTCCCCTAGCCAGGAGTTTCAGGCCGCTCTGCACACAGATGCGAGCCTAGAGAGTTTGAGACAACTCGCCGGGACGCGCTTCTCCGAGACTGATAAGGAGAAGGTGTTCTGGGAAGGAGGAAGGTTGTACCGGGAGACCGTACCCGGAGAATCACAAAAGGAGTGGTTGAGGGAAAGACAGCTGGTCGTCCCACAGCAATTCCGGGGTGAGTTGTTGCGGATTGCCCATGAGATCCCGCTAGCTGGACACTTGGGTATCAGCAAAACTAAGGCCCGGCTGTCTCAACACTTCTATTGGCCTAAGATGGGGACAGATGTGTCAAACTACTGCCGCTCCTGTGTCACCTGTCAAAGAGTGGGGAAGGCGCGGCCTGCTCTTAAGGCTCCCCTGATTCCTTTGCCAGTGATAGAGGAGCCTTTCCAGAGGATTGCGGTGGACATTGTGGGCCCGCTGGCCGTCCCCAGCAGCTCTGGAAAGCAATATATTCTTACTGTGGTAGACTACGCTACCCGGTACCCAGAGGCAGTAGCTCTGTCGTCAACTAGGGCAGATAAGGTGGCGGATGCCCTGTTGGCCATCTTTTCACGGGTAGGATTTCCCAGGGAAATGCTTACTGATCGAGGGACCCAATTTATGTCTCACCTAATGGAGGCTCTCTGTAAGAAAATGCAGGTGAAGCACCTGGTATCGAGTGCGTATCACCCACAGACCAATGGCTTGTGTGAACGCTTCAATGGTACCCTCAAACAGATGCTACGCATGCTGGTTGAGACACAAGGGCGCGACTGGGAGCGGTACCTCCCACACCTGCTATTTGCTTACCGAGAGGTTCCGCAGGCCTCGACGGGGTTCTCCCCCTTCGAGCTCCTGTACGGCAGGCGAGTCCGGGAACCCCTTGGGTTGGTAAGAGAATCCTGGGAAGAGGAGCCGAACCCTTCTGAAGTGTCCATAGTGGAGTATGTCATGCGCTTCCGTGACAAGATGCAGACCTTGACGCAGTTGGTGCATGACAACATGACGCAGGCTCAGGCTGATCAGAAGCACTGGTACGACCAAAACGCCCGGGAGCGGACCTACCACGTGGGTCAAAAGGTGTGGGTGCTGGTTCCTGTACCAACGGATAAGCTTCAGGCAGCCTGGGAGGGCCCGTATGTCGTCCACCAACAGCTCAACCCGGTCACCTACGTGGTCACGCTTGACCACGCTCGGGGTAGGCGAAAGGCCTTTCACGTCAACATGATGAAGGCTCATCACGAACGTGAACCTTTCGTCCTACCGGTCTGCAGCTTACCCGAAGACGGGGAGGAAGACACCCTCCTGGACATGCTGGCCCAAGCCAAGGCCCGTGGGTCCATTGAGGACGTGGAGGTGAGCGCCTCGCTAGATGAACCACAGCGGTTGCAGTTGCAAACCACACTGGAACCCTTCCGGGTCGTGTTCTCCAACCGGCCTGGAAGGACTGAGTTAGCCATCCACGAGGTGGACACCGGGAATCACGCCCCACTACGGCGAACACCCTATCGAATCTCTGACCAGGTGCAGCAGATTATGCGCCAGGAGATCGATGAGATGTTGCAGCTGGGGGTGATTCGACGGTCAAAGAGCGCGTGGGCCTCACCTGTAGTTCTCGTGCCAAAGAAGGACCGGACCACCCGGTTCTGCGTGGACTACAGGGGGCTCAACGCCATTACAGCCTCTGACGCGCACCCAATGCCGCGCATCGAGGAGCTGCTTGAGAAGTTAGCTGGCGCAGAATACCTGACAATAATGGATCTGAGTCGCGGATACTGGCAGATTCCCCTGAGCCCCGAGGCGCAGGAGAAGTCCGCCTTTATCACCCCCTTTGGACTGTATGAGTCCACGGTCATGCCCTTCGGCATGAAGAATGCCCCTGCCACTTTCCAGCGGATGGTCAATCTCCTGCTTCAGGGACTGGAGAAGTACGCTGTGGCGTACTTAGATGACATTGCCATCTTCAGTCCCTCCTGGGATGAACACCTGCAGCATCTCGAGGAGGTGCTCGGGCGAATTCACCAAGCAGGCCTGACTATCAAGCCCGGAAAGTGCCAGATGGGCATGAGGGAGGTTCACTACCTGGGACACCGGGTAGGCGGAGGCACCCTGAAACCGGAGCCTGACAAAGTGGGCGTGATCGTGAACTGGCCCACTCCCAGGAACAAGAAACAGGTGATGTCCTTCCTGGGCACTGCAGGGTACTATAGGCGCTTCGTGCAGCACTATAGTAGCCTGGCAAAACCTTTGACGGACCTCACCAGGAAGAAGCTACCCCACATCGTCAACTGGACAGATGGCTGTGAGGGGGCCTTCCAGGCGTTGAAGACCGCACTGTGCAACGCCCCTGTGTTGAAAGCAGTCGACAGCAGTCGACCGTTCTTGGTACAGACCGACGCCAGCGAGTTTGGCCTTGGTGCTGTGCTCGGCCAGGTTGACTCGGAGGACCAAGAGCACCCCGTGTTGTACCTGAGCCGGAAACTTTTGCCGAGGGAAGTGGCCTACTCCACCATTGAGAAGGAGTGCCTGGCCATAGTCTGGGCCCTGCAGCGCTTGCAGCCCTACTTGTACGGGCGCACCTTCACTGTGGTGACCGACCACGACCCTCTGCGCTGGCTAAGCACCATGTGTGGAACCAATGGCAGGTTGCTACGCTGGAGCCTTGCCCTTCAGCAATTTGACTTCACCATTAAACACAAAGCGGGCAAAGAGCATGGGAATGCAGATGGACTCTCCCGCCAGGGTGAACCCACGGAGGTGCGCATGGAGGCATACCGAGAGGTTCTGCCGCCGTAGCGCACGCTAAAAGGGGGAGGTGTCACGATATGGTATGAAATATCATAAGTTAGTTTTCTTGCTAGCATGCGGGGGCTAAACCCCCCCTCTCTCTGGTTCTCTTTCCTTCCCTGTGTTTCTAACTGTGTAGAAGAGCTTGCCTTGTGGGGGAGTTTTATTGACGAAAGGTATTTACGACTGGCATAGCTGCAAGGGAAATTTGTGTTAGCAGGAACTGTTAGAGAAACTTCTAGAACGCATGGAAGTTCTTTGTTCTGTTTTTGGAAGATATTATGCAAACCGTTTAAGTTATGGACACGAAAATATATATTCTTATTCTTCCTCGATGGATCTACCCCTCACTCTAAGCATCAGTTTCTAGCTCCATCTGGTACAGAGGTAGGGATTTCTCTGTCAGTGTGCGTGACAAATAGGACATATTTGATCTCATCGGAATGCCCACGATACTACGAGATGAATGATGGGTATGGTGCGATTATTTTATGTTCTGTAGCGAAGTTACGGGCATCAGATATATTTAATGCCCAGTGAGCAATACTGAAGAAGTAGGAGGGGTTGGAAAAACCAGCCCTTTCTGTGAGGTCACAGGCTGTAGGTTATAAAGTTGCTGGCAGGCTTCCAGGGGGGGAGTTGTGAGTTTTTACCTGAAGCGACCAGACTGCGAGTGCAAATGCACTGGGATAGATGGAAAGCTCTCATAGCCTGTTGCCTGCAATGCAATGATCTGAGAATATGTGAGTGTTACCTTTTCTTCATTTAATCCTTTTATTTTTATAATTACCTTGTACATATTTGCAATTGTCTCATTTGTAACATCTTTGTAAAATTTTTATAAACACTGCCTAAAAATCATTTATGGGGTATAATATTTAATACTAGTTCGTTCTTCCTGCCCTAAACCGTACCCTGTCTCTGAAGGGAATTACGCTACTGTTTTGGGGTTTGCTTCGGACCCGTTTAATCGGAGCTGGTGGCGGCGATACCGTGTGCAGACTCTTGGGTGATTGTAGCGACTGCGGCTTGATAATTATTGTTCCTGCCTGAGCGGGAGTAGTTATCGCGTTGCTGCAGTGCGCCCAATAGCCAGTACATAGCAGGCAGCCATTCTGGCGACTAATTACCCTAGGTGCAGTACCTAATCTGACCTGAGAGTAAGGGGGGCGCCAGAGAGCTGCAAGGGTTAAGGGGAACTGTAAGCGGGATATACACAAATCCCTGCAGTTCATGGTATATTGGAGAGCAGTGGGATACCTAAAATAAGCCCCTGCTGTAACCTAAGAGGTCAATAGCCTCGTGTGTGTTCTTTTCATCACATTGTGGCAGTGGAGGGATAACTAGGATAAGCCCCCTGCACATGTGATAGCCGTCTGCTGGTCTAAAGTCACCCCAATCCGTGACATATTGTGGGCAGCGGCTAAGGGATCTTGACAGTCACGGAGTGAATCGTGACACTGGGCAATATACTACGTGACTGGGTGCAATATACTATGTGACTGGGCAATATACTATGTGACTGGGCAATATACTACGTGACTGGGCAATATACTACGTGACTGGGCAATATACTACGTGGCTGGGCAATATACTACGTGGCTGGGCCATATACTACGTCGCTGGGCAATATACTACATCGCTGGACAATATACTACGTGACTGGGCAATATACTACGTGACTGGGCAATATACTACGTGACTGGGCAATATACTACGTGGCTGGGCAATATACTATGTGACTGGGCAATATACTACGTGGCTGGGCCATATACTACGTCGCTGGGCAATATACTACGTGGCTGGGCAATATACTACGTGACTGGGCAATATACTACGTGACTGGGCAATATACTACGTGACTGGGCAATATACTACGTCGCTGGGCAATATACTACATGACTGGGCAATATACTACGTGGCTGGGCAATATACTACGTGACTGGGCAATATACTACGTCGCTGGGCAATATACTACATGACTGGGCAATATACTACGTGGCTGGGCAATATACTACGTTGCTGGGCAATATACTACGTCGCTGGGCAATATACTACATGGCTGGGCAATATACTACGTGGCTCCTATATACTATGTGGCTGCTATATATATATACATACATATTCTAGAATACCCGATGCGTTAGAATCAGGCCACCATCTAGTATATATATACACTATACAATGAAGGGAACACACGTCACCTCCAGATACAAGAAGAGCTTCTACTCTCCGCATTCTCAGGCCTCCACTACCTCAGGGCACACTGGGGGCGGGCAGGAAGCAGCGCTGCACACACAATTTCCGGCGTTTTCGGTTTCCATAGCAACAGCCACCGGCTTCCAGTTTGCGATTCGCGCCTCGTTTTGATCATGCAGTTTGTGATCTAATTGGTTGATCACATAAACACGCCCCTTAGTGGGTCACACAGTGGAGTCGCGCGGAAGATGTGGAGCGGCCTGCTACCCCCGGGAGCGACCGAGAGCGACCTGTCATCTGACGGCGAGGGACCGGGGCCGAGCACCGACACGGCTGTGCCCGAGAGCTGTGTGACCGTGCGTAACACCCGGAAGTAGTCACCCCAGTACCGAGCCGTGCCCCCTCGCCCTTGTACTAGGCCGCGGCCCCTCCTCCTTGTCATAGTCAGTGTCCCCTCCCCCTTTGCATATGCAGTGGCCCCTCCCCCTTTGCATATGCAGTTGCCCATCCCCCTTGTCCTGGATTGTGTCCCCTCCCCCTTGTCCTGGATTGTGTCACCTCCCCCTTGTCCTGGATTGTGTCCCCTCCCCTTTGTCCTGGATTGTGTCCCCTCCCCTTTGTCCTGGATTGTGTCCCCTCCCCTTTTGTCCAGGGCTGTGGTCCCTCCCCTTTGTCCATGGCTGTGGTCCCTCCCCTTTGTCCTGGGCTGTGCCCCCTCCCCCTTGTCATAGGCAGTGCACCCACTTGTCATAGCCAGTGGCCCCTCCCCTTTGCATATGCAGTGGCCCCTCCTCCTTGTCCTGTATTTTGTCCCCTCCCCCTTGATTTGGGTCATAGCTCGTCCCCCTTGTCCTGGGTCATCATGGCTCGTCCCCCTTGTCCTGGGTCATCGTGGCTCGTCCCCCTTGTCCTGGGTCATCGTGGCTCGTCCCCCTTGTCCTGGGTCATCGTGGCTCGTCCCCCTTGTCCTGGGTCATCGTGGCTCGTCCCCCTTGTCCTGGGTCATCGTGGCTCGTCCCCCTTGTCCTAGGTCATCGTGGCTCGTCCCCCTTGTCCTGGGTCATCGTGGCTCGTCCCCCTTGTCCTGGGTCATTGTGGCTCGTCCCCCTTGTCCTGGGTCATTGTGGCTCGTCCCCCTTGTCCTGGGTCATCGTGGCTCGTCCCCCCTTGTCCTGGCTCGTCCCCCTTGTCCTAGGTCATCGTGGCTCGTCCCCCTTGTCCTAGGTCATCGTGGCTCGTCCCCCCTTGTCCTGCCTCGTCCCCCTTGTCCTGGGTCATCGTGGCTCGTCCCCCCTTGTCCTGGGTCATCGTGGCTCGTCCCCCTTGTCCTGGGTCATCGTGGCTCGTCCCCCCTTGTCCTGGGTCATCGTGGCTCGTCCCCCTTGTCCTAGGTCATCGTGGCTCGTCCCCCTTGTCCTGGGTCATAGTGGCTCGTCCCCCCTTGTCCTGGGTCATCGTGGCTCGTCCCCCTTGTCCTAGGTCATCGTGGCTCGTCCCCCTTGTCCTGGGTCATCGTGGCTCGTCCCCTTTGTCCTGGGTCATCGTGGCTCGTCCCCCTTGTCCTGGGTCATCGTGGCTCGTCCCCCTTGTCCTGGGTCATCGTGGCTCGTCCCCCTTGTCCTGGGTCATCGTGGCTCATCCCCCTTGTCCTGGGTCATCGTGGCTCGTCCCCCTTGTCCTGGGTCATCGTGGCTCTTCCCTCTTGTCCTGGGTCATTGTGGCTCGTCCCCCTTGTCCTGGGTCATCGTGGCTCGTCCCCCTTGTCCTGGGTCATCGTGGCTCGTCCCCCTTGTCCTGGGTCATCGTGGCTCGTCCCCCTTGTCCTGGGTCATCGTGGCTCGTCCCCCTTGTCCTAGGTCATCGTGGCTCGTCCCCCTTGTCCTAGGTCATCGTGGCTCGTCCCCCTTGTCCTGGGTCATCGTGGCTCGTCCCCCTTGTCCTGGGTCATCGTGGCTCGTCCCCCTTGTCCTGGGTCATCGTGGCTCGTCCCCCTTGTCCTGGGTCATTGTGGCTCGTCCCCCTTGTCCTGGGTCATCGTGGCTCGTCCCCCCTTGTCCTGGCTCGTCCCCCTTGTCCTAGGTCATCGTGGCTCGTCCCCCTTGTCCTGGGTCATCGTGGCTCGTCCCCCTTGTCCTAGGTCATCGTGGCTCGTCCCCCCTTGTCCTGCCTCGTCCCCCTTGTCCTAGGTCATCGTGGCTCGTCCCCCTTGTCCTGGGTCATAGTGGCTCGTCCCCCCTTGTCCTGGGTCATCGTGGCTCGTCCCCCTTGTCCTAGGTCATCGTGGCTCGTCCCCCTTGTCCTGGGTCATCGTGGCTCGTCCCCCTTGTCCTGGGTCATCGTGGCTCGTCCCCCTTGTCCTGGGTCATCGTGGCTCGCCCTCCTTGTCCTGGGTCATCGTGGCTCGTCCCCCTTGTCCTGGGTCATCGTGGCTCGCCCTCCTTGTCCTGGGTCATCGTGGCTCGTCCCCCTTGTCCTGGGTCATCGTGGCTCGTCCCCCTTGTCCTGGGTCATAGTGGCTCGTCCCCCCTTGTCCTGGGTCATCGTGGCTCGTCCCCCTTGTCCTAGGTCATCGTGGCTCGTCCCCCTTGTCCTAGGTCATCGTGGCTCGTCCCCCTTGTCCTGGGTCATCGTGGCTCGTCCCCCTTGTCCTGGGTCATCGTGGCTCGCCCTCCTTGTCCTGGGTCATCGTGGCTCGTCCCCCTTGTCCTGGGTCATCGTGGCTCGTCCCCCTTGTCCTGGGTCATCGTGGCTCGCCCTCCTTGTCCTGGGTCATCGTGGCTCGTCCCCCTTGTCCTGGGTCATCGTGGCTCGTCCCCCTTGTCCTGGGTCATCGTGGCTCGTCCCCCCTTGTCCTGGGTCATCGTGGCTCGTCCCCCTTGTCCTGGGTCATCGTGGCTCGTCCCCCTTGTCCTGGGTCATCGTGGCTCGTCCCCCTTGTCCTGGGTCATCGTGGCTCGTCCCCCTTGTCCTGGGTCATCGTGGCTCATCCCCCTTGTCCTAGGTCATCGTGGCTCGTCCCCCTTGTCCTGGGTCATCGTGGCTCGTCCCTCTTGTCCTGGGTCATTGTGGCTCGTCCCCCTTGTCCTGGGTCATCGTGGCTCGTCCCCCTTGTCCTGGGTCATCGTGGCTCGTCCCCCTTGTCCTGGGTCATCGTGGCTCGTCCCCCTTGTCCTGGGTCATCGTGGCTCGTCCCCCTTGTCCTGGGTCATCGTGGCTCGTCCCCCTTGTCCTAGGTCATCGTGGCTCGTCCCCCTTGTCCTAGGTCATCGTGGCTCGTCCCCCTTGTCCTGGGTCATCGTGGCTCGTCCCCCTTGTCCTGGGTCATCGTGGCTCGTCCCCCTTGTCCTGGGTCATTGTGGCTCGTCCCCCTTGTCCTGGGTCATCGTGGCTCGTCCCCCCTTGTCCTGGCTCGTCCCCCTTGTCCTAGGTCATCGTGGCTCGTCCCCCTTGTCCTGGGTCATCGTGGCTCGTCCCCCTTGTCCTGGCTCGTCCCCCTTGTCCTAGGTCATCGTGGCTCGTCCCCCCTTGTCCTGCCTCGTCCCCCTTGTCCTAGGTCATCGTGGCTCGTCCCCCTTGTCCTGAGTCATCGTGGCTCGTCCCCCTTGTCCTGGGTCATCGTGGGTCATCCCCCTTGTCCTAGGTCATCATGGCTCGTCCCCCTTGTCCTGGGTCATCGTGGCTCGTCCCCCTTGTCCTGGGTCATCGTGGCTCGTCCCCCTTGTCCTGAGTCATCGTGGCTCGTCCCCCTTGTCCTGGGTCATCGTGGCTCATCCCCCTTGTCCTAGGTCATCGTGGCTCGTCCCCCTTGTCCTGGGTCATCGTGGCTCACCCTCCTTGTCCCGGGTCATCGTGGCTCGCCCTCCTTGTCCTGGGTCATCGTGGCTCGTCCCCCTTGTCCTGGCTCGTCCCCCTTGTCCTGGGTCATCGTGGCTCGTCCCCCCTTGTCCTGGCTCGTCCCCCTTGTCCTGGGTCATCGTGGCTCGTCCCCCTTGTCCTGGGTCTTGGCTCGTCCCCCTTGTCCTGGGTCATCGTGGCTCGTCCCCCTTGTCCTGGGTCATCGTGGCTCGTCCCCCTTGTCCTGGGTCATCATGGCTCGTCCCCCTTGTCCTGGGTCATCGTGGCTCATCCCCCTTGTCCTGGGTCATCGTGGCTCGTCCCCCTTGTCCTGGGTCATCGTGGCTCGTCCCCCTTGTCCTGGGTCATCGTGGCTCGTCCCCCTTGTCCTGGGTCATCGTGGCTCGCCCTCCTTGTCCTGGGTCATCGTGGCTCGTCCCCCTTGTCCTGGGTCATCGTTGCTCACCCTCCTTGTCCTGGGTCATTGTGGTTTGTCCCCCTTGTCCTGGGTCATCGTGGCTCACCCTCCTTGTCCTGGGTCATCGTGGCTCGTCCCCTTGTCCTGGGTCATCGTGGCTCGTCCCCTTGTCCTGGGTCATCGTGGCTCGTCCCCCCTTGTCCTGGGTCATCGTGGCTCGTCCCCCTTGTCCCGGGTCATCGTGGCTCGTCCCCCTTGTCCTGGGTCATCGTGGCTCGTCCCCCTTGTCCTGGGTCTTGGCTCGTCCCCCTTGTCCTGGGTCATCGTGGCTCGTCCCCCTTGTCCTGGGTCATCGTGGCTCGTCCCCCTTGTCCTGGGTCATCGTGGCTCGTCCCCCTTGTCCTGGGTCATCGTGGCTCGTCCCCCTTGTCCTGGGTCATCGTGGCTCGTCCCCCTTGTCCTGGGTCATCGTGGCTCGTCCCCCTTGTCCTGGGTCATCGTGGCTCGTCCCCCTTGTCCTGGGTCATCGTGGCTCGTCCCCCTTGTCCTGGGTCATCGTGGCTCGTCCCCCTTGTCCTGGGTCATCGTGGCTCGTCCCCCTTGTCCTGGGTCATCGTGGCTCGTCCCCCTTGTCCTGGGTCATCGTGGCTCGTCCCCCTTGTCCTGGGTCATCGTGGCTCGTCCCCCTTGTCCTGGGTCATCGTGGCTCGTCCCCCTTGTCCTGGGTCATCGTGGCTCGTCCCCCTTGTCCTGGGTCATCGTGGCTCGTCCCCCTTGTCCTGGGTCATCGTGGCTCGTCCCCCTTGTCCTGGGTCATCGTGGCTCGTCCCCCTTGTCCTGGGTCATCGTGGCTCGTCCCCCTTGTCCTGGGTCATCGTGGCTCGTCCCCCTTGTCCTGGGTCATCGTGGCTCGTCCCCCTTGTCCTGGGTCATCGTGGCTCGTCCCCCTTGTCCTGGGTCATCGTGGCTCGTCCCCCTTGTCCTGGGTCATCGTGGCTCGTCCCCCTTGTCCTGGGTCATCGTGGCTCGTCCCCCTTGTCCTGGGTCATCGTGGCTCGTCCCCCTTGTCCTGGGTCATCGTGGCTCGTCCCCCTTGTCCTGGGTCATCGTGGCTCGTCCCCCTTGTCCTGGGTCATCGTGGCTCGTCCCCCTTGTCCTGGGTCATCGTGGCTCGTCCCCCTTGTCCTGGGTCATCGTGGCTCGTCCCCCTTGTCCTGGGTCATCGTGGCTCGTCCCCCTTGTCCTGGGTCATTGTGGCTCGTCCCCCTTGTCCTGGGTCATTGTGGTTTGTCCCCCTTGTCCTGGGTCATTGTGGTTTGTCCCCCTTGTCCTGGGTCATTGTGGCTTGTCCCCCTTGTCCCGGGTCATCGTGGCTCACCCTCCTTGTCCTGGGTCATCGTGGCTCGTCCCCCTTGTCCTGGGTCATCGTGGCTCGTCCCCCTTGTCCTGGGTCATCGTGGCTCACCCGCCTTGTCCCGGGTCATCGTGGCTCGCCCTCTTTGTCCTGGGTCATCGTGGCTTGTCCCCCTTGCCCTGGGAATTGGTATTTATCTCCGTCTCTTTCTGATTTCCATTTTTACTCTGTAGAAATTTGTGGATCTTCAGAGGAGACGCAGCGAGCAGGAGGTCAGCGAGCGGAGGCCGAGACGGCGGACAGGTAACAGGAGCTGCATCCCACAGGGAAGGGACTTCCGGACAGAGCGTGGCACTGAATTATGTGGTTGCAAAGATCCCGCGGAGCACTACCCCGGGGTCCCACCGTTGTCTGTGTCCCTGCCCCCCTTCCTCTGGACTGCTATCACATGACCCAGGCGCAGCACTGGGGAATACAGCGTCCTCGCCTCGTCCTCGCACCCCTTCGTCCCGCCCTGTGTTGTGCTCATTCTCGGTTTACAGTGTCGGGAACGTTCTACCCAACATCATCCACGTCCCCAACCGGTAGACACTGTGCTACAATGGGGCTGGAATGCTGAAAGAGAGAGAATACCACTACTCCGAGGCATATGGGGTACAAGGACAAGTGTCCTGAACACCTCAGCGACCATGAACCAGCATCTGCAGCCGCTCAGGGTAGAGGGTGTGGAGGCTGCGGGACTCCGTGACTCCGAAGCCTCTGTTACAATGATCAAGGAACATCTAGTACCGGACCAGCGTATTGTTCCCGGCAGCCGGATGTTAGTCGGCGTAGCCGGAGGAGAATCTCTGGACATTCGGAGGGCCCGACTACATTTAGACTGGGGTCACAGTGGAGGAATGGTGGATGTTGGAGTTTTGTGGCACCTACCAGTAGATGTGTTGCTGGGAAACAACCTAGGAGCAGGGTTGGTGGCCACTGGGCCAAAGTCATAACCCGAAGCCAAGGATCGGAACAGAGCAATCTCAATATGCCGACTACTCCCCTGCCAGTGGTGAGTATGACTGTTACCATGAGGGAATGTGACCTGGGGGAGGTAAATTATATCAAGGAAGGGGCCCAGGGACTGCGGGACACTGAGTTTACCATCGCCCTGGTCAGCCCAAATACTGTCCCCCCCCCGAACATTATTTACCAAGCCTACAAGTAACCATCCCCCCAGCACTCTGGGGTTGGACGCAATGGATACAAGTTCAGTTCTCATCGGGTACGTGTGGAGTTTCCCAGGTCCATCCGCGGATCAGGGGGAGGATATGGAGGACCCCACGGGATAAAGAGACCCCAGTCCCAGCTAACTAAATAGAGTCCTTGTCTCAGAGCTTCCGCCATCGGGGAGTTGGCAGGATCTGAAGGATTATACGAGACCAGCTGGAGACGTCTACTATGTACACCAGGGTGGAATGAGGACTGTGGAGGACTGTGGACTCGGTGATGGACAGCTCTGTCATCCTATCCTGTGCTGTCGGTGCTTTGATTGACAGCTGGCTTGACCTACCTGACTGGGAGATGCAGAGATTTTCACAGGTGCTCCCTGTTATTTCGGTGAGCTGCCTGGCCCAGACCACTGCCAGTCTAAGCTTGTTCTGAGCCTGTGTTCCCTGGTGTGTGATCGCCTCTTTCCTGTGCTGGAAGTTCGGATCTTCTTTTGCTGCTGACCTTTGCATCGTGTTCGGACTACCTGTTTGTTATTGCCCCTTTGCTCATCCGCTATTTCTCTGGTATTTTGACCCTAACTTGTCACCTGACTTCCGACTTTGTATTTTCCCTTGGTTTACTACGTGCTGTTTTGGCATTGACCCTGGAACGTCTGACGTGTGGTCTGTCCGTGGACTGTGACCAGTGTCACAACAACATGGAATATGTCTTGAGGAAACTGGATGATACATGAAACCTCTTACGTGAAAACGTGGAGGAGGAGTGTGAGGAGGTGGCCGCTTACTAAAGACCACAGGACAAATGGATGTAGAGCGGAGTCCACGGCTCTACCAGATACAGACTTTTTCCAGCACCGGTTGTGTCGATATTGTTGTGTTTTATTATTTTCTTGCTGTGCTTTATTAGTGATTTTCATCAGTTCATCCTCAAGAATCAATGTTTCCATTCAGGGACAGTAAGGAAGACGAGCAGGCTGGATCTTATGTAAACCTAAGGCCAAGCCCAAGGGTAGTAATGAAGGAACTCCATCATTCCATTGTTCTAATAGCACTAGGTCCATTGTGTGGAGGAGGCTAGTAGACCCAGGGGGGCCGTCACCGCAGTGGTCTCACATGCAGTCCCAGGTGATTCATTCTTTGAGCTAAAAGCAAATGTTTAAGGGGGAGGAAGGGAAAGGAGCTGCATGGTTAATCAGGCAGTTGGGAGAGTGGTTCGAAGAGAGAGGATGGAGGATGACGTCGAGGAGGACATTGATGGGTGGGTGGCCTGTGGAGCTTGGACATCGGCTGGGCTGGATCCTCCAGCTATGGTTGACGGATCTGTCGTCTGGATTTCTCCAACTTTCTTAAGGACTGTTTCTCCTGGACACACGGGCGTTAGTTGTGTTATCTGTCATCTGGAGGAGCCTGGACTGTGACGACAGACTAAACTGGCGGGAGCTACGAAATCTGTGGGCCAAGCAAGGGAGACTGTGAGTATCTCCTGGGGGGTCTATCGGCCCCAGGGACGGGATCTTGTGGACTGAGGACATTGTATGTTGGCCATCTACCTGGATTTGTTGTACAACCATGGATGTATGCAATAAAAAATAGTTGCATCTTTAACCTGCCTAGGTGATTATTACAACCTACAAGGTCTGCCGCGCCTGCCCCTTCTGTCGGCTCTGCAGCGCCCCCGCTGTCGGCTCTATCACGTCCCCTCTGCCGTGCCTCCTCCACTGTCTGCTCTGCCCCTCCTCCGCTGTCTGCTCTGCCCCTCCTCTGCTGCCGACTCTCCCCCGCTGTCGGCTCTGCCACGCCCCCTCTTCCGCGCCTCCTTCACTGTCAGCTCTGCCCCTCACCTGCTGCCAGCTCTGCCCCTCACCTGCTGCCAGCTCTGCCCCTCACCTGCTGCCGGCTCTGCCCCTCACCTGCTGCTGGCTCTGCCCCTCCTCTGCTGCCGACTCTGCCACGCACCCTCCCCCGCTTTCAGCTCTGCCACGCCCCCTCTTCCGCGCCTCCTTCACTGTCAGCTCTGCCCCTCACCTGCTGCTGGCTCTGCCCCTCCTCCGCTGCCGACTCTGCCACGCACCCTCCCCCACTGTTGGCTCTGCCACGCCCCCGTTTTCGGCTCTGACGCGCCTCTTTTAAACGAAATCTGTCACCCCAAAAATCTAAGGCCGCCGGCATCAGGGGCCCCGGACCGGACCGAGACACCCATCGGACCCAAACCGCAGCGCCCCTGGGTGAGTATAATCTAACCTGTTTTTCTTCCCTTTCCAGATAGATCGGGGGCTTATCTACAGCATTACAGAATGCATTACACAATGCTGGAGATAAGCCCCTGATGCCGGGGGCCGCAGCTCAGATACGATTTGGGGGGGACAGGTTCCCTTTAAAGGGATTCTCCACAACACCACATGTTTAACTCCTTCCCGGGCCATTTTTTGATTTAGCGGCTTTGTTCTGCTTCCTCCTCTGAGTTGGCCGCAGCACATTACACTAGATGCAGTAATGCTTCATGGTCGTAAACTCGACGTTCTCCTCAGGATAGAGATGGCGGCGAAACGTAGACCGTGTACAAGTGAGCAGACAACTCCGGGGCTAAAAAGATTTAAACATTTTTTTATTTATTTATTTTTTTAAATGGCCCTCTCGAATCGCCCTTGAATCATTTACAATTCATCCAATGCAGAAAAAAGTGATGGCGTTCTGTCTCCCAAAAGTGGCATAAATGAAAGTGTCAGGGTTACACCACTACAAATGGAGGCTGCAGAATCCGCAACACGGGTGGTATTGCAGCTCACCTCCTCTCCCTCCCCACACAGTGACCCCTGCACAGACAGCAGCATGCTCACAACACTCCTGTAGATGATATCACAGCTCACCTCCTCCCCGCACAGTGACCCCTGCACAGACAGCAGCATGCTCACAACACTCCTGTAGATGATGTCACAGCTCATCTCCTCCCCGCACAGTGACCCCTGCACAGACAGCAGCATGCTCACAACACTCCTGTAGATGATGTCACAGCTCACCTCCTCCCCGCACAGTGACCCCTGCACAGACCGCAGCATGCTCACAACACTCCTGTAGATGATGTTACAGCTCACCTCCTCTCCCTCCCCACACAGTGACCCCTGCACAGACCGCAGCATGCTCACAACACTCCTGTAGATGGTCACAGCTCACCTCTCCTTCCCTGCACAGTGACCCCTGCACAGACAGCAGCATGCTCACAACACTCCTGTAGATGATGTCACAGCTCACCTCCTCTCCCTCCCCGCACAGTGACCCCTGCAGAGACAGCAGCATGCTCACAACACTCCTGTAGATGATGTCACAGCTCACCTCCTCCCCGCACAGTGACCCCTGCACAGACAGCAGCATGCTCACAACACTCCTGTAGATAATGTCACAGCTCACCTCCTCTCCCTCCCTGCACAGTGACCCCTGCACAGACAGCAGCATGCTCACAACACTCCTGTAGATGATGTCACAGCTCACCTCCTCTCCCTCCCCACACAGTGACCCCTGCACAGACAGCAGCATGCTCACAACACTCCTGTAGATGATGTCACAGCTCACCTCCTCCCCGCACAGTGACCCCTGCACAGACAGCAGCATGCTCACAACACTCCTGTAGATGATGTCACAGCTCACCTCCTCTCCCTCCCTGCACAGTGACCCCTGCACAGACAGCAGCATGCTCACAACACTCCTGTAGATGTCACAGCTCACCTCCTCTCCCTCCCCACACAGTGACCCCTGCACAGACAGCAGCATGCTCACAACACTCCTGTAGATGATGTCACAGCTCACCTCCTCTCCCTCCCCACACAGTGACCCCTGCACAGACAGCAGCATGCTCACAACACTCCTGTAGATGATGTCACAGCTCACCTCCTCTCCCTCCCCACACAGTGACCCCTGCACAGACAGCAGCATGCTCACAACACTCCTGTAGATAATGTCACAGCTCACCTCCTCTCCCTCCCCACACAGTGACCCCTGCACAGACAGCAACATGCTCACAACACTCCTGTAGATGATGTCACAGCTCACCTCCTCTCCCTCTCCGCACAGTGACCCCTGCACAGACAGCAGCATGCTCACAACACTCCTGTAGATGATGTCACAGCTCACCTCCTCTCCCTCCCCGCACAGAGACCCCTGCAGAGACAGCAGCATGCTCACAACACTCCTGTAGATGATGTCACAGCTCACCTCCTCTCCCTCTCCGCACAGTGACCCCTGCACAGACAGCAGCATGCTCACAACACTCCTGTAGATGATGTCACAGCTCACCTCTCCCTCCCCGCACAGAGACCCCTGCAGAGACAGCAGCATGCTCACAACACTCCTGTAGATGATGTCACAGCTCACCTCCTCTCCGCACAGTGACCCCTGCACAGACAGCAGCATGCTCACAACACTCCTGTAGATGTCACAGCTCACCTCCTCTCCCTCCCCGCACAGTGACCCCTGCACAGACAGCAGCATGCTCACAACACTCCTGTAGATGATGTCACAGCTCACCTCCTCTCCCTCCCCGCACAGAGACCCCTGCACAGACAGCAGCATGCTCGCAACACTCCTGTAGATGGTCACAGCTCACCTCCTCTCCCTCCCCGCACAGTGACCCCTGCACAGACAGCACCATGCTCACAACACTCCTGTAGATGATGTCACAGCTCACCTCCTCTCCCTCCCCGCACAGTGACCCCTGCACAGACAGCAGCATGCTCACAACACTCCTGTAGATGATGTCACAGCTCACCTCCTCTCCCTCCCCGCACAGTGACCCCTGCAGAGACAGCAGCATGCTCACAACACTCCTGTAGATGATGTCACAGCTCACCTCCTCTCCCTCCCCGCACAGAGACCCCTGCACAGACAGCAGCATGCTCACAACACTCCTGTAGATGTCACAGCTCACCTCCTCCCCCTCCCCGCACAGAGACCCCTGCAGAGACAGCAGCATGCTCACAACACTCCTGTAGATGATGTCACAGCTCACCTCCTCTCCCTCCCCGCACAGAGACCCCTGCACAGACAGCAGCATGCTCACAACACTCCTGTAGATGATGTCACAGCTCACCTCCTCTCCCTCCCCGCACAGTGACCCCTGCACAGACAGCAGCATGCTCACAACACTCCTGTAGATGATGTCACAGCTCACCTCCTCTCCCTCCCCGCACAGTGACCCCTGCACAGACAGCAGCATGCTCACAACACTCCTGTAGATGATGTCACAGCTCACCTCCTCTCCCTCCCTGTACAGTGACCCCTGCACAGACAGCAGCATGCTCACAACACTCCTGTAGATGTCACAGCTCACCTCCTCTCCCTCCCTGCACAGTGACCCCTGCACAGACAGCAGCATGCTCACAACACTCCTGTAGATGTCACAGCTCACCTCCTCTCCCTCCCCGCACAGTGACCCCTGCACAGACAGCAGCATGCTCACAACACTCCTGTAGATGATGTCACAGCTCACCTCCTCTCCCTCTCCGCACAGTGACCCCTGCACAGACAGCAGCATGCTCACAACACTCCTGTAGATGATGTCACAGCTCACCTCCTCTCCCTCCCCGCACAGAGACCCCTGCAGAGACAGCAGCATGCTCACAACACTCCTGTAGATGATGTCACAGCTCACCTCCTCTCCCTCTCCGCACAGTGACCCCTGCACAGACAGCAGCATGCTCACAACACTCCTGTAGATGATGTCACAGCTCACCTCTCCCTCCCCGCACAGAGACCCCTGCAGAGACAGCAGCATGCTCACAACACTCCTGTAGATGATGTCACAGCTCACCTCCTCTCCGCACAGTGACCCCTGCACAGACAGCAGCATGCTCACAACACTCCTGTAGATGATGTCACAGCTCACCTCCTCTCCCTCCCCGCACAGAGACCCCTGCACAGACAGCAGCATGCTTACAACACTCCTGTAGATGATGTCACAGCTTACCTCCTCTCCCTCCCCGCACAGAGACCCCTGCAGAGACAGCAGCATGCTCACAACACTCCTGTAGATGTCACAGCTCACCTCCTCCCCCTCCCCGCACAGAGACCCCTGCACAGACAGCAGCATGCTCACAACACTCCTGTAGATGTCACAGCTCACCTCCTCCCCCTCCCCGCACAGTGACCCCTGCACAGACAGCAGCATGCTCACAACACTCCTGTAGATGATGTCACAGCTCACCTCCTCTCCCTCCCCGCACAGTGACCCCTGCAGAGACAGCAGCATGCTCACAACACTCCTGTAGATGATGTCACAGCTCACCTCCTCCCCCTCCCCGCACAGTGACCCCTGCACAGACAGCAGCATGCTCACAACACTCCTGTAGATGATGTCACAGCTCACCTCCTCCCCCTCCCCGCACATATGGCATAACAAGCTCAGAACTCCTCCTTTTACCTTCGCTCTGCACATCCGTCCTCCCCTCGTGGCCTAACAGCCAAAAAACAATGGCTGTGAGGTCTGCAGCGAGGACAGAATATCGCCCTGTACCCACAGGAAGGCGGGGAGCAGTCACCCTGGCCGAGGGGAGGAGCTATCTGCATTCACTTTGTGATGTCATAGTGACATCATTCTGCTGGCTCCTCCCCCCGCACTCCAGGGTTATTCCAGGTCGTGTATTGGATGGACACGTGTCTGCTGCCGGTTGTCGGGGTGCGATGGCGGTTGTCGGGTGCGATGGCGGTTGTCGGGTGCGATAGCGATTGTCAGGTGCGATGGCGGTTGTCGGGTGCGATGGCGGTTGTCGGGTGCGATGGCAGTTGTCGGGGTGCGATGGCGGTTGTCGGGTGCGATGGCGGTTGTCGGTGTGCGATGGCGGTTGTCGGGGTGCGATGGCGGTTGCGATGGCGGTTGTCGGGGTGCGATGGCGGTTGTCGGGTGCGATGGTGGTTGTCGGGGTGCGATGGCGGTTGTCGGGGTGCGATGGCGGTTGTCGGGGTGCGATGGCGGTTGTCAGGGTGCGATGGCGGTTGCGATGGCGGTTGTCGGGGTGCGATGGCGGTTGTCGGGTGCGATGGCGGTTGTCGGGGTGCGATGGCGGTTGTCGGGTGCGATGGCGGTTGTCGGGGTGCGATGGCGGTTGTCGGGGTGTGATGGCGGTTGTCGGGGTGCGATGGCGGTTGTCGGGGTGCGATGGCGGTTGCGATGGCGGTTGTCGGGGTGCGATGGCGGTTGTCGGGGTGCGATGGCGGTTGTCGGGTGCGATGGCGGTTGTCGGGTGCGATGGCGGTTGTCGGTGTGCGATGGCGGTTGCGATGGCGGTTGTCGGGGTGCGATGGCGGTTGCGATGGCGGTTGTCGGGGTGCGATGGCGGTTGTCGGGGTGCGATGGCGGTTGTCGGGTGCGATGGCGGTTGTCGGGGTGCGATGGCGGTTGTCGGGTGCGATGGCGGTTGTCGGGTGCGATGGCGGTTGTCGGGGTGCGATGGCGGTTGTCGGGTGCGATGGCGGTTGTCGGGTGCGATGGCGGTTGTCGGGTGCGATGGCGGTTGTCGGGTGCGATGGCGGTTGTCGGGTGCGATGGCGGTTGTCGGGTGCGATGGCGGTTGTCGGGGTGCGATGGCGGTTGTCGGGGTGCGATGGCGGTTGTCGGGTGCGATGGCGGTTGTCGGGTGCGATGGCGGTTGTCGGGTGCGATGGCGGTTGTCGGGTGCGATGGCGGTTGTCGGGTGCGATGGCGGTTGACGGGGTGCGATGGCGGTTGTCGGGTGCGATGGCGGTTGTCGGGTGCGATGGCGGTTGTCGGGTGCGATGGCGGTTGTCGGGGTGCGATGGCGGTTGTCGGGTGCGATGGCGGTTGTCGGGGTGCGATGGCGGTTGTCGGGTGCGATGGCGGTTGTCGGGTGCGATGGCGGTTGTCGGGGTGCGATGGCGGTTGTCGGTGTGCGATGGCGGTTGTCGGGTGCGATGGCGGTTGTCGGGGTGCGATGGCGGTTGTCGGGTGCGATGGCGGTTGTCGGGTGCGATGGCGGTTGTCGGGGTGCGATGGCGGTTGTCGGGTGCGATGGCGGTTCTCCTTTTGCCGGGGCCGTTCTCGCGTCTGCTGCTCGCTGATCTGTCTCTTTACCCTAATATAACTTTTTTGTAATCAGGAAAACGAAAACGGCGCCATCCGGAGGAGCAGAACGGTGAGAGGTGCGACGGGCGCGGAGTGTGAGGGAGGGGGGCAGCAGCGTACAAGAAATCAAGTCTGTATGTTCTGTCTCAGCACGAAAACCGACAAGATGGCCGTCCTGGACAGCCTGCAGGGATACTTCGGGGTCGATGATCGTCTGAATCCTCCTGTGTCCAACAAGGTGATGAGGAAGGTGAGCGACCGACGAAAGGTACAGGCGTCCGACAGCCGAGTACCTATAGATCTGGGTACGTTATACCCCATAGTACGGTCTGGTGCCTCCTCCTATAGATCTGGGTACGTTATACCCCATAGTACGGTCTGGTGCCTCCTCCTATAGATCTGGGTACGTTATACCCCATAGTACGGTCTGGTGCCTCCTCCTATAGTTCTGGGTACGTTATGCCCCATAGTACGGTCTGGTGCCTCCTCCTATAGATCTGGGTACGTTATACCCCATAGTACGGTCTGGTGCCTCCTATAGTTCTGGGTACGTTATACCCCATAGTACGGTCTGGTGCCTCCTCCTATAGATCTGGGTACGTTATACCCCATAGTACGGTCTGGTGCCTCCTATAGTTCTGGGTACGTTATACCCCATATTACGGTCTGGTGCCTCCTCCTATAGATCTGGGTACGTTATACCCCATAGTACGGTCTGGTGCCTCCTATAGTTCTGGGTACGTTATACCCCATAGTACGGTCTGGTGCCTCCTCCTATAGATCTGGGTACGTTATACCCCATAGTACGGTCTGGTGCCTCCTATAGTTCTGGGTACGTTATACCCCATAGTACAGTCTGGTGCCTCCTCCTATAGATCTGGGTACGTTATACCCCATAGTACGGTCTGGTGCCTCCTATAGTTCTGGGTACGTTATACCCCATAGTACGGTCTGGTGCCTCCTCCTATAGATCTGGGTACGTTATACCCCATAGTACGGTCTGGTGCCTCCTATAGTTCTGGGTACGTTATACCCCATAGTACAGTCTGGTGCCTCCTCCTATAGTTCTGGGTACGTTATACCCCATAGTATGGTCTGGTGCCTCCTCCTATAGATCTGGGTACGTTATACCCCATAGTACAGTCTGGTGCCTCCTCCTATAGATCTGGGTACGTTATACCCCATAGTACGGTCTGGTGCCTCCTATAGATCTGGGTACGTTATACCCCATAGTACGGTCTGGTGCCTCCTCCTATAGATCTGGGTACGTTATACCCCATAGTACAGTCTGGTGCCTCCTCCTATAGATCTGGGTACGTTATACCCCATAGTACGGTCTGGTGCCTCCTATAGATCTGGGTACGTTATACCCCATAGTACGGTCTGGTGCCTCCTCCTATAGATCTGGGTACGTTATACCCCATAGTACAGTCTGGTGCCTCCTCCTATAGATCTGGGTACGTTATACCCCATAGTACGGTCTGGTGCCTCCTATAGATCTGGGTACGTTATACCCCATAGTACGGTCTGGTGCCTCCTCCTATAGATCTGGGTACGTTATACCCCATAGTACGGTCTGGTGCCTCCTCCTATAGTTCTGGGTACATTATGCCCCATAGTACGGTCTGGTGCCTCCTCCTATAGATCTGGGTACGTTATACCCCATAGTACGGTCTGGTGCCTCCTATAGATCTGGGTACGTTATACCCCATAGTACGGTCTGGTGCCTCCTATAGATCTGGGTACGTTATACCCCATAGTACAGTCTGGTGCCTCCTCCTATAGATCTGGGTACGTTATACCCCATAGTACGGTCTGGTGCCTCCTATAGATCTGGGTACGTTATACCCCATAGTACGGTCTGGTGCCTCCTATAGATCTGGGTACGTTATACCCCATAGTACGGTCTGGTGCCTCCTCCTATAGATCTGGGTACGTTATACCCCATAGTACGGTCTGGTGCCTCCTCCTATAGATCTGGGTACGTTATACCCCATAGTACAGTCTGGTGCCTCCTCCTATAGATCTGGGTACGTTATACCCCATAGTACGGTCTGGTGCCTCCTATAGATCTGGGTACGTTATACCCCATAGTACGGTCTGGTGCCTCCTCCTATAGATCTGGGTACGTTATACCCCATAGTACAGTCTGGTGCCTCCTCCTATAGATCTGGGTACGTTATACCCCATAGTACGGTCTGGTGCCTCCTATAGTTCTGGGTACGTTATACCCCATAGTACGGTCTGGTGCCTCCTCCTATAGATCTGGGTACATTATACCCCATAGTACGGTCTGGTGCCTCCTCCTATAGATCTGGGTACGTTATACCCCATAGTACGGTCTGGTGCCTCCTATAGATCTGGGTACGTTATACCCCATAGTACGGTCTGGTGCCTCCTCCTATAGTTCTAGGTACGTTATACCCCATAGTACAGTCTGGTGCCTCCTCCTATAGATCTGGGTACGTTATACCCCATAGTATGGTCTGGTGCCTCCTCCTATAGATCTGGGTACGTTATACCCCATAGTACGGTCTGGTGCCTCCTATAGATCTGGGTACGTTATACCCCATAGTATGGTCTGGTGCCTCCTCCTATAGATCTGGGTACGTTATACCCCATAGTACAGTCTGGTGCCTCCTCCTATAGATCTGGGTACGTTATACCCCATAGTATGGTCTGGTGCCTCCTCCTATAGATCTGGGTACGTTATACCCCATAGTACGGTCTGGTGCCTCCTCCTATAGATCTGGGTACGTTATATCCCATAGTACGGTCTGGTGCCTCCTCCTATAGATCTGGGTACGTTATACCCCATAGTACGGTCTGGTGCCTCCTCCTATAGATCTGGGTACGTTATACCCCATAGTACGGTCTGGTGCCTCCTCCTATAGATCTGGGTACGTTATACCCCATAGTACAGTCTGGTGCCTCCTCCTATAGATCTGGGTACGTTATACCCCATAGTACGGTCTGGTGCCTCCTCCTATAGATCTGGGTACGTTATACCCCATAGTACGGTCTGGTGCCTCCTCCTATAGATCTGGGTACGTTATACCCCATAGTACGGTCTGGTGCCTCCTCCTATAGATCTGGGTACGTTATACCCCATAGTACGGTCTGGTGCCTCCTCCTATAGTTCTGGGTACGTTATATTTTTGGTCGTGCCAGCCGGCCGTGACCAATCAGCGATATTGGGGCGGCAGTTAAACACCTCTTCTCTTTTTACTAGTGATGCTGCCTATGCAGCATCAATAATAAAAACAGATAATGTTAAAAATAATAATACAAAAAAATCAACATATTCTCACCTTCCGGCGTCAGCTGCAGCCTTTCCCGCTCCTCGCGATGCTCCGGTCCCAAGAATACATTGTGGCAATGACTCAAGATCACGGGTTATTTCCGCAAGGCATTACTGGGAATGGAGCATCGCTAAAGTCCTGGTCTGGATCCGGGGGCCGCCGGAGTATATAACTATTTTTTATTTTAATTGTTTTTTTTAACAGGGATATGGTGCCCACACTGCTATATACTGCGTGGGCTGTGTTATATACTGCGTGGGCTGTGTTATATACTGCGTGGGCTGTGTTATATACTGCGTGGGCTGTGTTATATACTGCGTGGGCTGTGTTATATACTGCGTGGGCTGTGTTATATACTACGTGGGCTGTGTTATATACTGCGTGGGCTGTGTTATATACTGCGTGGGCTGTGTTATATACTGCGTGGGCTGTGTTATATACTGCGTGGGCTGTGTTATATACTGCGTGGGCTGTGTTATATACTGCGTGGGCTGTGTTATATACTGCGTGGGCTGTGTTATATACTGCGTGGGCTGTGTTATATACTGCGTGGGCTGTGTTATATACTGCGTGGGCTGTGTTATATACTGCGTGGGCTGTGTTATATACTGCGTGGGCTGTGTTATATACTGCGTGGGCTGTGTTATATACTGCGTGGGCTGTGTTATATACTGCGTGGGCTGTGTTATATACTGCGTGGGCTGTGTTATATACTGCGTGGGCTGTGCAATATACTGCGTGGGCTGTGCAATATACTGCGTGGGCTGTGTTATATACTGCGTGGGCTGTGCAATATACTACGTGGGCTGTGCAATATACTACGTGGGCTGTGCAATATACTACGTGGGCTGTGCAATATACTACGTGGGCTGTGCAATATACTACGTGGGCTGTGCAATATACTACGTGGGCTGTGCAATATACTACGTGGGCTGTGCAATATACTACGTGGGCTGTTCAATATACTACGTGGGCTGTGCTATATACTGCGTGGACTGTGCAATATACTGCGTGGGCTGTGCAATATACTGCGTGGGCTGTGCAATATACTGCGTGGGCTGTGCAATATACTACGTGGGCTGTGTTATATACTACGCGGGATGTGTTATATACTGCGTGGGCTGTGTTATATACTGCGTGGACTGTGCTATATACTACATACATATTCTAGAATACCCGATGCGTTAGAATCGGGCCACAATCTAGTATATCTATAATATATACATATTTAATATATCGCTTCCTCTCTTCACAGTCCCGGCTAGAGCAGAATTTGGATGAAGCATTGAATAGAGGAGACATTGAAAAAGCAGAAGAGCTGAGTGACAGCCTGGCCACCCGCGAGGTGAGTGCTGGGGCAAGAGGCGTCACAGGAGAGAGCAGGAGCCTCCGCAGCCTGTGGTTATATCTACAGCCTCCCTGTACCCCGTGTAATGTCCATGTGTTATAGAGACGCATCTTCTCATACAGACGCAATCCCCTCCTGTCTAATATACCTGATATCTGGGGAGCGGTGATGTCACTGATGTCACTGATCTCCCCGAGGTCATTCATCCTTATGTTTATAGTCCTTTCACTAGGCACTGCTCCTAATAGCCAATTTCCTACTCCACACTGATGAGGGGCAAATACCCCGAAACAGCTGTCTGTGGATGGATACCATGATTTGGCATAGGTGGTTTTCCTTTATTGGATGCTGCCCTTCCCATGGTTGTTCCTTCCCGGTGAAAGACCTGGCTATTCATTGCTTGCGTTGAGAAACACGTGATGGTGTCTCCGCGGCTTTTCTACATGCATTTGAATATTTCCCTTGAGGGATGCGGGCAGTGTTCTGGATCACTGCATTGAGAAACACGTGATGGTGTCTCCGCGGTGTTGGATGTTTTGATCTTCCCGAGGTCATTCATCCTTATGTTTACTGCTATATAATATAACTGATATCTGGGGAGCGGTGATGTTACTGTAAGAGGGTGGTGCTGTTATGGACAGTAACACGCTGCCACTTTAAGAGACAGCACCCCCTTGTGTGGTGTGATGGAATGTTCTGCTTCCCCCTGCTATAGACTGTGAAGATAAACTGACCTAGAATAAGGGGAGGAGTTGAGCCTGAACTGCGTGTGTGAGCTGAAGCTGCTAGAGAGAGAACTTTGTGCTGTTTGCTACAAGAAAGGTCCCACAGCCTGGGACGGAGTGTACTTGTGAAATTTGCAAGACTTTTCCGGGTACAGCAAAGGTGGCTGTTCTGTGCTAGTTTGTGAAGCCACGAAGATACTGAGAAAGGGACTTACAGTTTCCAGGAGCATCCCTAGGACCAGGAAGCAAGGAGAAGACCACGTTTCACAGAGCTGACAGAAAGCCGTGCGCACCACCATATTAGACTGCTGGGGGCCCCCTGGGACTGGACCTGAGTCCCCAACATCACCGTGAGTTTGTTCCTGTTTGGTGCACCTGTTAGGGCCTAGTGTAGGCTTCAGTAGTCAGTACACGGCAGCCGTGGGGCCTGCTTAGTAAAGGCCAGGGAGGTTATACGTAGAGTAGCATCGTTATTTGTGTATTGTTTAAAGTTGCTTGTGAGACATATTCTGAGTCTGTAATAGCTGGAGCACCGTGCTATTTTACGGACAAGATAAAGTTTGTAACTCTTGTAAAGTGTCTCTTGCCATTGCATACCCGATTGCATCTTCCTCACCCACTTCATTCCTTGCCTTCCAATAAATCTACCCTTTGTTGTTTGCACCTCATCTTGTGTACAGTAGTCTTCCTGCACCGTGGTGGTCCCCCGGCCATCGCTTCAAGTGGCGCTGTGAGCAGGGTACTGTCACCAAGATGGACGCAGCAGACAGCAAAGGCGGGAATGCTAACATTAATGGGGATGCTGTGGGCATTGGTGGAACCTCTGCAAGGACACTCCCTATGGGCACCATATTTAGTGTGCTACCAAAGTTTGACGGCAAGAATATGCCACTGTCAGACTGGGTGTCCCGGCTGCAAAGCACCCTGAAGATTTATAACATCAGCCCAGACCTTGAAGTGGACATTGCGTTAACTGCCCTAGAGGGAGAATCCCGTAGAAATGTCTGCCTACAACCAGAACTCACCCGCAGTACCCTGAAGGAGCTAGTGAAGTTCCTAGAAGAGATCTATGGCGAGACTGCTAGCGTGGGACAGCTTCGCGCCAAATTTTTCTCTAGGCTGCAGTGGGAAGAAGAAGGAATTTCTCAGTATGCAACAGCACTGCAAGAAGTGTTAGCAGAGGTGCAGAGAAAGGAGGCGGATGGATTTGGCGGCATGGGCTCTAAAGACCGGATACTCCTGGAGCAATTCATTCTGGGACTGCACAGCACATCCTTGAGGCGAGCACTGTCAGAACGGGTCGGGCAGATCCGGCCCTTACGTTTCGTCAAATCCTGGCGGAAACAGTGGCCCGAAGTAAAGAAGAGAGCTATGCATCTGGGGTGATGCGTGTCCAGGGCGCCAATTCCAGAGGGGACCCAAACCATCAAGAGGTGCTGGTCCAGGTAGTGCAAGACTTGCAGCGGTCCCTTGTTAACGTGCAAGAGAAACTGACCCAGATGGAGCGAAGAGTGGGGGAACTACAGCAGTCTGACCCACCGTACTCATGCAACCATTCTTCAGCCCGACTCACAAGGGATCAGTGGGAACAAGCCCCCTCCCATCAGGCATCGGAGGCACGAGGACAGGCTCGAGGTGCCCCCTGGCGAGGAGGAGGCATCCAATGCTGGGAATGTGGAGGACGGGGGCACCTTGCTAGAGACTGTCGGAACTATACTCAAGGCCAGCGGAAGCCGCCGTTAAACTACCAACCACGGCAGTAGTGCCGCACTCTGCGGGGGAGGCGAGGAGAGAGGCCGCTCCATATCATAACGAACACTTGATTGCTGGGAGCCCCATCCTACGTGCTGAATTTGAGGGAGTTCTAGTGGATTGCCTGGTAGATACCGGGTCACAAGTGACAACGATGCCAGAAACGTATTTCTAGCAGCATTTCCAGGCCCTGGCAAAGCCAGAAAAAGAGACATTGATCCGGTTGTTTGCTGCCAACCAACAGCCGATCCTGGTCACAGGGGTCGTGTGGATGAATATTCGAATCTGTGGGCAAGAAGTTGGGAGAAAAGGGATCCAGCTAGTCCCTGAGCCTATCAAACAAGATGTGCCTGTCAGATGAATATCCTACGTGAACTCGATCAGATTATGTTTACCAAACGGGGACCTGGATATTGGAAGAAGGCTACTACACATAAGCCTACCCAAGAAGCCCTTCAACGACTGATCCGCGTCTGTGGGACGCAGAAGAGTGTGCCATCTTATCAGACGGTAGGGGTCATCAGGGCTCCTGGTAAAGAACCTGTAATCCTGCCTCCCGAGCGAGAAACTATAGTATACCTTCCAGTGGGGATGCATCGCAACCTTGAGGCTATGTTCACACGATGCGGTTTTCGCTGCGGATCCGCAGCGGATTTGCAGCTGCGGATCCGCAGACGTTTTCCATGCAGGGTACAGTACAATGTTACCCTATGGAAAACGAAATTCGCTGTGCCCACTATCCTTTTTTCGGCTTGAAAATCCGTGCGGATTTTCAGCGGAAAAAAAGAAGTAGCATGTCAATTCTTTCTGCGGATTCCGCAGCGGGTTTCTACCTGCACCAATAGGAAAATGCAGCTGGAAACCCGCAGTGGAATCCGCAGTAGAAAAAGGACTGAAAACCGCAGTGAAAACCACCGCAGGTTTTGCACTGCGGTTTTCACAAATCAGGACCTGAAAAATCCGCAGTTAAAAAAGGATCGTGTGTACAAGCCCTGACGGGTTGGAAGTGATTGTTCAGCCTTTGGTAGGCGGAGGAGTGGACCAAGAAGTCATGATAGCTCGTACAATAGCTGTGGTCCAGCGAGGACACGTCCGCATAAGAGCTTTGAATGTGGGCCCCGGGGAGGTCACCTTGCCACGAGGGACAGATCTGGCCCTGGTGTACCTACATAAGGGCGAAGTTGTGAGTCAGAAGGAGATGTCTTTATCACCGAAAGAAGGTGCGGGTGGACCCTAGCAGTTGCTGTGGGGGCCGAAGAGACGCCATCCCCGGAGTGGAGTGGACGGTCATCCTTAATCAAATGGAAGTGGATGTGAAGGCTCTGGGCCCTCAGCGTGTGCAAGCAATAGAAGCTATGCTGTGGGAAAATCAGGCAACATTCGCCCGTCACGCCGGGGATTTCGGCTGTACTGAAGCAATCACGCACGACATACCGACCGGAGAAGCTCGTCCAATTCCCAAGATATATCAAGAGGTGAAAACATTACTGAGGCAGATGCTGGATTCAGGAGTGGTGCAGAGTAGTCAGAGCCCTTGGGCAGCCCCGGTGGTGCTCGTCAAGAAAAAGGATGGGACCATCCGGTTCTGTGTAGACTACAGGAAACTCAGTGCCTGCACTGTTCGAGACTCGTATCCATTGCCCTGCATCAAGGAATCCTTGACAGCGTTGTGGAAAGCCAAGTACTTCTCCACCCTGGACCTAGCAAGCGGATACTGGCAAATAGCCGTGGCAAAGAAAGACAGAGAAAAAAACGCCTTCATCCTCCCTATGGGACTGTTTGAGTTTAACCGGATGCCCTTTGGGCTCTCCAATGCTCCGGGTACGTTTCAACGGCTGATGGAAAAGTGTTTGGGAGACTTAAATTTTGAGGCTACCCTGATCTATCTGGATGACATCATTGTGTTTTCGGCCTCATTCGAAGAACACCTTGCCCGGCTTGGATAGGTACTCGGAAGACTGTGGGCGCATAACCTGAAGGTGAAGCCAAAGAAGTGCCACCTCTTCAAGAGAGAGATCGAGTACCTGGGCCACATAGTGTCACAAGATGGAGTTCTACCCTCACCAGAAAAAGTGGCTGCTATCCAGATGTGGCCAGTCCCTCGCACGGTGAGAGAACTTCAGGCCTTTCTGGGGCTTGCCGGGTAGTACCGCCAGTTTGTCAAAGACTTCGCGAAGGTGGCGGGTCCCCTGAATGAGCTGCTGAGGGGGACCGCCGGAGTGCCAAAGACCCAGTACATCCCTTGGGCCCAGAGACAAGATGAGGCCTTCCAGGCTATAAAGAATGCCATTACTTCAGCCCCGATTTTGGCCTATGCAGATTTCGATCAACCGTTCTTGTTGTACACAGACGGTAGCCTTCATGGACTCGGTGCCGTACTTTCTCAGATACAGGATGGACATGAGAGAGTCATCGGGTATGCCAGCAGGTTCCTGCGAGACAGCGAAAGAAACCCCCACAATTACAGCTCCTTCCGGTTAGAGCTCCTGGCCCTGGTGTGGGCCATGACAGAGAAGTTTGCGGGCTTCCTGGCAGGGACCAAGATTCAAGTTCGAACAGACAATAATCCCCTGGCCCACCTTGAGAATGCTAAATTGGGGGCCTTAGAACAACGATGGGTGGCTCGCCTAGCCAAGTTTGACTTTACCATCCGTTATCGCTCTGCTACCGAAAACGCAAATGCTGACGGGCTGTCAAGAGTGACTGTGGAGACTCCAGCGGGTGATCTCGATGAACAACTCGAAGAGGAGGAGACCCCAGATTTTCGTAAGTTCAAGCCCCCAGTGGTTGCGGCCCAGTCAAGAAGGGAGGCCTGCGCACTACCCCGGTCCCTGGGGAGAACCAATGAGGAATGGGGACATGTTCAGGATGAAGACGAAGGGCTGAGACAGATGAAATGGTGGGTAACTCAGAAGCGTAAGCCTGGCAAACAAGAGAGAGATGATCTGGACGCTGAAATGAAGAGTATCTTACACCAGTGGGATAGACTGGAAGTGCGAGAATCAGTGTTATATCGCAAGAGACAACAGCCAAAAGATATGGAAGTAAGGTGGCAAGTGGTCATCCCAGGAAGAATGGCTCAAGAAGTAGCTAGAGAAGCCCATGAATTTGGAGCTCACTTCGGGCCCACAAAGACCTACTAATGGTTACAGCGATATGTGTATTGCCCCCGGTTGGAGTCTGTGGTGGAAGAAGTTTGCCGGCAATGTCGAGTATGCGACCTCATTAAGAGTACCGAACAGAGAGCACCCATCGAGACCATTCAAACTAAGGAACCGCTAGAAGTCTTGATGATCGACTATCTCCTCGTGGGACACTCGGCCCGGGGGCTACAGTACTGTTTGGTGATGACTGATCATTTCTCCAAGTTCGCAGTAGTTACCCCGACTAGAGATCAGACTGCAGAGTCGGCGGCGCGAGCCATCTGTCAAGACTTCATCCGGGTGTATGGGTGCCCAAAGCGCATCCACTCCGACCAAGGCGCTTGTTTCCAAGGCAAGGTGATGGAAGAACTGTATCGTATGTATGGCATTGAGCGGTCTTGGACCACCCCTTACCATCCTCAAGGCAACGGAGCATGTGAATGCTTCAACCGAACCTTACTTCAAATGCTGAGAATGTTGGAGGAGGATAAGAAGGCGTGTTGGCCAGACTACCTGCCAGAGTTGGTCTGGACCTACAACAATCGGGTCCACTCCACCACGGGTTATACCCCCTATCTACTGCTTTTTGGAAGAGCTGGACGGGATATCATTGAGCTGAATTTGGAACAGCCAGAGGAGCTGATGGAGCGAACTGTCACCTCATGGGTAAAAGAGCATCGACAACGACTACAAACGATACAGCGGTTGTGGGGTCAGCAGCTGCAAGAAAAAGAGCATACAGGCCGTAAACCGACTCAAGAGTTACCGCTCCAACCTGGAGACCGAGTATTGGTCAGAGAGAAACGCCCTAAGGGAAAACTAAGTGAGAGATGGAAAGTACAGCCTTATAGAGTAATCGAGCGAGTGTATGCTAATGGCCCTGTCTACAAGGTGCAAATTGAGAGTGGGGTGTCCGCCCCTAGAGTACTTCACAGAAATATGCTGAGGCCCTGCCGGTCTGAGATCTGTTCTACGCCATTGTCGCCTGAGGGCGCTACTCCACTTCCTGAATCTGTCATGCCTGATGGTGAAATCGATGACGAGTGGTGGACCGTCCCTGATGTAGGGGGTCCTTAGCCGCACAGAGACGGTAATCCCATGGATGTACCAGTACCGCCACGCGAGAACGAGACCAGACAAGAGCCCACGATGACTCCTGCAGCAAGTGTTCCTCTGGAAGATAGTCAAGCCTTGCCTGACATCCAAGAGCTCCGGAGATCCCAGAAGTCTAATGCAGGGGTTCCACCAGTCCGATATGTAGAACAATGTGCTCTGTCTGTTTTTCCAACTTTGTTGCCTCCTCTGTATGTGCTGTTTCCGCATTGCACGTTCCTTCATTACACTTCGACCTTGATGCTGTGATGGCCGAGGACGACCATCATTACGAAGGGAGGCATGTAAGAGGGTGGTGCTGTTATGGACAGTAACACGCTGCCACTTTAAGAGACAGCACCCCCTTGTCTGGTGTGATGGAATGTTCTGCTTCCCCCTGCTATAGACTGTGAAGATAAACTGCCCTAGAATAAGGGGAGGAGTTGAGCCTGAACTGCGTGTGTGAGCTGAAGCTGCTAGAGAGAGAACTTTGTGCTGTTTGCTACAAGAAAGGTCCCACAGCCTGGGACGGAGTGTACTTGTGAAATTTGCAAGACTTTTCCGGGTACAGCACAGGTGGCTGTTCTGTGCTAGTTTGTGAAGCCACGAATATACTGAGAAAGGGGCTTACAGTTTCCAGGAGCATCCCTAGGACCCAGAAGCAAGGAGAAGACCACGTTTCACAGAGCTGACAGAAAGCCGTGCGCACCACCATTATAGACTTCTGGAGGCCCCCCTGGGACTGGACCTGAGTCCCCAACATCACCGCGAGTCTGTTCCTGTTTGGTGCACCTGTTAGGGCCTAGTGTAGGCTTCAGTAGTCAGTACACGGCAGCCGTGGGGCCTGCTTAGTAAAGGCCAGGGAGGTTATACGTAGAGTAGCATCGTTATTTGTGTATTGTTTAAAGTTGCTTGTGAGACATATTCTGAGTCTGTAATAGCTGGAGCACCGTGCTATTTTACGGACAAGATAAAGTTTGTAACTCTTGTAAAGTGTCTCTTGCCATTGCATACCCGATTGCATCTTCCTCACCCACTTCATTCCTTGCCTCCCAATAAATCTACCCTTTGTTGTTTGCACCTCATCTTGTGTACAGTAGTCTTCCTGCACCGTGGTGGTCCCCCGGCCATCGCTTCATTACTGCTGTATAATATAACTGATATCTGGGGAGCGGTGATGTCACTGCTGTATAATATAACTGATATCTGGGGAGCGGTGATGTCACTGCTGTATAATATAACTGATATCTGGGGAGCGGTGATGTCACTGCTGTATAATATAACTGATATCTGGGGAGCGGTGATGTCACTGCTGTATAATATAACTGATATCTGGGGAGCGGTGATGTCACTGCTGTATAATATAACTGATATCTGGGGAGCGGTGATGTCACTGCTGTATAATATAACTGATATCTGGGGAGCGGTGATGTCACTGCTGTATAATATAACTGATATCTGGGGAGCGGTGATGTCACCGCTGTATAATATAACTGATATCTGGGGAGCGGTGATGTCACCGCTGTATAATATAGCTGATATCTGGGGAGCGGTGATGTCACCGCTGTATAATATAACTGATATCTGGAGAGCGGTGATGTCACTGCTGTATAATATAACTGATATCTGGAGAGCGGTGATGTCACTGCTGTATAATATAACTGATATCTGGAGAGCGGTGATGTCACTGCTGTATAATATAACTGATATCTGGAGAGCGGTGATGTCACTGCTGTATAATATAACTGATATCTGGGGAGCGGTGATGTCACTGCTGTATAATATAACTGATATCTGGGGAGCGGTGATGTCACTGCTGTATAATATAACTGATATCTGGAGAGCGCTGATGTCACTGCTGTATAATATAACTGATATCTGGAGAGCGGTGATGTCACTGCTGTATAATATAACTGATATCTGGGGAGCGGTGATGTCACTGCTGTATAATATAACTGATATCTGGGGAGCGGTGATGTCACTGCTGTATAATATAACTGATATCTGGAGAGCGGTGATGTCACTGCTGTATAATATAACTGATATCTGGAGAGCGGTGATGTCACTGCTGTATAATATAACTGATATCTGGGGAGCGGTGATGTCACCGCTGTATAATATAACTGATATCTGGGGAGCGGTCATGTCACCGCTGTATAATATAACTGATATCTGGGGAGCGGTGATGTCACCGCTGTATAATATAACTGAGATCTGGAGAGCGGTGATGTCACTGCTGTATAATATAACTGATATCTGGGAGCGGTGATGTCACTGCTGTATAATATAACTGATATCTGGGGAGCGGTGATGTCACTGCTGTATAATATAACTGATATCTGGAGAGCGGTGATGTCACCGCTGTATAATATAACTGATATCTGGAGAGCGGTGATGTCACCGCTGTATAATATAACTGATATCTGGGGAGCGGTGATGTCACTGCTGTATAATATAACTGATATCTGGGGAGCGGTGATGTCACTGCTGTATAATATAACTGATATCTGGGGAGCGGTGATGTCACTGCTGTATAATATAACTGATATCTGGAGAGCGGTGATGTCACCGCTGTATAATATAACTGATATCTGGAGAGCGGTGATGTCACCGCTGTATAATATAACTGATATCTGGAGAGCGGTGATGTCACCGCTGTATAATATAACTGATATCTGGAGAGCGGTGATGTCACCGCTGTATAATATAACTGATATCTGGAGAGCGGTGATGTCACCGCTGTATAATATAACTGATATCTGGAGAGCGGTGATGTCACTGCTGTATAATATAACTGATATCTGGGGAGCGGTGATGTCACCGCTGTATAATATAACTGATATCTGGGGAGCGGTGATGTCACTGCTGTATAATATAACTGATATCTGGAGAGCGCTGATGTCACTGCTGTATAATATAACTGATATATGGGGAGCGGTGATGTCACTGCTGTATAATATAACTGATATCTGGAGAGCGGTGATGTCACCGCTGTATAATATAACTGATATCTGGGGAGCGGTGATGTCACTGCTGTATAATATAGCGGGCGCAGTTGTGTCTGCAGTGGGGCTTTCATGGGCTCAGCAGTGCAGACATGTTTGGTGTAGGTGAGCAGTACGGGGGTCCTTGGTGCGGAGCAGTACGGGGGTCCTTGGTGCGGAGCAGTACGGGGGTCCTTGGTGCGGAGCAGTGCGGGGGTCCTTGGTGCGGAGCAGTACGGGGGTCCTTGGTGCGGAGCAGTACGGGGATCCTTGGTGCGGAGCAGTACGGGGGTCCTTGGTGCGAAGCAGTACGGGGGTCCTTGGTGCGGAGCAGTACGGGGGTCATTGGTGCGAAGCAGTACGGGGGTCCTTGGTGCGGAGCAGTGCGGGGGTCCTTGGTGCGGAGCAGTGCGGGGGTCCTTGGTGCGGAGCAGTGCGGGGGTCCTTGGTGCGGAGCAGTGCGGGGGTCCTTGGTGCGGAGCAGTGCGGGGGTCCTTGGTGCGGAGCAGTGCGGGGGTCCTTGGTGCGGAGCAGTGCGGGGGTCCTTGGTGCGGAGCAGTGCGGGGGTCCTTGGTGCGGAGCAGTGCGGGGGTCCTTGGTGCGGAGCAGTGCGGGGGTCCCTGTTGCGGAGCAGTGCGGGGGTCCTTGGTGCGGAGCAGTGCGGGGGTCCTTGGTGCGGAGCAGTACGGGGGTCCTTGGTGCGGAGCAGTATGGGGATCCTTGGTGCGGAGCAGTACGGGGGTCCTTGGTGCGGAGCAGTGCGGGGGTCCTTGGTGCGGAGCAGTGCGGGGGTCCTTGGTGCGGAGCAGTGCGGGGGTCCCTGTTGCGGAGCAGTGCGGGGGTCCTTGGTGCGGAGCAGTGTGGGGGTCCCTGTTAGGAGCAGTGCGGGGGTCCCTGTTGCGGAGCAGTGCGGGGGTCCCTGTTGCGGAGCAGTGCGGGGGTCCTTGGTGCGGAGCAGTGCGGGGGTCCTTGGTGCGGAGCAGTGCGGGGGTCCTTGGTGCGGAGCAGTACGGGGGTTCTTGGTGCGGAGCAGTACGGGGGTCCTTGGTGCGGAGCAGTGCGGGGGTCCTTGGTGCGGAGCAGTACGGGGGTCCTTGGTGCGGAGCAGTACGGGGATCCTTGGTGCGGAGCAGTACGGGGGTCCTTGGTGCGGAGCAGTGCGGGGGTCCCTGTTGCGGAGCAGTGCGGGGGTCCCTGTTGCGGAGCAGTGCGGGGGTCCCTGTTGCGGAGCAGTGCGGGGGTCCTTGGTGCGGAGCAGTACGGGGGTCCTTGGTGCGGAGCAGTGCGGGGGTCCTTGGTGCGGAGCAGTACGGGGATCCTTGGTGCGGAGCAGTGCGGGGGTCCTTGGTGCGGAGCAGTGCGGGGGTCCTTGGTGTGGAGCAGTGCGGGGGTCCTTGGTGCGGAGCAGTACGGGGGTCCTTGGTGTAGGTGAGCAGTGCGGGGGTCCTTGGTGCGGAGCAGTGCGGGGGTCCTTGGTGCGGAGCAGTGCGGGGGTCCCTTTTGCGGAGCAGTGCGGGGGTCCCTGTTGCGGAGCAGTGCGGGGGTCCTTAGTGCGGAGCAGTACGGGGGTCCTTGGTGCGGAGCCCTGCTGATTTCTGTCCTGGGCCCCGTGACCTCTGCTTCTCTCCTGCGATCTTCTCCCTGCTGTGTCCTCTGAGCGTCTCCCTCCGCTCTCAGCCATTTTTGGGTGTCTCTGGTCGCTGCGGCGCCTCTTTTCTCCCAGTAATCCCAGGCAGGCGCTGGAGGAGGCAGATAAAGCCCGTGCTCCGGGGCGCGCGTCCTGCAGAGCGTTAATCCCGTTCCTGTCCTAATAGGTGAAGCTAATTTCTGATGTATAACATTCCTAAGCCCGTAAATAGCATCTTGGAAGCCGCCACTTTGATGGAGGTGGCCCAGTGCCAGCGGAACAAATAACCCGGCTCAGCTGGCAGCCGGGGACGTGCCAGGCTCTGCCCGGGATCTTGGGATTGTCTGCTACCTGGCCGGGCCTGGGGCCTCCTCCGTGATGACTGTCACCTTGTGCACTGACTTGGCGGCCATGTTATCAGAGCTCGCGCAGCAGAGCCGTGTTTGCCTGGGGTCCTGATTAACACTCCCCGCTGACCGCGGCGGTCGGATCAGTGATTGACGCCGAATGTTTGTTTATTTATCGTGGTAAAGCCGGATAATTACACACTGATTACACCATGGTGCCGGGGCGAGCGGCGGCCATGACGTCATCACACCGTGGTGGAAGGTGAGCGGCGGGCGCGGGGCGGCCATGGCCGGGCTCATTATCCCAGACAATGGCGGGCGTCTGCTGCCGCCACATTAATCGCCATGTTTTCTCTTTTAATTAAAACCATTTTAGTAAATGAAAGCCCACAGCAAAACACAGCTATAATTTGTTTGTAATTAGCTGCTAATTGCTGGTAGTGGCGGCTTAGCTCCCTCGGATTCTTTCTTCCTGATTGCCATTTTATTAGCGGGCTCGTCATTAATTAATCTTTTTTTCTAATTAGCTTATAAAACTGTTGATGGCACATTATTGTAAATGTGATTTTAAGTTCAAAGCGTGTTAATAAGCTTCCTACACCATGAGATAAAGCCGCCGGTGACAACAGCAGCCATTGTGTCCCCCTCCAGCCGGGACTGCGGGCGCCTCTCTGCACGTGGACCCCTCATAGGAAGTCCTCACCTGTGACTGCTGCCCGCCCGGAGCAGAAGGACTTCACCTGGGTCACACAGAGTATCACTACTCCCATCATCTCTGACCCCACAGATCACAATCTCATCTGTTATCACTACTGGACTGGACAGTGGAATGTGTCTGGGGGTCTTCAGACTCTTCCCTGACTAATGATGGTAGAGGGGACACTGTTCTGGTCTGGTTTTCTTCTGCCCTCTAAGAGATAAGATTCTGCCAGAATATTCTATATGGAGGAGGACAACAGACTGGCCTTTAGGAGGAAGCCAGCAGAGAGGTCTACGGGGAGGAGGAGAATGACTCCTCTACGAGGAAGACGAGAGGTTTATGAGGAGAAGGATGGCAGAGGGGTCGACGGCTGTTGGGAACAAAGATTGGTCTGCAGGGAGGAGAAGGAAGACAGAAGGTTAGGGAAGAGTTGGTGTCCACCCTTTCTGATGGCTCCACACTTGTGGCCGTGTTCCACCCCTTCTTCTGGCTCCACGCTTGTGGCCGTGTTCCGCACCCCTCTTCTGGCTCCACACTTGTGGCCGTGTTCCACCCCTTCTTCTGGCTCCACACTTGTGGCCGTGTTCCGCACCCCTCTTCTGGATCCACACTTGTGGCCGTGTTCCACCCCTTCTTCTGGCTCCACACTTGTGGCCGTGTTCCGCATCCCTCTTCTGGCTCCACACTTGTGGCCGTGTTCCACCCCTCTTCTGGCTCCACACTTGTGGCCGTGTTCCGCATCCCTCTTCTGGCTCCACACTTGTGGCCGTGTTCCGCACCCCTCTTCTGGCTCCACACTTGTGGCTGTGTTCCACCCCTTCTTCTGGCTCCACACTTGTGGCCGTGTTCCACACCCCTCTTCTGGCTCCACACTTGTGGCCGTGTTCCGCACCCCTCTTCTGGCTCCACACTTGTGGCCGTGTTCCGCATCCCTCTTCTGGCTCCACACTTGTGGCCGTGTTCCACCCCTCTTCTGGCTCCACACTTGTGGCCGTGTTCCACCCCTTCTTCTGGCTCCACGCTTGTGGCCGTGTTCCGCATCCCTCTTCTGGCTCCACACTTGTGGCCGTGTTCCACCCCTCTTCTGGCTCCACACTTGTGGCCGTGTTCCACCCCTCTTCTGGCTCCACACTTGTGGCCGTGTTCCACCCCTTCTTCTGGCTCCACGCTTGTGGCCGTGTTCCGCATCCCTCTTCTGGCTCCACACTTGTGGCCGTGTTCCACACCCCTCTTCTGGCTCCACACTTGTGGCCGTGTTCCACCCCTCTTCTGGCTCCACACTTGTGGCCGTGTTCCACCCCTTCTTCTGGCTCCACGCTTGTGGCCGTGTTCCGCATCCCTCTTCTGGCTCCACACTTGTGGCCGTGTTCCACACCCCTCTTCTGGCTCCACACTTGTGGCCGTGTTCCACCCCTTCTTCTGGCTCCACACTAGTGGCCGTGTTCCGCATCCCTCTTCTGGCTCCACACTTGTGGCCGTGTTCCACCCCTCTTCTGGCTCCACACCCCACTTTTGGCTCCACACTTGTGGCCGTGTTCTGCACCCCTCTTCTGGCTCCACACTTGTGGCCTTGTTCCGCACCCCTCTTCTGGCTCCACACTTGTGGCCGTGTTCCACTCCTCTTCTGGCTCCACACCCCACTTTTGGCTCTACACTTGTGGCCGTGTTCTGCACCCCTCTTCTGGCTCCACGCTTGTGGCTGTGTTCCGCACCCCTCTTCTGGCTGCACGCTTGTGGCTGTGTTCCGCCCCCTTCTTCTGGCTCCACACTTGTGGCCGTGTTTTGCACCCCTCTTCTGGCTCCACACTTGTGGCCGTGTTTTGCACCCCTCTTCTGGCTCCACACTTGTGGCTGTGTTCCGCACCCCTCTTCTGGCTCCACGCTTGTGGCCGTGTTCTGCACCCCTCTTCTGGCTCCACACTTGTGGCCATGTTCCGCCCCTTCTTCTGGCTCCACGCTTGTGGCCGTGTTGTGCACCCCTCTTCTGGGTCCACACTTGTGGCCGTGTTCCATCCCCTTCTTGTGGCCGTGTTTCGCACCCTTCCTCCGGTCCACACTTGTGGCCATGTTCCGCGCTCCTCTTTTTTTCCTGGTTCTTGCAGCACGTGCCCCTCTTGTGGTCCCGGATCTTGCATCGCGCCCCTCTTGTGGTCCCGGATCTTGCATCGCGCCCCTCTTGTGGTCCCGGATCTTGCATCGCGCCCCTCTTGTGGTCCCGGATCTTGCATCGCGCCCCTCTTGTGGTCCCGGATCTTGCAGCGCGCCCCTCTTGTGGTCCCGGATCTTGCAGCGCGCCCCTCTTGTGGTCCCGGATCTTGCATCGCGCCCCTCTTGTGGTCCCGGATCTTGCATCGCGCCCCTCTTGTGGTCCCGGATCTTGCATCGCGCCCCTCTTGTGGTCCCGGATCTTGCATCGCGCCCCTCTTGTGGTCCCGGATCTTGCAGCGCGCCCCTCTTGTGGTCCCGGATCTTGCAGCGTGCCCCTCTTGTGGTCCCGGATCTTGCAGCGCGCCCCTCTTGTGGTCCCGGATCTTGCATCGCGCCCCTCTTGTGTTCCCGGATCTTGCATCGCGCCCCTCTTGTGGTCCCGGATCTTGCAGCGCGCCCCTCTTGTGGTCCCGGATCTTGCATCGCGCCCCTCTTGTGGTCCCGAATCTTGCATCGCGCCCCTCTTGTGGTCCCGGATCTTGCAGCGCGCCCCTCTTGTGGTCCCGGATCTTGCAGCGCGCCCCTCTTGTGGTCCCGGATCTTGCAGCGCACCCCTCTTGTGGTCCCGGATCTTGCAGCGCGCCCCTCTTGTGGTCCCGGATCTTGCAGCGTGCCCCTCTTGTGGTCCCGGATCTTGCAGCGCGCCCCTCTTGTTGTCCCGGATCTTGCATCGCGCCCCTCTTGTGGTCCCGGATCTTGCAGCGCGCCCCTCTTGTGGTCCCGGATCTTGCAGCGCGCCCCTCTTGTGGTCCCGGATCTTGCAGCGTGCCCCTCTTGTGGTCCCGGATCTTGCAGCGCGCCCCTCTTGTGGTCCCGGATCTTGCAGCATGCCCCTCTTGTGGTCCCGGATCTTGCAGCGCGCCCCTCTTGTGGTCCCGGATCTTGCAGCGCGCCCCTCTTGTGGTCCCGGATCTTGCAGCACGCCCCTCTTGTGGTCCCGGATCTTGCAGCGTGCCCCTCTTGTGGTCCCGGATCTTGCAGCGCGCCCCTCTTGTGGTCCCGGATCTTGCAGCGCGCCCCTCTTGTGGTCCCGGATCTTGCAGCGCGCCCCTCTTGTGGTCCCGGATCTTGCAGCGTGCCCCTCTTGTGGTCCCGGATCTTGCAGCGCGCCCCTCTTGTGGTCCCGGATCTTGCAGCGTGCCCCTCTTGTGGTCCCGGATCTTGCAGCGCGCCCCTCTTGTGGTCCCGGATCTTGCAGCGAGCCCCTCTTGTGGTCCCGGATCTTGCAGCGCGCCCCTCTTGTGGTCCCGGATCTTGCAGCGCGCCCCTCTTGTGGTCCCGGATCTTGCAGCGTGCCCCACTCCGTGCCCTGGTTTTCCACAGCTTGTAGCTGCTCCAGTGTGTGAGAGATTTAGTAGGAAGTGTGACCAAAATTGAAAACTGGATAAAAAAGTGAATAATGTCACATTACTGTAAAGATGAGGGGGTAATTTGTGGCGACTTTTTTGCTAATTTTCCTGAAGCCTCAGAATAAGGGGCTGTCACCCATTCTGTGCATCAGGCCTGACAGCGCCAATGATCCGTGAAATAGTCTGCCGCTGGCTTTGTTCTGATAAGAATGAGCAAATCTCACAAAGCCGAGCTCCCGGAATCTCATTTTCATACGTGCATGCCGCCTGAAAGAAATAAGCTGTTTGCTGACTTGATTAATCAGACAATTGGGGCTTTTTTCACTTCTTTGTCGCTTTGATCTTTGCGGTCTCCACGGTAACGCGCCTGACACTAATGTTCAGCTCCAGTTAAGACAATCGGAAATTGTCGCCATTCTAAATATGTTTATAGGTCCGCGGCAGGTGAGCGTGGGACGACTCCTGTGGCTGCACGCTACCTGGTGCTGTGCGCGGTGTGAACGCCGTCTTTGCTAAATGCACACTACACTACCTGGTGCACGGCGCTGTGCACGGTGTAAACGCCGTCTTTGCTAAATGCACACTACACTACCTGGTGCACGATGCTGGACGCGGTGTGAACGCCGTCTTTTCTAAATGCACACTACACTACCTGGTGCACGATGCTGGACGCGGTGTGAACGCCGTCTTTGCTAAATGCACACTACACTACCTGGTGCACGGCGCTGTTCGCGGTGTAAACGCCGTCTTTGCCAAATGCACACTACACTACCTGGTGCACGGCGCTGTGCGTGGTGTGAACGCCGTCTTTGCTAAATGCACACTACCTGGTGCACGGCGCTGTACGCGGTGTGAACGCCGTCTTTGCTAAATGCACACTACCTGGTGCACGGTGCTGGACGCGGTGTAAACGCCGTCTTTGCTAAATGCACACTACACTACCTGGTGCACGGCGCTGTGCGCGGTGTGAACGCCGTCTTTGCTAAATGCACACTACACTACCTGGTGCACGGCGCTGTGCGCGGTGTGAACGCCGTCTTTGCTAAATGCACACTACCTGGTGCACGGCGCTGTGCGCGGTGTGAACGCCGTCTTTGCTAAATGCACACTACACTACCTGGTGCACGGCGCTGTGCGCGGTGTGAACGCCGTCTTTGCTAAATGCACACTACACTACCTGGTGCACGGTGCTGGACACGGTGTAAACGCCGTCTTTGCTAAATGCACACTACACTACCTGGTGCACGGCGCTGTGCGCGGTGTGAACGCCGTCTTTGCTAAATGCACACTACACTACCTGGTGCACGGTGCTGGACGCGGTGTAAACGCCGTCTTTGCTAAATGCACACTACACTACCTGGTGCACGGTGCTGGACGCGGTGTAAACGCCGTCTTTGCTAAATGCACACTACACTACCTGGTGCACGGCGCTGTACGCGGTGTAAACGCCGTCTTTGCTAAATGCACACTACACTACCTGGTGCACGGCGCTGTGCGCGGTGTGAACGCCGTCTTTGCTAAATGCACACTACACTACCTGGTGCACGGCGCTGTACGCGGTGTAAGCGCCGTCTTTGCTAAATGCACACTACACTACCTGGTGCACGGCGCTGGACGTGGCGTGAACGCCGTCTTTGCTAAATGCACACTACACTACCTGGTGCACGGCGCTGGACGCGGTGTAAACGCCGTCTTTGCTAAATGCACACTACACTACCTGGTGCACGGCGCTGTGCGCGGTGTGAACGCCGTCTTTGCTAAATGCACACTACACTACCTGGTGCACGGTGCTGGACGCGGTGTAAACGCCGTCTTTGCTAAATGCACACTACCTGGTGCACGGCGCTGTGCGCGGTGTGAACGCCGTCTTTGCTAAATGCACACTACACTACCTGGTGCACGGTGCTGGACGCGGTGTAAACGCCGTCTTTGCTAAATGCACACTACACTACCTGGTGCACGGCGCTGTACGCGGTGTAAACGCCGTCTTTGCTAAATGCACACTACACTACCTGGTGCACGGCGCTGTGCGCGGTGTGAACGCCGTCTTTGCTAAATGCACACTACACTACCTGGTGCACGGCGCTGTACGCGGTGTAAACGCCGTCTTTGCTAAATGCACACTACACTACCTGGTGCACGGCGCTGGACGTGGCGTGAACGCCGTCTTTGCTAAATGCACACTTCCTGGTGCTGAACGTGGTGTGAATGCTGCCCTACCAGCTTCGCATGCTACCTGGTGCTGGACGCGGTGTGGACGCCGTCCTTTCCACCTGCACGCTACCTGGTGCTGGATGCAGTGTGAACGTCGTTCTTGCCACCTGCACGCTACCTGGTGCTGGACGCGGTGTGGACGCCGTCCTTTCCACCTGCACGCTACCTGGTGCTGGATGCAGTGTGAACGTCGTTCTTGCCACCTGCACGCTACCTGGTGCTGGACGCAGTGTGAACGCCGTCTTTGCTAAATGCACACTACCTGGTGCTGGACACGGTGTGAACGCCGCCCTACCAGCTTCGCACGCTACCTGGTGCTGGACGCGCTGTGGACGCCGTCCTTGACACCTGCACGTTACCTGGTGCTGGACGCAGTGTGAACGTCGTCCTTGCCACCTGCACACTACCTGGTGCTGGACGCAGTGTGAACGCCATCTTTGCTAAATGCACACTACCTGGTGTACGATTCTGGACGCTGTGTGGACGCCGTCCTTGCCACCTGCACACTACCTGGTGCTGGATGCCGTCCTTGCCACCTGCACACTACCTGGTGCTGGACGCCGTCCTTGCCACCTGCACACTACCTGGTGATGGACGCCGTCCTTGCCACCTGCACACTACCTGGTGCTGGACGCCGTTCTTGCCACCTGCACACTACCTGGTGCTGGACGCCGTCCTTGCCACCTGCACACTACCTGGTGATGGACGCCGTCCTTGCCACCTGCACAGTACCTGGTGCTGGACGTGGTGTGGACGCCGCCCTACCAGCTGCGCACTCTCTCTATTTGGTCGCTTTGTAAACAGTGGTGCGCGTCTGTCCATGGACCCTCCGGTGGGGGAGGGGGGTGATACTTTACAAGGCGCCTTCATTGTGTCCATCGCAGGAGATGATTTACACATTTACACACTTCAAACCTGTAAAATTGAAAGGAATTTAAAGAAGGAGCGAAGGACAAATCCGGAGTCGTCGGCTGAGTATTGGCTGGAGGTGACGCCGCGGCTCCACAAAGCTTCTAAGTGGCTGTAAAGATGATCGCCTCGAGGGAGCAGCCAGACCGGCTTCTGAAACCAGCTCAAGCCTTATCTGCTATCCAAGCAAAGTACCATTAATCTTCCTGAAAGACCTTTTATGGCTTTTAATATCGCCCAAATTAGAACATTTTACACCCCGGCTTCCTGAAATGTACTGATAAAAGCCTTTACAGCTTAGTTTTCTTCTCCGCAGCCTCCGACCAATTTCCAGTCCCCGCGATAATGTTTAGACGCCTTAATTAAAATGCAGCAAAATGCCGGATGTTCCGTGTGAAAAGTGCGGCGGATTCTCTACAAAAGCCGGGGCTCGTATTATGTAGTGTGAGAGCAGATAGACGGGTAATGTGAGCGCAGGGCGGGGACGTCTACTCGCTCTCGGGGGCCGCGGCTCGGCTCTGGGGGACTCCTATCATACCTGGCACTTCTGAGACCTTCAGCTCCTTCATCAGGAGCTTCCCAACAAATCTGAAGATTAAGAAAGGGAATGAAACTCCAAGGAGGCAGTAAGGACTGACTGTATTCACATCTCACAGGGGCCCAGGGTCCCATCCCAAGGACTGTGGGGGCACAACTTGTGGATGAGATGCGTCTAAGTATTCTGTCCTGCAGCCCTGACATCAGGAGGGTCTGACTACTGTACACCGTGTGACTTTACTTTACATCTGACTACTCTACACCGTGTGACTTTACTTTACATCTGACTACTCTACACCGTGTGACTTTACTTTACATCTGACTACTCTACACCGTGTGACTTTACTTTACATCTGACTACTCTACACCGTGCGAGTTTACTTTACATCTGACTACTCTACACCGTGTGACTTTACTTTACATCTGACTACTCTACACCGTGCGAGTTTACTTTACATCTGACTACTCTACACCGTGCGAGTTTACTTTACATCTGACTACTCTACACCGTGTGACTTTACTTTACATCTGACTACTCTACACCGTGTGACTTTACTTTACATCTGACTACTCTACACCGTGTGACTTTACTTTACATCTGACTACTCTACACCGTGTGACTTTACTTTACATCTGACTACTCTACACCGTGCGAGTTTACTTTACGTCTGACTACTCTACACCGTGCGAGTTTACTTTACATCTGACTACTCTACACCGTGTGACTTTACTTTACATCTGACTACTCTACACCGTGTGACTTTACTTTACATCTGACTACTCTACACCGTGCGAGTTTACTTTACATCTGACTACTCTACACCGTGTGACTTTACTTTACATCTGACTACTCTACACCGTGCGAGTTTACTTTACATCTGACTACTCTACACCGTGTGACTTTACTTTACATCTGACTACTCTACACCGTGTGACTTTACTTTACATCTGACTACTCTACACCGTGTGACTTTACTTTACATCTGACTACTCTACACCGTGCGAGTTTACTTTACATCTGACTACTCTACACCGTGTGACTTTACTTTACATGTGACTACTCTACACCGTGTGACTATACTTTACATCTGACTACTCTACACCGTGCAAGTTTACTTTACATCTGACTACTCTACACCGTGCGAGTTTACTTTACATCTGACTACTCTACACCGTGTGACTTTACTTTACATCTGACTACTCTACACCGTGTGACTTTACTTTACATCTGACTACTCTACACCGTGTGACTTTACTTTACGTCTGACTACTCTACACCGTGCGAGTTTACTTTACATCTGACTACTCTACACCGTGTGACTTTACTTTACATCTGACTACTGTACACCGTGTGACTTTACTTTACATCTGACTACTCTACACCGTGTGACTTTACTTTACATCTGACTACTCTACACCGTGCGAGTTTACTTTACATCTGACTACTCTACACCGTGCGAGTTTACTTTACGTCTGACTACTCTACACCGTGCGAGTTTACTTTACATCTGACTACTCTACACCGTGTGACTTTACTTTACATCTGACTACTCTACACCGTGCGAGTTTACTTTACATCTGACTACTCTACAACGTGCGAGTTTACTTTACATCTGACTACTCTACACCGTGTGACTTTATTTTATGTCTGACTACTCTACACCGTGCGAGTTTACTTTACATCTGACTACTCTACACCGTGTGACTTTACTTTACATCTGACTACTCTACACCGTGTGACTTTACTTTACATCTGACTACTCTACACCGTGTGACTTTATTTTACATCTGACTACTCTACACCGTGCGAGTTTACTTTACATCTGACTACTCTACACCGTGCGAGTTTACTTTACATCTGACTACTCTACACCGTGTGACTTTACTTTACATCTGACTACTCTACACCGTGTGACTTTACTTTACATCTGACTACTCTACACCGTGCGAGTTTACTTTACATCTGACTACTCTACACCGTGTGACTTTACTTTACATCTGACTACTCTACACCGTGCGAGTTTACTTTACATCTGACTACTCTACACCGTGCGAGTTTACTTTACATCTGACTACTCTACACCGTGTGACTTTACTTTACATCTGACTACTCTACACCGTGCGAGTTTACTTTACATCTGACTACTCTACACCGTGCGAGTTTACTTTACATCTGACTACTCTACACCGTGTGACTTTACTTTACATCTGACTACTCTACACCGTGCGAGTTTACTTTACATCTGACTACTCTACACCGTGTGACTTTACTTTACATCTGACTACTCTACACCGTGTGACTTATGTCAGACCTAACGTAGTCAGATATAAAGTAAACTCGCACGGTGTAGAGTAGTCGGATGTAAAGTAGTCTTGACTACTCCACACGGCATGCTTTTCACTTTTCTCCTCTCTGCCATCCTCCGTCCCCCGCGTTGTTTCTCAGACCCCTCTAGTATCGGGGTCCTGGACACTAAACGTTGGGGTCTGCACTTTCTGATGCTTTGGTGCTTTTGCCTCTTGGCTCTTGACACTTCTGTGGAGAGATGTGCGGCCATGATAATGGCGCCCCCCTGACACGGCTCTAATCCGCTAATCCCCATTCACCGAGCTGCGCTCTCATCCTGCGTCTTTCTCTACAGATTGCAGTGAAGATCACAAAGGCGGCTGCTTATCACCGACACATGAAAGCCAAAGAAGAGCCACAATCTTCCCAGGACACTGCCACCAAGACCAAGCCTCCGGCCTGGGGGTGAGCACATGGGCAAGGCGCTGATGAGCGGGAGGGGCGCTGCACTCACCTGGGTAGTGGGGAGAATCTGTACTTGTCGCTTATTAAATGCTGATTACACTGGGGAACACAATTTTTTAAGAGTTAGGTCAGACAACTGTTCTTAATTAATTTTTGGATGCTGAATCCAGAAATGATCTCAGTTTTTCTCTATCACGTCAAGTTTTTGAACTATAGGATTTTTGTCTTCTCAAAAATATGTAAACTACTGTACCTAAAAAGTGTTGTTTTTTTTTAAATAGTACAAATATGAACAAAAATAGGTATTAAGCTTACCGTTAATGATGTTTCCAGGAGTCCATCCTGACAGCACTCTGGAGGACGTCCTCCTCCCCTTGCTGGGACAGGAAACACACGAGAGTTTAAAAGGTCCGGTCCCACCCCCAATCCTCAGTGTTGTAACAAGAACCGCCTCAAGGGAGATGCAAAGAAATATATATTTTAATGGTCAAAGAACATATAACACCATGTACCAGAAACATATTACATCATATGCTAGGAACATATTATATACATGTCAGGCTTATATTACAAAAGCATAACAATATTATCAGGGAGGGAACTACCCGTGCTGTCAGGATGGACTCCTGGAAACATCATTAACGGTAAGCTTAATACCTATTTTCCAGGACGTCATCCTGACAGCACTCTGGAGAGTACCAAAGCACCTCCTCAGGGTGGGATTACCACTTGGAGAACTTTTCTCCCGAATGCAGTATGTTGACCGGACAAAACATCAAGTTTATAATGTTTGCAAAAGGTATTCGCACTAGCCCATGTTGCGACTTTACAAATCTGCTCAAGAGAGGCGCCTGCCCTCTCAGCCCAAGAAGCAGCCATCCCTCTAGTAGAGTGTGCATGGAGACCCTTTGGAGGTGGAATCCCCTCCGACTGGTAGGCCTCCGAGATCACAGATGTGATCCATCGAGCAGTGGAGGCCTTAGAGGCCTTTTTACCTCTATTCCTACCGCCAAACAAAATAAATAGATTTGGGTCAATGCGCCATGAGTTGGTGGCTGACAGGTAGTCAAGGACCGCCTGTCTGACATCAAGGGAATGCAGAGCTTTCTCTTTTGAATTAGAAGGGTTACTGCAAAAGAATGGTAACACAATTTCCTGATTCCTATTTTTGAGCGTTCCCACTTTTGGAATAAACGAGGGATCTAGTTTAAGAATTACGCTATCCTCTCTAATCTGAAGATATGGGTCCCTTGTACACAGGGCTTGAATTTCCCCCACCCTCTTAGCCGTGGTAATCGCGACCAGAAATGCCGTTTTACGTGTCAGGGCCGAAATGGACATGTTATCCGCCGAGGCGTAATCGTCTTTGCAGAGGAATTTGAGGACCAGATTAAGGTCCCAAGGAGGAGATAATTGTCTAATGGTGGGGCGCAACCTTTGGGTGGCTCTGATAAATTAACTATCCACGGGTGTGTTGCTAGGGGATAGTCTAAAAAGGAGCTAAGTGCCGAGATCTGCACTTTCAAGGTGCTCGGTCTAAGCCCCTTATCAAAACCAGCCTGCAGGAAATCCAGAATTCTGGGTAAGTCGGGAGTGCCTGCCGCAACCTCAGACCTGCCACCCTCCAGACAGAAACGCCTCCAGATCTTCAAGTAGATTGTCGAGGTGACCGGCTTTCTGCTAGCCTTGATAGTGGCTATGACCTGGTCAGACACACCTCTTGCTTTCAGGATGTTCCTTTCAGGATCCAGGTTGAGAGATGTAGCTTCTCTGGGTCCGGATGGTACACTGGGCCCTGGTGGATTACATCTGGTCTGTGAGGAAGCTCCACTGGACTCTCGATTGCCAGGTCTACTAGAAGAGAGAACCAACTCCTTCTTGGCCAGTAAGGAACTACCAAAATCACTCGAGCCTGTTCTTCCTTGATCTTTCTGAGAACAGCCGGGATTAGTGCTAGAGGAGGGAATGCATATGAGAGGGGCTCCGTCCAGATTTGACTTAGACCGTCTATCCCTTCCAGCAGATCCCGGGGGTTCAGCGAGAAGAATCTTAAAACCTTCGAGTTTCTCCTGTTTGCGAAGAGGTCTATACTGGGAGTGCCCCAACGCAGGCACAGTTCCTGGAAGATGTCTTGGTTGAGTTCCCACTCTGTTGCCAACACTCTTCTTCTGCTCAGGTAATCCGCTACGATATTCTGCGAGCCCTCTAGGTGGATTGCCGAGATGGAAAGTATCGACTTCTCTGCCCAGCGAAATATTCTCCCCGCCAGCTCCTGAAGAGGATGGTGTCTTGGGCCTCCTTGGTGTTTTAGGAAGGAAACCGTTGTCACATTGTCGGACAATATCCTGACGTGACGATTCTCCAGAGTGCGACGGTTCATTCTCAGGGCTTCCCAGACGGCATACAACTCTTTGAAGTTGGATGAGTTGTGAGCGACGTCTGGAGGCCATTGTCCCTGGAGGATCCTTCCTTTTAAGTGAGCTCCCCAGCCCCAGGCGCTGGCGTCTGTAGTAACTACTACATAGGGATCGGTGGTCCATAGTACTCCGATTCTTAGTTTCTCTGAGTCTGTCCACCAAAGGAGAGATCTTCGCACTGGATCTGGTAGATGTAAAGTACTGTCCAGAGAAGACTGACTCCGGTCCCACTTGGAGAGGATTAAGCTCTGTAGTGGTCTTGAATGGAACTGAGCCCCTCTTACGCATGGTATGCATGCCGTCATTAGGCCTAGCACTCTCATGGCCATCCTTATTGAGACTCTGCGTTCCAGTAGGAGTCTGATCTGAACCTGCATCGCCTTCAGCTTGGCTTCGGGTAGTAGGGATATTCTGTTTGCAGAATCCAGACATACCCCCAGGAAGACTTTTTTGTGCTCTGGAATCAGGTCTGATTTCTGCCAGTTTATGACCCATCCCAAGTGTTCCATTATCGAGATGGTTCGGTTCCTGTGATCCGATAGGATCTCTGGTGTTCTTGCTATCAAGAGAAAATCGTCGAGATATGGGACTATTATAATCCCTTGGTTCCTTAGGAAAGCCACGATCTCTGACACCAGCTTCGTAAATACGCGAGGTGCTGAGGCAAGTCCAAACGGAAGGCACTGAAACTGGTAGTGACAGGTCCCGGACGGCAGAACTACCGCAAACCTCAGAAGCCTCTGAGATAGACGGTGGACAGGGACCTGATAATAGGCACTCTTCAAGTCGAGAGTGCACATCACAGCGTCCTGATCTATGAGGAGGATTGCCGATCGAATGGACTCCATACGAAACCTCTTGTACCTGACCCAGGCATTCAGAGGCTTCAGATTTACGATTGTGCGTGAGTCGCCTGATGGTTTCGTTATGGAGAACAGGGACGAGTAATGTCCCTGGCCTACTTCTAGTGGTGGCACTGGTATTATGACTTCTGAGGAAAGCTTATCCATTAAGTCTATTAACATAGGAGAGTCTTGCATAACCACCGTAGGTACGATGTACCTGTCTGGTGGAGGGGAGTAGAATTCGATACTGTAGCCTTCTGACACAGTCCGAAGGACCCATTGATTTTGAGTGACTCTGCCCCAGTTTGTCGCGAAATGGCGAAGCCTTCCCCCTATAAGAGTGGCGTCATTGCGATTTAGATTTAGAGGAGGGGCTGAAGAAGAAACTCCTGTTCTTATTACCGTGGCCACGGGAACCCCTATTAAAACCTCTATTGGACCTTCCCCCTCTGAAGTCGGACTGTCTTCTGAAGGGAAACCCTCTCCGAAAGGACTGAGACCTCTTAGGCTTGTCCTCTGGAAACCCTTTTTTCTTGTCAGAAGCCGACTCTAATATAGTGTCGAGGGAAGGACCGAACACCCTTGCCCCTGAAAAGGGAATTGAACACAATTTTGTTTTGGAAGCATTATCGCCAGACCAAGACCTTAGCCAGACCGCTCTTCTAGCCGCATTGGACAATGATCCATTTCTGGCTGAAAACCTGACTGACTCAGCCGTCATGTCAGATAGAAAAGCTGTGGCAGATTTCATTATAGGGAGAGAGTTTAGGATCTCTGACCTTGGGGTCTTATTAGAGAGATGCTCCTCTAATTGACCCATCCAAAGGTGCATAGACCGGGCTACCGAGGTAGCTGCAATGTTGGTCTTAGGCTACGTTCACATTTGCGTTGTGCGCCGCAGCGTCGGCGCCGCAGCGCACAACGCAAACAAAAACGCAGCAAAACGCATGCACAACGCTGCGTTTTGCGCCGCATGCGTCCTTTTTTAAATGGATTTTGGACGCAGCAAAAATGCAACTTGCTGCGTCCTCTGCGCCCAGACGCGGGCGCCGCAGCGACGCATGCGGCGCAAAACGCAAGTGCGATGCATGTCCATGCGCCCCCATGTTAAATATAGGGGCGCATGACGCATGCGGCGCCGCTGCGGCGCTCGCCGCTAATGTGAACGTAGCCTTAATTAGAGCCGCCGACGACTCCCAGGCTCTCTTTAGCAATATGTCCGCTTTTCGATCCATCGGATCGCGCAAGTTTGACGAGTCCTCGAATGGTATAGCTGTCTTTTTGGCGACCTTTGCCACTGGGACATCCACCTTGGGTATTTCGTCCCATAGCTTTACATCCTCCGGCTCGAAGGGTAGGCGAGACTTAAAGTCCTTAGACAATATCAGCCGACGTTCTGCCTCCTTCCACTCTTCAAGTACCATGGCTTTGATATGCTCACTAACCGGGAAGACGGTCTGCCGACGTGACATAAGTCCCCCAAACATCAGGTCCTGCCTGGATTGTGGCTTAGATGTCTCTTCTATTTGCATAGTGCAACGCACTGCCTGCACCAGATCATTCGTATCCTCCGCCTGGAAGAGGTATTTCCTCTGATGATCCTGGCTTCCAGAAGGAAGCTCGCCCTCTTCCTCAGAGACAAGGTCTTCAGAGTCAGACCTGTCATCAGAAGTATATTCCAGCTCCCGTCTGGCCCTTTTGCGACTGGGCATAGGGCTGGACTTTTCCACCATGGTATCCAGAGAAGCTTGGACCTCTTCTCGTATTAAGGACCTCATCTCGGATAATAAGGTGGGCTGCTCATCTCTCATAACCTTGGATGTGCAATCTGCACATAAGGTTTTGCCATGAGTGTCCAGGAGCTTCACACTACATATAGGGCATCTACTGGATTTCCCAGAGGCCTTGCCGGACTTCTTAACTTGACCAGGGGGGACAGCGGGGTTTCCCTTATCCTTAAACGATATAAGATAGGGAAAGTAACAGGGTGGCTGCTTATTTCCAGGGTGCTAGGGGAGTTTGCGCTACGTGCACTTATCCCCTCCTCAGGTGGCATGCTTTCCATGGCTCTGGAGTAGCAGGTCCCCACAGCTGACAGCGTCTTGACTGAAGTGCTACGATCCCTGTGAGATCCACGCTGGAGCGCACACCTCCCCCGTACATACAGCATTACCGGAAGTGAAGGTAACTGATGCCGCGAACCGGAAGTGACGCGGTCCCCGGAACTTCCGCCGGAAGAGTCAGAGCCCGGCGATCCCACGCTGCTGGATGCTGCCGACCTCGGGAACCGCGTCCGCAGCCGAGAGCCTCCCACCGGGAGGAGCGGCTGCTGATCTTTGGAGCAGAGGGACCCCCCTCTGGAGGGTTTCTGCCCTGAGCCTCTTGACAGGGGGAAGGATATTGGCAAGCCGCACGATCCCCCTGAGCTCCGGTAAGCTGCGCAGCTTCTCTCGTGCGTCCCTTGCAGGGACAGGAAAAACACTGAGGATTGGGGGTGGGACCGGACCTTTTAAACTCTCGTGTGTCTCCTGTCCCAGCAAGGGGAGGAGGACGTCCTCCAGAGTGCTGTCAGGATGACGTCCTGGAAAAATGAAATATATAAGAAATAGGCATGACAAATATGTTTTTTAACACTATCATGTTTTTTTACAAAGGATATATATATATATATATATATATATATATATGCAAGTATTTAAGGTAAAAATGTACATTTATAGCTTTTTCTGGAGTGTTTAACTTGAGGACAATCACGTTTGATGCTCCAGCAATAGTCAGCCATCATATGTACATCCCATCTACCCTGGTAACGGTCTTCCATAACCTTCAAATCTTGGTGAAATCGTTCACCTTGCTCATCGCTAACAGCACCAAGATTTTCCAGAAAGTTGGCAAGATGGCAATGCAGAAAATGTAGTTTAATACTCATGTTGCAACCAAGCGCTTTGTAGCTCTCCAATAGTTTCTGAACAATTTCTTTGTAATTACTTGCACGTGTATTTCCAAGAAAGTTCTTGACGACGTCTTTGAATGAAAGTTACAAGCTTTGAAAACTAACAAAGAAAAAAATCATAAAAGATATATAAATTACAACTAAGTGCCCAATGTAAAGAGAAAAGCTATCACAAATCCTATTTATTCCTACTATGATAAATTTTTTGTGTAAAGATATTGATAATTATGACGTATTGGGAGCTGCACACACCTCTCACCACACTGTCGCAGTTGTGACTACTCTTACAAGTTGCCACGTAGCTCTATATGAGTCGAATTGTAATCAGATAACAAGTCTTATTACAGATATCAGTGCAATTGTGTTTCTCTGGCAGGTAAGTTGTGGAGGAAAAACTTGACGTGCTAGAAAAAAAATGACTACGTTTTTGGAATCAGCATGCCAATTTTAGTATAAATCAGCTCAAAAACCTAACTCAACAGAAATTTTTTTTCAAATTGTTCCCCAGTGTTATTTGTCTTTTATTGTTTTTTTTTTCAGATTTGAAGCCAAGAAAAGATGGGAGACAAAGAGTAACATGGGATATATGTGACGGGCAGCAGTGTCCGAGCAACGGAGGCTGCGATGTCTGTGCACACATGTGACATTACAGACCACCATACATAGAATCCTAGAATGTCAGAGGTGGAAGGGACCTCCAGGGTCATCGGGACCTCCAGGGTCATCATGTCCAACCCCGTGCTCAATGCAGGAGTCACTAAACCATCTCAGACAGATGTCTGTCCAGCCTCTGTGTGAAGACTTCCAAAGAAGGAGATCTCACCACCTCTCGTGGCCGCCTGTTCCACTCATTGATCGTCCTCACTGTCAAAAAGTTTTTTCTAATATCTAATCTGTATCTTCTCCCTTTCAGTTTCTTCCATTGCTTTTCCTGTTTCCATGTTCAAATGAGAATAATGATCCCTCTACAATGTGACAGCCCTTCAGGTATTTGTAGACAGCTATTAAGTCTCCTCTTAGTCTTCTTTTTTCCAAGCTAAACATTCCCAGATCCTTTAACCATTCCTCGTAGGACATACTTTGCAGTCCGATCACCATCCTCGTAGCTCTTCTCTGAACTTGCTCCAGTTTTTCAGTGTCTTTTTTAAAATGTGCTGTCATGGCTCTGTTGTCAGGTGTCCCGGGAGCAGGGGATCGTTTCCTGTCCCTGATGCTAGGGACACCCTAGCTCGCCCTATTCCCTGTATTACTTCTGATGGAGAAGAGGCCGGGGCCACATACCTTGCCTTAGCTCCTGAATCCGCCTTCAGTCTGTACCCTTCCCCCACCCAGGGACAGGGGCATAGTAGTGCACCATAATGCAATGGTAGCTTGGTGAGAATAGAAAAAAACGTAATTATTAATGAATAAAAGTGAAAATGCCATCCTTAAATACAGATTAGATAAGTATAATACAGCCACAGTGGTGGACTAATATATACGCAACAACCTGTCGCTCAATATTGAAAAAAGCAAGAAACATAACTTTACCTATGATGTCAATTACAGGCCTCTCTCATCTTTTTAAGTGGGAGAACTTGCACAATCGGTGGCTGACTACATACTTTTTTCTCCACTGTATTATATTTCTGTAACGGGGTCTACTGTGCTGTAGTACCTCTTTAGGTACCACCCCGTGTTTCAGGAGGTCCACTCTGCCTTGGCTGGATTCTGAATGAAGGACGCTGGAATTCCTTGGTTACATGGGTGCATATAAAATCTCACTGCTTCTCCACGTATTTCCAGTCTAACAACACTTTATTCACAGAACACAGAATATATAACACAGATACAGAGGGCAGGCCAATAGAAAAACAGCAGGTCAGACATACATTACAATAGCCGCAGGTGGCCGGAGCCTGCCGATATTTACTGTGGGAATTACAAAGGTGGGGGAGGTCAGAAGGAGAATATCTTGTCCAGAGGCGCAGCCTGTGGACTGATGCATTTCACATGGAACCTATTATACATACATATACTGCATAACATATTCTTGGTGCTGGGGGGTTCTGTAACACGGCTCCCCTTTTCAGCGACGCGATCGGCATACACAGTCTGATCCTTAACGGATCGGTTTGGGGATGACCGAAGTTTATGGGGTTGGTACAAGTTCCGTTTGTCGACTTAGTCCATCGGCGTTACCGTTTTGTTTGCCGGGTCTGTAGTGGATGGTGAAGTCCAGAGGTTGTAGGGCTAAACTCCACTGCAGTAATCTGGCGTTGTCTCCGGAGACCCGATTAAGCCAGACTAGGGGATTATGGTCCGTTATGAGGGAAAACTGTCGTCCATACAAATATGGTTGTAACTTTTTGAGTGCCCATACTATTGCCAGGCACTCCTTCTCGATGGCCGCATAGCTCACTTCACGGGGCAGTAGTTTCCGACTCAGGTAAGCTACCGGGTGTTCTTGGCCGTCCGGCCCGACTTGTCTTAGTACTGCCCCCAATCCAAACATAGAAGCGTCCGTGTGAACAAGGAAACGTTTAGTTGGATCGGGTGCGGCCAATACAGGGGTATTGGTGAGGGTGTCCTTTAGCTGGCGGAAGGCTTCCTCACACTCTGAGGTCCAGGTTACCTGGCGGGGTTGGTTCTTACGGGTCAGATCAGTGAGGGGCTTGGCTACGCTGCTGTAATTGGGGACGAATTTCCTGTAATACCCTGCTGTCCCTAGAAACGCCATGACCTGGGTTTTAGTGCGTGGGGTGGGCCATTTGGCTATGGCCTCAATCTTGGCTGGTTCTGGTCGCTGTTTCCCACTTCCCACCCAATGCCCTAAATACTGAACCTCTGCTTTGTCCACGTGACACTTGTTTGGGTTCAGGGTGATTCTGGCCTTGTGGATCCTGTCTAATACTGTCTCTAGGTGATTTAGATGCTCTTCCCATGTCGCGCTGTAGATGGCGATGTCATCCAGGTAGGCACAAGCATAGTCCTGGAGACCATCCAGAAGCCGGTCAGCCAGCCTCTGGAAGGTCGCAGGGGCATTCTTCATCCCGAATGGCATAACTCGAAACTGGAATAAGCCGAACGGGGTGACAAATGCAGACTTGGGAATAGCGTCAGGACTAAGGGGAATCTGCCAGTAGCCTTTGCATAGATCGATGGTGGTCAAATACTTTGCCCCTGCCAGCCGGTCTAACAACTCATCCACACGCGGCATGGGATACGCATCCGTCACTGTTTTCTCATTGAGCTTACGATAGTCTACACAAAACCGTGTAGTCCCATCCTTCTTGGGCACTAACACTACGGGGGATGCCCAGGGACTATCTGATTCTTCAATGACCCCTAAACGCAACCTCTTGTATCTCTTGTCGCATCCCTTCTCGTACAGACTCAGGGACGCGGAAGGGGGGTTGTCTCAGGGGGGTCTGATCCTGGGTCTCAACCTTGTGTTGTGCCAGGCGAGTGTAGCCTGGTCTCCCTGAAAACATCCTCTGTCGCTGCCTCAACAATGCCTCCGCCTGCTGTTTCTCCCAGGGACCTAGGTCTTCACCCAAGTGTACCTGGTCCCATGTTTTAGACTGAGTCCTTTCCCCTAAAACATCAGGCAAGGGAAGTCCGGCTAAATCCTCTGCTTCAGGTGCACAGATGGCCACTACCTCATCAGGGCACTCCCGGTAGGGCTTCAGCATATTCACGTGGAACATGCGGATAACCCTGGGGTCATCACAATCGGCGACATTATAGGTGGTGTCGGCTATTTTCCCCACTGCCTGGTAGGGCCCCTGCCATGCAGCTTGGAACTTGTTCTGCCTGGTGGGCTCTAACACCAGGACCTTCCGATCGTACCATACGCGCTGGTGCCGCTGAGCCTCCTGCATGTTCCCACGTACAGCCTGGGTCAGCTCCTGTAGGTGGTCCCGGAATTCCAGCACATAGAGTACAATAGGTACCCCTTCTATGATGCCCTCCCCAGTGTTCTAGCACGAAGTCTAGGGGTCCCCTTACCCGTCTCCCGTATACTAGTTCGAACGGGGAGAACCCCGTGGATTCTTGGGGCACCTCCCGATAGGCATACAGGAGGTGAGGCAAGAATTTCTCCCAGTCCCTGTAGGTCCTGGTAAAAGTCCCAATGAGTTGTTTCAACGTTCCGTTAAAGCGTTCACACAACCCATTGGTTTGCGGGTGGTACGGGGTGCTTCTAATGGACTTTACGCCGCACAGCTTCCACAGTTGTTGGTCACTTCTGCTGTAAACTGGGTACCCTGGTCCGAGATAATCTCCCGGGGAAATCCAACCCGTGAGAAAACCTGAAGCAGGGCAGCCGCCACCATCTCTGCCAGTATGTTAGGTAACGCAACCGCCTCTGGATACCGTGTGGCATAATCTATCACTGTCAATATATACCTTTTCCCTGACGGACTGGGTTTGGCTAACGGCCCTATCAGATCGACCGCTACTTGGCTAAATGGTTCCTCCACAATGGGGAGGGGGCGTAATTTGGCCTTGCATCGATCTCCCCTCTTGCCAATGCGCTGGCAACTGTCACAGGTCTGGCAGTACTGACGAACATCATAGGTTACCCCCGGCCAAAAGAAGTTTTGTGTCAGACGATGCCTGGTGCAACTGACGCCGAAGTGCCTGGCCAAGGGTATGTCATGAGAGATTCGCAGTAACTCCTGCCTATACTTCTTGGGAACTACCAGCTGTCGTTTTATAGTGGGGCTCGTCCCTATGTGGTGCTGCTCTGTGATCCGGTAGAGGAGTCACTGCTTCCATATAAACTGTTCCCCTTCCAGTACCCCTCTCCCCTCTTGTGCCTTCCCACGATATCCCTCCAATGAAGGATCCTCAAGTAACTCCCTCTTAAATTCATCTGGTGTGGCCCAAGAAATGTGCCTGGCTATGGGAATACGTGTAGGGCTGGGATGTCTTACCTGGGCCTCCTCTGAGTGTGATTTCGCCTCCGCAGCTCGAGCTTGTCTCCGGGTGGTCACAGGATGTCTCAGCCAGAGGGGCAACCGAGAAGGCAGACAACATGGGCCCCAAGTAATTTCCCAGCAAAACATCTGTGGGCAAATCCTCCATCAAGCCGACCTCAACAAGGCCATCCCCGACTCCCCAGTTCAGGTGAATCCGGGCAGTGGGCAGTCGATGTATGGCTCCCCCTGCTACACGGACTGCCACTGTCCGGTCTGTCTTCTCTTGGTCCCGGACGAGATGAGGCTTCACAAGGGTCAAAGTTGCTCCGGAATCTCTTAGTCCCTGCATACGTTTCCCATTAACCCACACGACCTGTCGATGCTGTTGTCGATTATCTGCCCGGGCTGCCTGCACGGGGTCTACTTCATGCAGCACTTCCTCCATTTCTTCCACCCCTTGGTTAGTTGTAGCCCCCAATGTCGGGTCAACTTCGCCTTGGTAGCAGTGTACAGCAGCCCGGCTGAAGGTAGCTGTTCCCGCCTTTGGCTACTGGGTATGCTGAGTCCAGTTGGGACATTGTCTTTGCAGGTGGCCCAGCTGACGGCAGGTGTGACATCGCGCCCCAGGGGAACTGTGGTAGGCCGGGTTTCTAGCTGGTCCCCCTACAATCTTCGGTGGTTTGGGGCCCTCCAGACCCATGGGAGGACCCCTAGTGACCATCTTTGATCCGGACAACTGAGGCCTCCTGGCATCATGATATTCATCGGCCAGACGAGCGGCTTCCTCAAGAGTCGTTGGCCGCCTGTCCCGAAGCCATTCCTGTGTCTCGGGGGTTAGTCCATTAAAGAATCGTTCTAACAAGATGAGCTGGAGGACGTCCTCCTTAGTGGTTGCTTGGCTCCCTTGTACCCACTGTAGCAGTGACCGCCGTAATTTACAGGCCCATTCAGTGTGGATAGTCTGCGGAACTTTTGGCGGTATGCCTCTGGTGTCAGCGCATACCGGGCCAAGATCACTTCTTTGATCCGCTCATAGTCCATACAGTCCTCATCAGGTACTGTGCGATAGGCGTCCGCTGCCCGGCCTGTCAGCTTGCTGGCCAGAATCTGAACCCGTTCCTCCGGCTTCACTTGATGAAGGGCACACTGCCACTCAAAGTCCTGCAGAAAGCCATCAATGTCTTCCTCTGCCTCCCCCAACTGTCGGAAGGCATTATACTGGATCTTTTTGTGGCTTACTGTTGAAGGTACCTGGTCGGAGGCCAGAGCTCCCCCTGCTCGCTGACTCTCCGCTCTGCCATCTCCATCTTGGCCAGCTCCACTTTGATCCGCTCTGCCATCTCCATCTTGGCTAGCTCTATCCTGGTCTGCTCTGCCATCTTTTCCTTCAGATCAGTACGCACATCAGCCATCACCTCTCGTATGATCTCTACTGCAGGGTTTGGGCCATAGAACGCCAGTCTGTTCTTTACCTCCCTCTGGAATTCAGTCTCCTCCACGTTCACATTGGGGGGCGCTGCACTGTCGTGTTCCATGATGGCTGCTATCAAATCCACTTTTGTTTTGTTGCTGGCGATTAACCCTCGGGCTTCCACCAGATCTTTTAATGTAGTCCTCTTTAACTTCTGGTAGTTGTTTTCCATTCATTCTTTTCCTCCTGTAGAAGGGGTCTCACATCCCACTGTCTGCCACCAGTGTAACGGGGTCTACTGTGATGTAGTACCTCTTTAGGTACCACCCTGTGTTTCAGGAGGTCCACTCTGCTTGGCTGGATTCTGAATGAAGGACGCTGGCTGGAATTCCTTGGTTGCATGGGTGCATATAAAATCTCACTGTTTCTCCACGTATTTCCAGTCTAACAACACTTTATTCACAGTACACAGAATATATAACACAGATACAGAGGGCAGGCCAATAGAAAAACAGCAGGCCAGACATACATTACAATAGCCGCAGGCGGCCGGAGCCTGCCGATATTTACTGTGGGAATTACAAAGGTGGGGTAGGTCAGAAGGAGAATATCTTGTCCAGAGGTGCAGCCTGTGGACTGATGCATTTCACATGGAACCTATTATACATACATATACTGCATAACATATTCTTGGTGCTGGGGTGTTCTGTAACAATTACATTATATGTCTGGTGTCTGTATCATCTGGTATCTGCGCTATTCATTGTCTGTGGAACTGATGGTATTAGCCGAGCACAGCAGCTCTATAGATAATGAAGAGAGCAGAGGCCGAGCACACACAACTCTGCTCCATCTACGCCATCCACAACCTGTCTCCTCCATACATCTGTGACCTCGTCTCCCTGTACTTACCTACACGTAACCTCTGATCTGCACAAGATCTTCTATATTCCCCTGTTATCTCTTCTTCCCACAACTGCATACAAGACTTCTCCCGTGCTTCCCCCATACTCTGGAACTCTCTACCCCAACACATCAGACTCTCGCCTACCAGAGAAACCTTCAAAAAGAACCTGAAGACCCACCTCTTCCGACAAGCCTGCAGTGATCCTCAGTCTACTGAACCTCCGCACAACCAGCTCTACCCTCTCCTAGTGTATCCTCACCCATCCCCTGCAGACTGTGAGCCCTCGCGGGCAGGGTCCTCCCTCCTTCGGTACCTGTTAGTGCCTTGTTTTTTGCTCATGTTTATTGTATTTGTCTATATTTGCTCTTTTTCACAAGTAAAGCGCCATAGAATAAATCGCGCTATAAAAAAATATAATAATCTAGGACGAGACCGTGGACCCTTGTTCTCAGAATCTCTGGGGGGCCAGTGGACGAATCCCCAGTGATCAGCAAGTTATCTACAATCCAATGGGATCACACATACATCATACATAAACTGTACATATATCTACCCTATGTACACACGTATACCATGCATACAAACACACACATACCATACATATACCATAAATACACATCGTATACTCATACCGTACACACATATATACACACAGATGTTCAGACACATATATACAGTGCCTTGCAAAAGTATGCGGCCCCCTGGAACTTTCCAACCTTTTCCCACATATCATGCTTCAAACATAAAGATACCAAATGTAATTTTTTGATGAAGAATCAACAACAAGTGGAACACAATAGTGAAGTTGAACGAAATTTATTGGTTATTTAAAATTTTTGTGGAAATTCAAAAACTGAAAAGTGGGGCGTGCAATATTATTTGGCCCCTGTAACTTAATACTTTGTTGCGCCACCTTTTGCTGTGATTACAGCTGCAGTCGCTTGGGGTATGTCTCTATCAGTTTTGTACATCGAGAGACTGAAATTCTTGCCCATTCTTCCTTGAACTAAATAGCAAAGCCACTAGAGACTCAAGGGCTACAAAAATTCAATTTTCAACAGCAGAAAGAAAGGCAGCAACACTTACCTGCCTAGATCTTGGAACAAATGCACTGCAGGGTGCGGCCAGCCCATAAAGCAAGATGTTAGCAACACAGGTGCAAAATACCAGATCAACAGCCACTCTCCACATACCCACTCCTGGAGGGGGTGACTGCCCAGTATACAAGTGCACAATAAAGGCCCACATAGGGCGTTGTTCACACAATGGTACTGCATAGTGTCTGGTTCACAGCCTATTAGTCACGCCCCTACTTTTCGATTAGGCGGGCTGGCCAGCACACTCTCAACGCATCCCAGTGTGAACACCCCTCATGCAAGACTGAACGTGTTGGGGCTTGGCTGCACCCCGAAAAATATAGTGCAAAAAATACACAAAAATAGTGAGGTATTGGTTGATATTTTGGCCAAAATACGCAAGCTTGTAACCCACGCCAAGGGTCCCCATGCTTACGAGTCCTACACTAAACTAAATAGCAAAGCCACTAGAGACTCAAGGTCTACAGAAATTCAATTTGGCAAACAGCTCAAGCTCAGTGAGGATTGATGGAAATCGTTTGTGAACAGCAGTTTTCAGCTCTTTCCACAGATTCTCCATTGGATTGCGGTCTGGACTCTGACTTGGCCATTCTAACACCTGGATACATTTATTTGTGAACCATTCCATTGTAGATTTTCCTTTATGTTTGGGGTCATTGTCTTGTTGGAAGACAAATCTCCGTCTCAGTCTCAGGTCTTTTGCAGACTCCAACAGGTTTTCTTCAAGAATGGTCCTGTATTTGGCTCCATCCATCTTCCCATCTTCTCTGTCCCTGCTGAAGAAAAGTAGGTCCAAACCATGATGCTGCCACCACCATGTTTGACATTGGGGATGGTGTGTTCAGGGTGATGAGCTGTATTGCCTTTACGACAAACATATCGTTTGGCATTGTTGCCAAAAAGTTCGATTTTGGTTTCATCTGACCAGAGCACCTTCTTCCACGTTTGGTGTCTCCCAGGTGGCTTGTTGCAAACTTTAGAGGACACTTTTTATGGATATCTTTGAGAAGCCGCTTTCTTCTTGCCACTCTTCCATAAAGGCCAGATTTGTGCAGTGTACGACTGATTGTTGTCCTATGGACAGACTGTCCCACGTCAGCTGTAGATCTCTGCAGTTCATTAAGAGTGATCATGGGCCTCTTGGCTGCATCTCTGATCAGTCTTCTCCTTGTTTGAGATGAAAGTTTAGAGGGACGGCCGGGTCTTGGTAGATTTGCAGTGGTATGATACTCCTTCCATTTCAATATGATCCTTGCACATTGCTCCTTGGGATGTGTAAAGTTTTGGAAATCATTTTGTATCCAAATCCAGCTTTAAACTTCTCCACAACAGTATCACGGACCTGCCTGTTGTGTTCCTTGGTCTTCATGATGCTCTCTGTGCTTCACACAGAACCCTGAGACTATCACAGAGCAGGTGCATTTATACGGAGACTTGTTACACACAGGTGGATTATATGTACCATCATTAGGCATTTAGGACAACATTGGATCATTCTGAGATCCACAATGAACTTCTGCACTGAAAGGAAAGGGGCCGAATAATATTGCCCCCCCCCCACTTTTCAGCTTTTCAATTTCCACAAAAATTGAAAATAACCAATAAATTTTGTTCAACTTCACAATTGTGTTCAACTTGTTGTTGATTCTTCACCAAAAATTTACATTTGGTATCTTTATGTTTGAAGCATGATATGTGGGAAAAGGCTGAAAAGTTCAAGGGGGCCGAATACTTTCGCAAGGCACTGTGCATACACAGATGTACACACAAACACATAGATGCATAAATACAGAGACATACACACATAGATACACATGCGTGCACAAACACGCTCATATACATATTGTATACTGTACATACACCCACACCTACTGTACGTACATATACAAACACACATACTAACCTACGACCTCAGGTGTCCAGATGAGTGGTGTACGAGGTCGGCCTCAGAGATCAGCTGGAGAGGGCTGCAGACCCCACTGTGGGGATAGGGATGCAGCAGAGGGCTGATATCCGCTGTCCCGTGCAGCCTCCTCCCCGACCTCTGCTGGGAACAGAGCAGTGGAGGGAGCCGAAGTCACAATGTCAGTCCCTGCTCTTCCCCCACTGTTGGCCCCTGACTACAGCTGAGCACTCACCATTCGGGGGCGCCATGCAGGACAGACAGCCACCAGTGAGCGCGCTCATCAGCCTGGTGGGGAAAGCGTTCATTGGCCAGCGTTCCTCCATCACACGCCCCCTGCACTCTGCTCGCCGCTCTCTGGGTATTATGGGAGGTAGTGAGGGGCCGATGCTGCCTGACACCGCGCCCTCTCCCTCCCGTAATCTTGACTAAGTGCTCCCATAGCGGCTGCACACTCTGCTGCTATGGGGGGCAGTACGCTCCTGCCTGCAGGGGCCCCCTTTACCTTCGGGCCCCGGGGCAGTTGCATCAGCGGTATGTCCGCCCCTGGGCAGGACACACCATCTCACTTCAATGAATTGTCAAACGATCAGTCCTCATTGATCCCGGCTCAGCGTATCATCTTCTTGCTAATGCTGTTCAGCACCGTTGAATCGAAAGTCTACTCTCAGACATGATTTCAGTCCGACAGACTGACATCCATTGCCTGTGCCACCCATCTACTTTCCCTGTCAACTCCTGCATGATAGTCCTAGACAAGATGGTGCAGACATCAAAGTGATCCTATTTGCTCAGTTCCACACCAGTCCATTCCAACTGGCCCGGCTTTCTCACTGGGACAAGTCTGTTCTCTCAATGGATTGTAAGACTATGTGCACATGGTGCGGATTTGCCTGCAGATTGGCAGCAGTTTTCCATCAGATTTACAGTACCATGTAAACCCAAATCCGCTGTGCCCATGGTGCGGAAAATACCACGTGGAAACGCTGCATTGTTTATTCCACAGCATGTCAATTCTTTGTGCAGATTCCGCAGTGTTTTACACCTGCTCCTCAATAGGAATGCACAGGTGTAAAACCGCAGGTGAAATCCGCACAAAAAACACAGGTAAAACGCAGTGCATTTTACCTGCGGATTTTTCAAAAACGGTGCAGAAAAATCCTCACACGAATCTGCAACGTGGGCACAAAACCTAAGATTAGTCTTTCCCCCCAGGTCAGACAGTCTGTTATGGTGGCGGCACTCGACTGATTCACCTTCATCGTTCCTCCTTCCAGTTCACTAGCAGATTGTGACAACGAACACCAGCATACTCTACTGGGGAGCAGTCTTTCAGAATGTGTGGGATCAATGGAAGAGCCACAACTTCTTCTCATCAACATTATGGAGCTCAGGTCAATTTATCTTGCATTGTCACCCTGGCAGGATTAGCTGTTGGGTGTTCCAGACTGACAACACCACCGTGGCTTTCATCAATCAGCAAGGAGGATCTCTGAGTCGCCAAGCAATGTCTGAAGTTTCTCAGATTCTCGACTGGGCGGAACGAAGGATCCCAGGTCTTTCAGTGATCCACATCCCATGAGTGGACAACTTAGCCGCAGACTTCCTAAGTTGATTTTGTTGCCCCGTCGGGTGTGCTTGTGTATTAGTAAAGAATCTTCTCTTCTGCTTTTCTCACTAACTGAATGTAAAGATCAAAGCTTTATTTGCACTCAAAAATGATTTCCAGACTGGAGCTTTAAAAAAAATCAAGAATCAATGTAACATAGGCAACCTTAAGCACTTATAAATATCCAAACAACTTAGTCTATGTGATGCCAAGAGCTGCACAAGTTATTGGAATTCACAGCCGTTGTGGCCTTTTTCAAGGTTTTTTTTCTAAAAAATAGAACATAAAGAGCTCACTATACAATCAATATCACAAATATATATATACAAAAGATCTTAAAGGAATACCAAAATTCGGTATAGATGTATATATCATATAATATACAGTGTCGTAATCATATTGTAATCGAAAACAAAAATGAGAGGATGTGAATCCACTTATAAAAGAAAATTTGTTTAAGGGACGGGCGACCACAGGCTCACAGGCTAATGGCCAGAATGTGTCCAACGAGAATTAATTGTCCCTAGCAACAGCTCAGAGGCCGAGATACAAATGATATCATACGTCTGATCCCATATGTATAAGACCCCCACTCAATCATAGGAGGATGGTCCTGAAATCTGTAGAGTAGGTGTAAAATGTAGAAATGTACGTAGAAACCTATATGTACATATATATATATGTGACCCCCCAGGAATCTGGTTGTCACTGTGGCACTGCCTGCCTCTCGGGAAGGGTGATGCCATGCCTGGGAGAGAAAAGGAGTCCCCTTAGCAGGTAACATTAGCATACAACACTTTCCTGACTCCAGGTCAGAAGGGGGAGCTCTAGACCCAGTTTCAGGGTAGCTTCCCTTAAAGTTCTGGTCTGGAGGAGGAGTTAGTCTGAGGAAGAGGAAGCATGGGAGGAGAGGAGAAACTGGAGTGGAGCTGCGATTGTGCTCCAGGTCTGAGCATAAGAAACTGGACACTGGAGTCTGGGGTTGTGGGGGAGCTGTATGCCCCACAGCAGAAACTGGAGGGCAGGAGATTGCAGGTCTCCTGGCCACCACTGACACCCGAAGGCACAGCAGCAAATTAGAGCCCGGAGTCACCACGAGAGAGGGACACCGGTAAAAAGGCTCGAGCTGCCTGCCATGCGGGTAGAGTCCCACGTAAGGGACAGATTGAAAGAGGGACTTGAGGAAACCTAATGCATGAAGAACCCAGAATACAGCCCAGAAAGGAAGGCTTCCAACCCCACCTGGCTAGAGGGATTCTGAACTGCTTCCAGGCTGCCCGGATTCCAAAGATCACCTGTAACCTGTGCCCTGGACTGCAATTTCACCAGTAAAAGGTAAAGAGACTGCGAATCCTGTGTCCTCCGATTATTTCCTGCACCCCAACATCTACAACCCCTCATAGACTGTCCTGGGGCCTCTGCTCCACCTGTGGGGAGGAAAACCATCTACTCTGCATTACCATTGGCCCCAGCGGATCCATTTAAGCTGCGTTGGCCATCCCTGGCCGAGTACCACAGGTGGCGTCACAAACATTACTACATTAGACTTCATTTGTCACTACACTTTATCCCCTTTAATAGGACGCCTAGGGCCACGGGCTGGGTCACTGCTGCCGTGACTTCCCCTTTAAGAATTGTGCCGACCCAGTACCGAGTATCCCATGGTCCTGGCGGGCGCTCCATATACACACCCACACATATACATGTAGAGGTCCTCAAAGCAAAGAAGGAAGGTAATCGCCAAAATGAATGTGCAGAAAGAGAAACAAGCATTTCTCCTAAAAAGAATGTAGACATAATGAAAAATATGTCTAGAAAGAACAAGTCACAATAAACGGTTGAAACAAGTTACATGTGGTAATGGCTGTCGGCGAGTGCAGTGTGCAACCAGGAGTGAAGAGGTGTAATCCTCGTGTGCTGCCGGGAGACTATAGTGTGGTGTGTTTCCACTTCCGGGTGAGTCATGTGATCACATGGTCTGTGCACCGAGATGTTCCAAAAAAAGCCGAAGGAACTGGATCTAGTGCGCGTGCACCGATACAACCCAACGTGAGCTGATGAAAGAGAAGGAACTCTTAATAACGCATGCGTGGTGACCGTAATACATTATAAAGCTCACTAAATAGCTTGGTTCTCAGTAGGTCTTTGAGCTTGGTTCTCAGTAGCCCTGTGAGCTTGGTTCTCAGTAGCCCTGTGAGCTTGGCTGTCAGTAGGCCTGCGAGCTTGGTTCTCAGTAGGCCTTTGAGCTTGGTTCTCAGTAGCCCTGTGAGCTTGGCTGTTAGCCCTGTGAGCTTGGCTGTCAGTAGCCTTGTGAGCTTGCTTGTCAGTAGTCCTGTAGCTTAGTTGTCAGCAGGCCTGTGAGCTTGGTTCTCAGTAAGCATGTGAGCTTGGTTCTCAGTAGGCCTGTGAGCTTGGTTCTCAGTAGGCCTTTGAGCTTGGTTCTCAGGCTGTTAGCCCTGTGAGCTTGGCTGTCAGTAGCCTTGTGAGCTTGCTTGTCAGTAGTCCTGTAGCTTAGTTGTCAGCAGGCCTGTGAGCTTGGTTCTCAGTAGGCCTGTGAGCTTGGCTGTCAGTAGGCCTGTGTACTTCCTCACACAAACTATTTAAAGTGTGGTCCAGCATTTAGATGACAGTAATAGTGATGCAGTTTACGGCATCGTCACTGCTAATCATCTTAACATGCAGAAGGGTCCTTCATCTGTGTCCGCTACACAAGTGTGAATTGCACCACGTCCATACTGCGATGTGCCAGGCTATGCAAAATATCATACTGCACCAGGTCTCAGAGCTACTACCACAGTCGCTGCAACATGTGCAGAGTTGAATTCCACGGTGTGGTCAGTTCGAATATTAATTGGTTAACCGGTAGTCCAAAAGATCTCTATACCCACTTAAGTGGAATAGTTAAAGTGAACACACAACAGTGTTTTGTACAGCAGCGTATTCATGCTGGGACAGTGGCTTAGGAATTGCTGTGCACCTTTATCACACACGACCTTCCCTGGCTCCAGGTTGAGTGTAGGCAGCCATTTCTCAACCTTTGCATAGATAGCTGTTCACAACTGTTGATCTGTATGACTACGATCTCCAAGGCATATTTAAAAGCGGCCTGATTGCATAGCCCCCAACTGTCCCTCATACTGCGGGACTGTCCCGATTTTGAGGCTGTGCCCTGCAGTCCCTCACGGGGCTCTGCTTCTGCCGCACAGCCAGAAGGAGAAGCAGCCGACATGCCCCCTTGTATTAGGCCATGCCTCCTTCGTATCTTCCGTTGCGGTGGTTCAGACAGGGAGAGAGGACATTCTGAGGTAGGTACATGTGTATGTGTGTTGCAGCTGGCCCTTCTGTGCTTACAGTACAAGGCATTATAACCAGAAGTAGTAGCAGCAGTTAGAGCAATCCAGTGCAGCATGTTAGTCATAGGCACAGTATATATATATACAGTGGGGCAAAAAAGTATTTAGTCAGTCAGCAATAGTGCAAGTTCCACCACTTAAAAAGATGAGAGGCGTCTGTAATTTACATCATAGGTAGACCTCAACTATGGGAGACAAACTAAGAAAAAAAAATCCAGAAAATCACATTGTCTGTTTTTTTATCATTTTATTTGCATATTATGGTGGAAAATAAGTATTTGGTCAGAAACAAAATTTCATCTCAATACTTTGTAATATATCCTTTGTTGGCAATGACAGAGGTCAAACGTTTTCTGTAAGTCTTCACAAGGTTGCCACACAGTTGTTGGTATGTTGGCCCATTCCTCCATGCAGATCTCCTCTAGAGCAGTGATGTTTTTGGCTTTTCACTTGGCAACACGGACTTTCAACTCCCTCCAAAGGTTTTCTATAGGGTTGAGATCTGGAGACTGGCTAGGCCACTCCAGGACCTTGAAATGCTTCTTACGAAGCCACTCCTTCGTTGCCCTGGCGGTGTGCTTTGGATCATTGTCATGTTGAAAGACCCAGCCACGTTTCATCTTCAATGCCCTTGCTGATGGAAGGAGGTTTGCACTCAAAATCTCACGATACATGGCCCCATTCATTCTTTCATGTACCCGGATCAGTCGTCCTGGCCCCTTTGCAGAGAAACAGCCCCAAAGCATGATGTTTCCACCACCATGCTTTACAGTAGGTATGGTGTTTGATGGATGCAACTCAGTATTCTTTTTCCTCCAAACACGACAAGTTGTGTTTCTACCAAACAGTTCCAGTTTGGTTTCATCAGACCATAGGACATTCTCCCAAAACTCCTCTGGATCATCCAAATGCTCTCTAGCAAACTTCAGACGGGCCCGGACATGTACTGGCTTAAGCAGTGGGACACGTCTGGCACTGCAGGATCTGAGTCCATGGTGGCGTAGTGTGTTACTTATGGTAGGCCTTGTTACATTGGTCCCAGCTCTCTGCAGTTCATTCACTAGGTCCCCCCGCGTGGTTCTGGGATTTTTGCTCACCGTTCTTGTGATCATTCTGACCCCACGGGGTGGGATTTTGCGTGGAGCCCCAGATCGAGGGAGATTATCAGTGGTCTTGAATGTCTTCCATTTTCTAATTATTGCTCCCACTGTTGATTTCTTCACTCCAAGCTGGTTGGCTATTGCAGATTCAGTCTTCCCAGCCTGGTGCAGGGCTACAATTTTGTTTCTGGTGTCCTTTGACAGCTCTTTGGTCTTCACCATAGTGGAGTTTGGAGTCAGACTGTTTGAGGGTGTGCACAGGTGTCTTTTTATACTGATAACAAGTTTAAACAGGTGCCATTACTACAGGTAATGAGTGGAGGAAAGAGGAGACTCTTAAAGAAGAAGTTACAGGTCTGTGAGAGCCAGAAATCTTGATTGTTTGTTTCTGACCAAATACTTATTTTCCACCATAATATGCAAATAAAATGATAAAAAAACAGACAATGTGATTTTCTGGATTTTTTTTTTCTCAGTTTGTCTCCCATAGTTGAGGTCTACCTATGATGTAAATTACAGACGCCTCTCATCTTTTTAAGTGGTGGAACTTGCACTATTGCTGACTGACTAAATACTTTTTTGCCCCACTGTATATATCCTTTATATACTACATCAGTTATGGAGTGGAGTCAGTAGATAGTGGTGTTGTCTGAGTGCATGCAGAGTTCACAAAGCTGGGCTACATTGCAATGTGCAGGATCTGTGAGGCAGCAGTGTGGACAGTGACAGGTGGTGAAATATTTGCGAAGCATCATGTGGGGCCATTATACAGTACGCAGCATCATGTGTGGCCATTATACAGCATGGAGCATCATGTGTGGCCATTATACAATATGGAGCATCATGTGTGGTCATTATACAGTACGCAGCATCATGTGTGGCATTATACAGTATGGAGCATCATGTGGGGCCATTATACAGCATGGAGCATCGTGTGTGGCCATTATACAGTATGGAGCATCATGTGGGGCCATTATACAGTATGGAGCATCATGTGTGGCCATTATACAGTATGGAGCATCATGTGGGGTCATTATACAGTATGGAGCACTGTGTGGCCATTATACAGTATGGAGCACTGTGTGTCCGTTATACAGTATGGAGCATCATGTGGGGCCATTATACATTGTGGAGCATCATGTGTGGCCATTATACAGTATGGAGCATCATGTGTAGCCATTATACAGTATGGAGCATCATGTGTGGCCATTATACAGTATGGAGCATCATGTCTAGCCATTATACAGTATGGAGCATCATGTGTGGCCATTATACAGTACGCAGCATCATGTGTGGCATTATACAGTATGGAGCATCATGTGGGGCCATTATACAGCATGGAGCATCGTGTGTGGCCATTATACAGTATGGAGCATCATGTGTGGCCATTATACAGTATGGAGCATCATGTGTGGCCATTATACAGTATGGAGCATCATGTGTGGCCATTATACAGTATGGAGCATCATGTGGGGTCATTATACAGTATGGAGCATCATGTGTGGCCCTTATACAGTATGGAGCATCATGTGTGGCCATTATAAAGTATGGAGCATCATGTGTGGCCATTATACAGTATTGATCATCATGTGGGGTCATTATACAGTATGGAGCATCATGTGTGGCCATTATACAGTATTGAGAATCATGTGTGGCCCTTATACAGTATGGAGCATCATGTGTGGCCATTATAAAGTATGGAGCATCATGTGTGGCTATTATACAGTATTTATCATCATGTGGGGTCATTATACAATATGGAGCATCATGTGTGGCCATTCTACAGTATGGAGTATCATGTGTGGCCAATGGCCATTATACAGTATTGAGCATCATGTGTGGCCCTTATACAGTATTGAGCATCATGTGTGGCCCTTATACAGTATTGAGCATCATGTGTGGCCATTATACAGTATTGAGCATCATGTGTGGCCCTTATACAGTATTGAGCATCATGCGTGGCCATTATACAGTATGGAGTATCATGTGTGGCCAATGGCCATTATACAGTATTGAGCATCATGTGTGGCCATTATACAGTATGGAGCATCATGTGTGGCCATTATACAGTATGGAGCATCATGTGTGGCCATTATACAGTATTGAGCATCATGTGTGGCCATTATACAGTATGGAGCATCATGTGTGGCCATTATACAGTATTGAGCATCATGTGTGGCCATTATACAGTATGGAGCACTGCCTAGCCATATTTTTGGGGGGTTTTAATAGCACTTCTGATCACACTGTTTCATATACAAATTGTATATGAAACAGTGTGATCAGCAGTGCTAAATGGGTGTGGTTGGGACATGGATATGGGTGTGATTAGTTGTGAAATGGGTGTGGTCAGAAGCGTGGCCTAAATTTTGCCGCGGCGCACTACGCAACCTTTAGACCTTTTTCCCTTCTTCAAAAGTTGGGAGGTATGGTACCGCATTTCACAGATCACAGCAAGTACCGCAAATCCCATAGGGAATGAACGAAACCAAACGCAGTGTTGCCGTAAGTGATCCGTTACACAGCAGATGCAGAAAAACTGCTGGATCTGCTGCAAAAGGCGACTTTCACATCAGTGATTCTTGCCAAAAGTCTATGCAGATAGTGTCATACTCACCAATGGGGGAGGCAGCGCTAAAATGCCTAGGGCATCAGAAACTCTATATACGGCCCTGAGTATAACCACAACTTAGACATTTTTAGGTGCTCCCTAAAAACTTTACCACAGTCTTCATCACAAGCATCACCCACCTCTTCAACCTGTCACTAACAATTGGTGTCTTCCATCCTGATTGAAACATACCTTGATCACACCCACCCTCAAAAAGCCCACCCTCGACCCATCCTCTGTGTCTACTTATCGCCCCATATCATTTCTCCCCTATGCCACCAAACTACTGGAACAACATAAAAATGACAGAAAAACGACTGGCACATCCAAACTAGTGTGAATAGGTGCATACCAGGAGCAGCTACCTCCGTATACAATATACAAAAAAAGGTTGCTCTCTATCGTGCCAAAGCATGTCGAAGATGAAATACATGAAATATGAATAGCAAAAACTGGAACAACATGTCCATTTTGAACTGTCCTCCTACCTCTCCTCTTGCTCCCTCTTTGACCACGTACAATCTGACTTCAGACCGCACCATTCCACTGAAACTGCCCTGACTAAAGTCACCAACAACCTACTATCCGCCAAATGAAAGTGACGCAAGTTTGTCCTCCTCCTCCTGAACCTGGGATCTGCCTTTGACACAGTGGACCATTCCCTCTTACTACAGATGTTCTGATCTGTTGACATTACAGACTTTGTTGGATCTCCTCGTACCTAACAGACAGGACATTCAGTGTCTCCCACTCACACACCACCTCCTCATCTCACCCCTATGTGTCAGTGACCACCAAGGTTCTGTTGTAGGACCGGGAACTATGCTTAGAGGGCGCACTCGCACGCTCCCTCCCTCTTAAAGGGACCTCACGCATCAACCTAAGGTATTCCCAACCTATAGATGGGCGACATCTTCTATTTAAAGTTTCTCCTCCAATATGGAGGTACCTGAGCTACGCTGTTAGTTTGCCTTGCATGCTTGCTAGTTGTCAGGTTCCCCAGGTCCGCCTGTCTGCTTATCTACCGTATACCCATCTGCTATTACCTGTCTGTGCCTGTCTGCTCGTACCTGTCTGCACTCTTCTGTCCATCAGACGGTCCAGATCGCACCTGCCAGCACCCATCTGTCCTAACACCCTAACATCCTGCCAGTGCTTTTCTGTTCCTCAGCCACTCACATCTGCACCCGTGGTTCCAGAGTCCCTACAGTGCCTGCCTGCATTTTTCATCCTTCCTTTGGGCCTTAGCAGCTTACGCGCTGTAGGGAGTCAACTGCCACAATCTGTAGGTCAGTCATGGAGTATCATCTGGTGCCACCTCTTTGTACATCCTTGGGTTGCAGTTTTCGCCTGCTGCCACTTGCCCGAGTAGTTATTTGGTAGGCCACTGAGTTACGCCCCCTTCCCTTAGTGCAATTTATGCCACTTTGTTGGTGTCTGCTACTAATTGTTGTGAATGTGTAGACTCCTGGTTGGGTCTCCTTCATGCGTGTTGCCTGTAGCAGAAGGCCTCCGAGACCGGCAGGCCTCCACTTCCTTGTACTCAACTACCTGTGTTATTATCCTTCAATATCTCTGGTAGTCTAGAAAACTGACATTTGTGCCACCTGAGTGTGGCTCAGCATGAAAGCAGGGAGAGCTGTTGCATGTGGTATCAGGCCTCCCAGCGAAGGAGCCCTACATTGATCCCTCACCCACCTCGTCTTACTGTGACGTTCATTGGAAAGATGTAAATGCTGTTCCAGACCCCGATACCTCATGCCTGGCTGACTGCTGCAGTGCCATGCTGAAATTTGTACTGTGGGTGAATTGAAGCCACTTTCTTGGTGTCTGTCCCTCATTTGATGTATTTTGGTAGCATTTGGGGCCCTTATAAGGTGTTGTGCATGCGTTTGTTTTTGCCTCCAGTCAGGAAATAGGAGGAATTTCTTGTTACTTCAATTACACATACAGAGCTCTCAGCTGCAGTTTCCTCTGCCTGCATGTGCCTGTGTGCGATTTCATCTTTCCTCCCTCCCCCCTGCTATATAGCTGTAATGTGAGACCAGCGTGCCAGCAACGTTCACTAAGGAGTTTTATGGCTTTAAAGTGAAAGTACAAGTAGAAGCACATGGAAATAAAAGAAACCAAGTTTCCTTTGTATTTGCAAATGTAAAGATCATAGCACCGATTAATGCTAGAAGTGAGACAAATACATTTTTGACATGGGCTTCGGTAGAACTATCAGCCAGTGAGTTTTCTAGGTTCCAGAACCAGCACAATTGAGAAACGGATTACTACATAACTGGGTCACCCAGCTACCCCATGTCTATACTTAAATTAATCCCTATGTCACGCTGAGCATAACGACACGGGTGTCGTCCTTTTACAAGGTTCATACGCCGAGATATGTGGGATGATGGTTTTTCATATACTGTACTCAAGAAAGAGGAGTGCATTCCATACCTCTGCCCACCCCATGAAGTCATCCAGGGGGAGAGACCCTTAGTTTTGGGCAAAGGTATAAAACTCAAAGGCCCAGGCAAGGGGGGGTTCAGCTACGACAGGCTGTGCAATCTGACCTGAAGATAAGTGGGGAAGGTCCCCTCCCCCACCACCGCATGGCGTACCATTGAATGATATGAAAGAACCGTACGTCGATTTTCACTGTTAATCCTTTTTTATTTGTAATTGTTTGTACATACAATACTTGTCATCTTTTGTAATATCCTTTTACACTTTTGTAAACACTGCCTACCATTTTGGAGTAAATATATAACATTACTAGCTTCGTTTCTCCTTGCTCTATAACGTACTGTCACGTCCTCTGAAGTGAATTACGCTACTAATTTGGGTTGGCTCCGGACCTGTTATTAATTAAGGAATCAGAGCTGGTGGCAGCGGATTTGTCCTGTGCGTTTGGGGGACCTTGTACTGAAGGACGGCGTTGATAATTATTGTTCCCACCTGAGTGGGAGTAGTTATATCGCCCTTGCTGCAGCGTGCCCATTAGCCAATACAAAGTAAGGCAGCCTTTTTGGCGACTAATTATCCTTGGTGCAGTACCCTGTCTGACCTGAGGGTAAGGGAGGCGCCAGAGAGCTGCAAGTTCCAAACCGGTACTGGGAAGTGGGATATAGATAAATCCCCTTCAGAAAAGAACCGGGGGCAACCAAACAACCCTGGTTCATGACATATGTGAGCGGCGGGCATGATAAAGATATCCTCCCTGGGACCCGTGACACCTCCCATTGAATACAATGGTGTTTTCAGCTATGTTCGGTGAATATTTGACGAATTAGTCGGCGAATATTGCAAAACGTAATCCGAATCTAATATTGAAATATTCGCTCAACTCTACTAACCACGAGTGCCGACCACTGGGCTCCAATACCATCATATGGTGGCATAACTAATATGCCAAAAATCTACACCTAAGTCACCACATCTATGATCCAAAGACAGTCTGATTATGTGGAGTTAAATCAGATTGATAAGATACATAGAGCTGTCTGAGCAGCCGGTCATCCCGCAGTCTGAGCTTCTGGGCTATCATCCCACTGCTCTTCACTCACTGAAGGTATTGCCACCATTTATTGTCTATGGATCATTGAGGAAATGCAATTGTAGAGTTTAGTAAAAATGTGGAGAGTGCAGATGTAACACCTGTGGGTCCTTGGGTGGTAAGTAGAGGTGACGAGCGCTAAAATCCTCGTTACTGGTACTGAGCAATTCCTAATACTCGGATGCTCGTATATCCGAGAATTTTTCCAGCAGACCCTACAACAAGGTCTGGGGTGCAGTGAAAATGTTGAAATGGATATAAAAAGTGCTGAATGGAAGGAGAACAGCATGGGGAAGATTCCTGGAAGCATCTCTGACCCCTAGATAACTGCTGAAAACAATAGGGTCACACTTTTACTCCACTTTAAGGACTGACAATAAAACATTTCAAACTGACGAAAAATTGGAGTTTACAGGAAAACAGATGTTAAAAATCATTCTCTCCTGTATAATGACTTTTATATTAGACAAAACTTCAAAAGGATTTAAAAAAATAATTTAAGTACACTGGATTTTTTTTAAATTAAACAATTAGAATTTTCTGTGTAATTTATGAAGGAAGCAAGAACTGCCAAACATGGGATGTAACTAAGAGGGACTCAGATACACTCTGTATTAGACATAAAGGAGGGCCTCATACACATTGTGTTCAAATTGTCATGCATTGAACTCCTAGATTTATAAAGACTATGCACTAAGTGCAAAGCTTGCCAACAATTACAAGCAGAGTCATCCATACACTCTTGAAGGCAACAACTGTAGTGCCGCTTTCAAATATTGTGAGCAAAGTATAGTTGTGGTACTCCTACACTCATAAAAGTTCTACACAGTGCAAAGCCTTCCAAAAATTACAAGCAGGGTCATCAATATACCCTTAACCCCTTTCTGCCATCGGACTGAATAGTACATCAAATGGCAGAACCCCCGCTTTGATGGGGGCTTCGGCGGTGAGCCCGCATCAAAGCCAAGACATGTCAACTGTTTTGAACAGCTGACATGTGCCCGCAATAGGCGCTGGCAGAATTGTGATCCACCCGTGCCTATTAATTAGTTAAATGCCTGTCTAACTCTGACAGCGGCATTTACCAAGCGCTTCCGGATGGAAATGTGCGCAACGCTGACCCCATCACGTGATCGGGGGTCATCGGTGCATCGGCATAACAACCAGAGGTCTCCAGCAGACCTCTATGGTTGTTGATGCCAGATTGCTGTGAGCGCCACCCAGTGGACGGCGCTCATAGCAATGCAGTAATTTTGCTACATAGGGGTGATCTGAGTATTGCTCCTATGTAGCAGAGCCGATCAGGCTATGCCAGCTTCTAGCCTCACATGGAGGCTATTTAAGCATGGTAAAATTAAAAAAAAGTTTTTAAAAATATTAAAAAATATATATATAAAAGTTCAAATCACCCCCCTTTCGCCCCATTCAAAATAAAACAATAAAAAGAAATCAAACATACACATATTTGGTATTGCCGCGTTCAGAATCGCCCAATCTATCAATAAAAAAAAGGATTAACCTGATCACTAAACAGTGTAGTGAAAAAAAATTAAAAATGCCAGAATTACTTTTTTTTGTTCGCCTCGACATTGCATTAAAAGGCAATAATGGGCGATCAAAAGAACGTATCTGCACAAAATAGTATAATTAAAATGTCCGCTCGGCACGCAAAAAATAAGCCCTCACCCAACCCGAGATCACGAAAAATGAAGACGCTACCGGTATCAGAAAATTGCGCAATTTTTTTTTTTATTAGTAAAGTTTGGAATCTTTTTTCACCACTTAGATTAAAAACAACCTAGACATGTTTGGTGTCTATGAACTCGTAATGACCTGGAGAATCATAATGGCAGGTCAATTTTAGCATTTAGTGAACCTAGCAAAAAAGCCAAACAAAAAACAAGTGTGGGAATTTTTTTTCCATTTTCTAGTACATGACATGGTAAAACCAATGGTGTCATTCAAAAGTACAACTCGTCCTGCAAAAAATAAGCCCTCACATGGCCATATTGACGGAAAAATAAAAAAGTTATGGCTCTGGAGGGGAGCTAAAAACCAAAACGCAAAACCGAAAAAAGCTCTGGTAATTAAGGGGTAAAAGATAACAACTGGACAGCCTCATTAAAATATTAAGAAAGTGTACACCTGTAGCAGGCTAATTTTAGTTTTTATTTCAAACCAACGAAATTTCACACAAAGCAGGTTCTACAGTATATGCAGCGCCCCCACTGCCGCAGGGCCGAGGGGTACCCGGTACCGGGCCTCTGAGTCTCTGCTCTGGGGTTGTCACGGTGGCTAGACCCGGTCCGTGACCCTGCTGAGGGGCGTACAATGAAGGTGGGGGTATGGGATGTCGTTATGGTGCGGTGAAGTGCCGGTCACGGTAAATAACGAGGACACCAGGTTGCAGTCTCTTTACCTCTTTACTGAAGGCTTCAGGGTCCTCAATCCGGAATACGGTTAACTGGGCTGCGCAAGTCCGGCCGGTCCGATGGCACCTCCAGAGTTCCCTTTGCAGGTGGAAATCTGTGCCTACCTGCTAGCGCTTGTGTGTTGTAGTCCTTCCCTGCTGAGCACCACGGGATAGTCCTCACAACTGTTGTGTCTGTTTCTCGTGTTCCCTCACAACTCAATTCTGATGTTCTTCCACGTCCCCCAGATCTTATGGTTAGGACGCACCCGTATGACGGGGAGGCTCGGAGCTCTTCCAGGACTCTAGCGTCGCCCCACTCCTGTTGTTACCCCCCGTGTCTTCCTAGGTCTATTGGGTGAGACAGCCCGCCTATAACTGACTGTCCTGCCGTGGGTTTGAAGTTTGGCTTGGAGCTCTATACTTCCTCGGCGTTCCGGCCACCGGCTACGCGCCTCAGTAGGATGTTGCCTCGTCTTACAGCACGACTCTTACTGGTATTCCCCTTGTTGCGTTGATCTCGTTTCTCACTCAGCACAATAAACCTCGCTTCTTGTCCTTTCTTAGGGTACCGCCGCTATATCGTGCAGGCGCGGTCCCGTAACGTTCTCTCTGTTCGCTAGGCCTCTGTCAGGATCCCACCCCTGACAGGGACCCCTCTGAATCTTCCCCTACAACACCCTCTGCCACAAGGTGTTGCCTGGTTCCAACCCAGCCAGCTTTCTCCTCTAACTTCCTGCCTAACCCCCAGTTTTACCAGATTGTGAGGAGTGGCCTAATGAATAGAACCCTTAGCTCCCCCTGGAGGCCAGACTGTGAAATGTATTGGTGTCTGTGATACCTGGTCAGATGAACTCCTTCAGTGCCATCAGATGTACCATAGCCCCCCCTTAGCAGCGGAGCCACAGTACTGCAACGACCAGGACTCTGGGGCGCTGCATATATATATAACAATAGTAAATTTTTGGACTAAAAATAGTTTGTGAACTGTACCAGGCCAAGCGAGTTTTACAATTTTTAACCCACTGTAGTGTTACATAAAGTTTTGGAAGGATTTTTTTTAGAGTTTAATATACCAGTGACATGTAACAAGAACTGCGTTACTGTGTATGGATGAATCATTGAATCCATAAAAAAGTTGTTGTTTTTTTAGAGTTTAATATACCTGAGAAATGTAACAAGGACCACCTTACAGTGAATGGATGAATCATTGAATCCATAAACATTTTTTCAAGCTTTTTTGGGGATTTTTATATAACACCATAACGTAACAGAAAGCATGTAATACTGTATGCATCAGTAATTGAATCAATAGAAAAATGTTCAATGTTTTTTTTGAAGTTTTATATAACACCAAAATGTAACAGCGCATAAAACTGTATGGATGAGAAGCTGGATCCAAACAAATTTCTCACTGCTTTTTTGTAGTCTTATAAACACTGAAATGTTCCACTGAGCATGGAATACAGTATGTATCAGTAATTGAATGTAGACACATTATTCAATGCTTTTTTTGTAGTTTTATATACCACCGAAATGTACCCCAGAGCATGTAATACTGTATACTGTATTGATCAGTAATTCAATCAAGAGGATTTTTACAACTTTTTTGTGTTATATACCACCGAAATGTATCCAAGAACATGTAATACCCTATGGATGAGCAATATAATACAGAAACATTTCTGAAAAATGAAAAATGTACCCCAGAACACGTTATACTCCATGGATGAGCAATATAATAACCAATTTTTTGGAGAGTTAGATACCACCAAAATGTACCCAAGAGCACGTATTAGTAAATGGATGAGTAATTTTATACCGAAAAAAAAGATATGAACCCTTTTTTGAAGGGTTACATACCATCAAAATTTGCCCCAGAGCACATAATACTCTGTGGATGAGTAATTGAATCCAGAAATATCTTTCAACGCTTTTTGGAGTTTTATATACCACCATAATGTAACTATAACCTCGTTAAACTGCATGAATGACTAATTTAATCCAGAACATTTTATTTAACGTAAATATTTTGAAAGTGTAGTTGATGTACTTCTACACTTATAAAGGCTTTGCAAAGCTAGGAAAAAATTATAAGGATGGTCTTCCATTAACCCCTGAAAAGCAACAACTGGCAGGCCTCATTCAAATATTTTTAACCCCTTCACAACCTCGGGGTTTTCTGTTTTTGTGTTTCCGTTTTTTGCTCTCCTTCTTCCCAGGTCCTCGGGACCAAAACCCTTCCAGGACACAAGATATTGTAACCCTCCTCTATGCCACCTGGAATCAAGAATGCGTGAAATCTCAAACTCGCAGTCCTCATCAATTGGAGGAGAAGACGGCATAGCCACCTTATCTGGCGTGTGAACCTTTTTCAGCAAAGATACATGAAAAACTGAATTAATTTTCCAGGACGAAGGATCTCACCGCTGCCGAGTTGACAATGTGAATAATAATCTTTATTTTTACATAGCACTAACATATTCCGCAGTGCTTTACAGTTTTGCACGCATTATCATCGCTGTCCCCGATGGGGCTCACAATCTAGAATCCCTATCACTATGTTTTTGGAATGTGGGAGGAAACCGGAGAACCCGGAGGAAACCCAAGCAAACACAGGGAGAACATACAAACTCCTTGCAGATGTTGTCCTTGGTGGGATTTGAACCCAGGACCCCAGCGCTGCAAGGCTGCAGTAGTAACCACTTTGAAAGGTCCTACAAACTTTGGCCCCAACTTTTTAGAAGGGATCTTCAAACGCAGATTCCTAGGGGACAACCAAACCATGTTCCCAACAACAAACCTCACCTCCCTTCTTCTCTTGTCAAAATATTTTTTAGACCTCCTATTAGCCTGTTTAAGATTATGGCGCACACTGGTCCAAACCGTTTTCAAATTTCCAGAAAAACTCTCCTCTTCAGGCACCGCCGCCCCATCCTAGAAAACGGACCGAAAGATGGATTCTTCCCAGTACAACAAAAGAAAGGAGAACACCCAGCCGAAGAAGACGTATGATTATTGAGAGCAAATTCAGCTAATAGTAGATATTTCGACCACATATCCTGATTATCCGCTAGAAAACATCTAAAAAACTGCTCATTGTCCTGGTTCTTCCTTTCGGTGGGTCCATTGGACTGCGGATGATAGCCCGACGAAAATGACAAATGAACCTTAAGTCTGTCACAAAATGCACGCCAAAAGCGAGCCACAAACTGTGGTCCCCTAACGGAGACAATGTAAATGGGAACACCATGGAGTCTGACAATCTCTTTCACAAATGCCCTGGCAAATGTCATCTTAGCGCAGGGTAATTTATTGAACGGGACCAGATGACACTTCTTACTAAACCGGTCCACTACAACCCAGATAACAGAAAAACCCTCAGAGACCAGCAGGTCGGTGATAAAATCCATTGCAAGATGCGTCCATGGAGAACTAGGAACCTCTAACGGGCAAAGCAACCCTGCCGCCGGAGCATGAGAAGCCTTAGACCTAGCGCACATGGTACACTGACGCACCCACTTGACAATTTCTCTTAGCCACCCCGGCCACCAGAAACTCCGATCGATCGACTTTCTTGTTTCGGCAATCCCTGGATGACCTGCCAAACAAGACTCATGACATTCTGTAAACAAAGCTCTCCTCGGGGCTTTAGGCACAAATAATTTCCCATACGGAGTGTTAGTTGGTGCCGCATCCTGGGCTTTAAGAATCTTATTTTCCAACTCAGACCCTAATGCTGTCACCACCCCTCTCTGCAGAATAGATTCTTCCTTTTCAGTATTAACCGCTGGGGAGAAACTTCGAGACAAAGCATCAGCTTTAAATTTTTTTGTCTCAGGGATATATGTCACAGAGAAATGGAACCGGGCAAAAAACAATGCCCACCTAGCTTGACGGGCATTCAAACGTTTAGCAGCATCCAGATAGATCAGGTTCTTATGATCAGTAAAGACTTGTATAGGATGTCTAGAGCCCTCCAAAAAATGTTGCCAATGCTCAAATGCAAGCTTAATAGCCAGCAATTCTCGGTTCCCAACATCGTAGTTGAGCTTTGCCTCTGAAAATTTGTTAGAAAAAAAAGCACAGGGATGCAACCCATCCTCTCCCTCCTGGGACAGAACAGCCCCCACTCCTACTGATGAGGCGTCCACCTCTACCAGAAAGGGCTTAGTCTCATCTGTCTGGATCAAAACAGGAGCAGAGCTAGCCCTCTCCTTGAGATGCTCAAAAGTCTTAACAGCCTCAGGGGACCATTGGACAGTATTGGAACCCTTCTTAGTAAGATCAGTAAGGGGTTTTGCAATAACAGAAAAATTATTTATGAATTTTCTACAATAATTAGCAAACCCCAAAAATCTCTGAATCGACTTCAAGCATTCAGGTCTAGGCGACTCCAATACCGCCTGAACCTTCACCGGGTCCATCTCAAAATTATCACTGGAAACAAAGTACCCCCAAAAACTAATTTTCTGTACCGCAAACTCGCATTTCTCCAGTTTAGCAAAGAGTGTGTTTTCTCTGAGAATCTGCAGAACCTCACGGACTCTCTGCCAATGCGACTCCAGATCGGGCGAATAGATCAAAATATCATCCAAATAAACAATCACACTCCTACCGATCAACGGCCTCAGGATGTCGTTAATGAAATTTTGAAAGAACGCTGGAGCATTTGTAAGGCCGAAAGGCATAACTAGACACTCAAAATGATCTTCCGGGGTATTAAAGGCTGTCTTAAATTCATCGCCTTCTTTAACCCGCAGCAAATTATATGCCCCACGGAGATCAATCTTAGAGAACCACTTGGCTCCAACTAATTGGTTAAACAAATATAGAATTAGCGGCAAGGGGTAAGGATTGCGCACAGTGATCTTATTAATCTCCCTGAAATCCAGACACGGCCTAAGACCCCCATCTTTTTTTTTTACAAAAAAGAACCCCACTGCCACAGGGGATTTAGAGGGTCTTATATGACCTGCAGCAAGACTAGTCTGCAGGTATTCCTTTAAGGCCTCCCTCTCGGGAATCGTCAGATTAAATAAACGACTCTTAGGGAGAGTAGCACTTGGGACGAACTCAATAGCGCAATCACGATCTCTGAGGTGGTAGATCTTGTGACTCCACTTCTGAAAATACTTTCCAGAATTCCTGAATGGCTTCAGGTAGCTCATTTTTCACAACAGCAGCAATGTGCACATCACAACATTTCCCATAACACTCCTGACCCCAGGATCTTATCATTCTTGATGACCAGTCCAGCACAGGATCGTGCATTTTTAACCAGGGTATCCCCAGGACAACTGGAAAAGGCAATTTATCAAGTACAAACAAATCTAAAGATTCCTGGTGTTCCATATTCACAGTGAGTGAAAACCCGGTGACCTTTCGCTAAACGCACCCATGCTCTAGAGGAGTGTTATCAATCGCCACTACAGGAAAATGGCATCATAAAGGTACAGAACAAATCTTATACTTGTCTAGAAATTGTTGATCAATCAAAGTAAGTGCAGAACCACAGTCCACCATCACTTGAAAATCAATCGAATGACCACGACAGGTAGAACTACCAGAAAAAGAAACTCCTGCCGACCGTAAAAATGCAATGCGAAAGGGAGGGTTATTCTGATTGACCTTTTTTTCTCTTTTCCTTGTTTATGCATCCTTGACATTGCTTAATAAAATGGTCAGCCTTACCACAAAAAAAGCATAGCCCCCCAGAGAATCTTCTCTGCCTTTCCTGGGAACGAGAGGACATCGCCCCAAGTTGCATTGGCTCCCCACAGTCAACAGGGCTCACCAGCAAAATCAAAACCTTCTCCTCATTCTGTCTACCTCTCAATCTTCTATCCACCCGGATAGCTAATTGCATGGATAGCTAATTGCATAGCAGCCTCAAGCGTAGCAGGTGCAAGATATGCAATGAGCAAATCTTTAACCCTGTCATTCAAACCTGCTAAAAACTGACTCTTGAGTAGTGGATCATTCCAGCTGACCTCTGCAGACCATCGTCTGAACTGGGTACAATATCTCTCAGTGTCGCCTGAACCATTTCAGCCACCTGAGTTCTGCCTCGGCTGTAGTAACCCGATCAGGACCATCATATAATACCCCCATAGCAAAAAAACGCTTCTACTGACATCAAACAAGGGTCATCCGGACGCAATGAAAATGCCCAAACTTGGGGCTCACCTCGCAATAACGACATAATAATCCCCACACTCTGCAATTCAGCCCCTGAAGACCTGAGTCTAAGCCGAAAATAAAGTTAACATGCATTTTTAAATAAAAAAATTCCTGCCGTTTACCAGAAAAACATTCAGGCAAACCCACCTTAGGTTCTTCAGAGCGGATTCCAGGGCAATTACTCATGTGCTGCTGTAAGCTGGCAACTTCCAATGTTAACCCTTGCAGACGCTGAGCAAGATCTTGAACGCTGTTCATATTGCAGAAATCCGGGAGTGTTTTTTTTTATATACTTCTTTCGGGCTGGAGAGACTGTTAGGGATCTGCAACACAGGACTAAGGTAGAAGGGGGAAAACTGACCCTGCACTATGACTAGGCTGAAACCCTACGATGGAGTGGGCGACCCATTCCTTGCGAATAGACCCACCGAAGATCCTAGGTTAATCTCAAGCGAAGACCTATAGATAAGGGGAAGGGGTTCCCTAAAAGAACTAAGGACTGACAACAAAAACGGGTCACCTCCTAATAGAAAACACAGAGAAGGCTGCAGAAACCAATAGAAAACAGAAACTAAGGCTAGCAGAACCAGAGGTACCAGCACTGCACAAATAACACACACAGAAGACAAAGCAAAGCACCGAGCTAGAGCTCAAGCAGATAAACACTGTTGTCCAGCAAGGACTGGGAGGCAGGTGCTGGCTAATAAAGGGTGATACAAACACCTGACCCAAGACAAACCCAGCACCGGAGGAAAAAGAACAGCAGCCAGAACTCCACAAGAAAATGGTGGATAGTCACAAACTAAACATTCTAACAATAGCAGATCGGCAATGACAACCACAGTGGTCTCCTGCAGACCCTGGGTTGTCATGCCAACCCATCGGTGCCTCTCGGTCATGTGGGTGGGATTAGTGATACGTTTCTGGCGTGGCCATGTTATATGCCGCTGTTGAAGATTGACAGTGGCATTTAACATGTTAACAGCCGCTGGTGGATTGCGATTCAGCTCATTAAATCAGCTGACATGTGCCGGACAACATGCGGGCTCAGCGCCGGAGCATTCATGGAATGCAGAGATACAACCTATATGTTTTTATACAGGTGCTTCCCACAAAATTAGAATATCATCAAAAAGTTAATTTATTTCAGTTCTTCAATACAAAAAGTGAAACTCATTCTATAGAGTCATTATACACAGAGTGATCTATTTCACGTGTTTATTTCTGGTAATGAAAACCCAAAAGTAATTATCTCAGGAAATTAGAATACTTTATAACACCAGGTTGAAAATGATTGTAAAACCCGAAATGTTGGCCTACTGAAATGTCTGTTCAGTAAATTCACTCAGTACTTGGTCGGGGCTTTTTTTGCATCAATTACTGCATCAATGCGGCGTGGCATGGAGGCGATCAGTCTGCACTGCTGAGGGGTTATGGAAGCCCAGGTTGCTTTTATAGCAGTCTTCAGCTCGTCTGCATTGTTGGGTCTGGTGTCTCTCATCTTCCTCTTGACAATGAACACACTGCTAGAGATAAATGGAATAGGCACAGCCACGCATGAAGTCCATGTTATGCAGGGGTTAAATGTCTTTTGGCATTAAATGTACATGCTCCATGGTACTGGGGTGCTCATCCATAGAAAAAGCCAATGACCAAGTCCATAATATGTAGTCAGAAAAGTGGCAGCACTCACTCTGCCTTTAAAAGCAATCCTTTATTCTGGAGTTACATAAAACAGCAGAGGCAAGAGGCAACTATGTGGACAGAACCTCAGGCCTTTTCGCGCAGGTGTGCTCTTCGACGGGTCCACAGTATCACTGGCCAGTCAAGCCCAGTGATACTGTTGTTTTTACACCAGGTGTTGGTACTTTTCGCAGTGTGGACAGGGGCCAAGTCCTGCTGGAGAATGACATTTCCATCTCCAAAAAGCTTGTCGGCAGAAGGAAGCATGAAGTGCTCTAAAATGTCCTGGTAGACGGCTGCGCTGACTTTGGTCTTGATAAAACATAGTGGACCTACACCAGCAGATGCCATGGCTCCCAAACCATCACTGATTGTGGAAACTTCACACTGGACCTCCAGCAGCTTGGATTGTGGCCTCTCCACTCTTCCTCCAGACTCTGGGACCTGGATTTCCAAATTAAATGAAAACTTTACTTTCATCTGAAAACAACATCTTGGACCACTGACAACAGTCCATTTCTTCTTCTCCTTGGCCCAGGTAAGACGCTTCTGGCGTTGTCTATTGGTCATGATGAGTGGCTGACACAAGGAATGTGACACTTGTAGCCCATGTCCTGGACACGTCTGTGTGTGGTGAAGCAATGACGCCAGCAGCAGTCCACTCCTTGTGAATCTCCCCATTATTGAATGGCCTTTTCTTAACAATCCTTTCCAGGCTGCGGTTATCCCAGTTGCTTGTGCACTTTTTTCTACCACACTTTTTCTTTCCACTCAACTTTCTATTAATATGCTTGGATACAGCACTGTGTGAGCAGCCAGCTTCTTTAGCAATGACATTTTGTGGCTTAGCCTCCTTGTAGAGTGTGTCAATGACTTCCTTCTGGACAGCTGTCAGGTCAGCAGTCTTCCCCATGATTGTGGAGCTACTGAAACAGATTAAGGGACCTGTGTAAATGCTTAGGAGCCTTTGCAGGTGTTTTTTTGTTAATCATTCTAATTTACTGAGATAATGACTTTTGGGTTTTCATTGGCTGTAAACCATAATCATCAACAATAACAGAAATAAACACGTGAAATAGATCACTCTGTAATGACTCTATAGAACATAGTTGTTTCACTTTTTGTATTGAAGAACTGAAATAAATTCATTTTTTCATGATATTCTAATTTTGTGAGAAGCACCTTTATATACTGTACATATCATATGTCTTGAAGGTGTTAAAGTGTAGTTGCTTTACTCCTACACTCATAAAGGCTTAGCACAAATGTACAAAGTAAAAAAAAAATTATAAGGAGGATGTGGAGACACGGGGGGTCGGCGGGCGCCCTGATCCGTTAGCCAGCTCTCCCTTTAACGAGGGCATAACACTACTCAGACAACACAAGATGAGGGTAAAATAGTGTGGCAATGCTTTATTGAACCACAAATTGAATTGAGTTTTCCCGAGCATGCTCGGGTGGTCTCCCAGTATTTGCAAGTGCTCAGACATTTAGTTTTTGTCGATGTAGCTGCATGATTTATGGCTGCTAGCCAGCCTGAGTACATGTGGGGGTTGCCTGGTTGTTAGGGAATCCCCACATGTATTCAGGCTGTCTAGCAGCCGTAAATCTTGCAGCTGCGTGGACAAAAACGAAATCTCCGAGCACTCACAAACACTCGGAGACCACCCGAGCATGCTCGGGAAAACCAGAGCAATTAGTATACTCGCTCATCACTAGAAGTCACCAAACTATCTAGCCTACACAATTAATAATTAGCATATCAGTAAACATCACAAGTCATCAAGGATAAGAGCACAATTTGTTATATGAATGTCATTATTACAGGTTTACGCAATTGTAACACCCCAGGTAGCCGGTTGTTACAGTGATGTTGCCTTCCCTTCGGGGAGGGTGAGGTCATACCTGGAGGCAAGGAGGATTCCCTTTACCAGGTAAAGCACCTACATGCAAAACATTCTGAATCCAGGCCAGAACGGGGAGCTCTGAACCCGGATTCAGGGGAGCTTTCCCAGATATATATATTCTGGTCTAGAGGAGGAGTTAGTGAGTTGATCCAGTGAGTTGGAGGTGAGAGGAGTGAGAGCAGAAAACAGGGCCCTGCAGCCACGTGTGTGCTGCAGCTCCAGGACGGAAGAGAACCAGAAGGGTTGCAGTGATAGTGAGCACTTGAGAGGAGACGCAAAGGAGAAGAAAGGAGCTTGGAGGGGAACTGTGACCAGGCACCCTCTGAGTTAAAGCGCTGAAACCGGGCACCGGGAGCCTGAGGCTGGACGATTCCTGGTCCATGCGGTTCTGGCTAGTGGACCAGGGCGAGCGCCGACCCCCCGTTTCTCCACAGTTATGTATCACAGAAACGTACCCAACACAACGGGATACTGTATGGGTGAGTAATTGAAGCCATAAAAAATTGTAAACGCTTTTTGGAAGTGTTTTATAACACTGGAAGGTAGTAGAAAAAACTTTAATACTCTATTGATGACAATATAGTCAATTTTTGCACCCAAAAATAAAATCTGGTCATATGCAGCACCTATACAGTGGGTACGGAAAGTATTCAGACCCATTTAAATGTTTCACTCTTTGTTTCATTGCAGCTATTTGGTAAATTAAAAAAAAAATCATTTTTTCTCATTAATGTATACTCTGCACCCCATCTTGACTGAAAAGAAAGAAAAACTGAAATATCACATGGTCATAAATATTCAGACCCTTTGCTCAGTATTGAGTAGAAGCACCTTTTAAGCTAGTACAGCATTGCGTCTTCTTGGGAATAATGTAACAAGTTTTTCACACCTGGATTTGAGGATCCTCTGCATTATTCCTTGCAGATCCTCTCCAGTTCCGTCAGGTTGGATGGTGAACGTTGGTGGACGCCATTTTCAGGTCTCTCCAGAGATGCTCCATTGGGTTTAGGTCAGGGCTCTGGCTGGGCCGGTCAAGAATGATCAAAGAGTTGTTCTGAAGCCACTCCTTTGTTATTTTAGCTGTGTGCTTAGGGTCATTGTCTTGTTGGAAGGTGTACTTTCGGCCAAGTCTGAGGTCCAGAGCACTCTGGAAGAGGTTTTCATCCAAGATATCTCTGTACTTGGCCACATTCATACTTCCTTCAATGACAACCAGTCGTCCTGTCCCTGCAGCTGATAAACACCCCATAGCATGATGCTGCCACCACCATGTTTCACTGTTGGTATTGTATTGGGCAGGTGATGAGCAGTGCCTGGTTTTCTCCACACATACCGCTTAGAATTATCACCAAAAAGGTCTATCTTCATCTCATCAGACCAGAGAATCTTATTTCTCATAGTCTGGGAGTTCTTCATATGTTTTTTAGCAAACTCTATGCGGGCTTTCATATGTTTTGCACCGAGGAGAGGCTTCCGTCGGGCCACTCTGCCAGAAAGACCCGACTGGTGGAGGGCTGCAGTGATAGTTGACTTTGTGGAACCTTCTCCCATCTCCCTACTGCATCTCTGGAGCTCAGCCACAGTGATCTTGGGGTTCTTCTTTTCCTCTCTCACCAAGGATCTTCTCCCACAATTGCTCAGTTTGGCTGGACGGCCAGGTCTTTTAACTTTTGCCATACTTCAAGGGGAGGCTAAAAGCTGGCACAACTGGATCGGTTCAGCTACATAGGAGCGATCATCAGATCGCTCCTATGCAGCTGAATTACAGGCTTGCTATGAGCGCCGACCACAGGGTGGCGCTCACAGCAAGGCGGCATCAACAACTATAGAGATCTCAAGGAGACCTCAGGTTGTCATGCCGACGCATCGCTGACCCCCGATCACATGACGGGGTCGGCGATGCGCGCATTTACGGCCTGATGGCCGGAAGCGGTAGTTAAATGCCGCTGTCAGGGTTTGACAGCGGCATTTAACTAGTTAATAGCGGCGGGTGAATCGCGATTCCACCTGCCGCTATTGCGCGCACATGTCAGCTGTACAAAAAAGCGACTTTGATGTGGGCTCAGCACCAGAGCCCACATTAAAGGGGGAGACACGACATGTGCAGTACTAGTACGGTGCATGTTGTGAAAGGGTAATGTGAAAAAAGGGAACTTTTTTGAATTTACCAAATGGCTGCAATGAAACAAGGAGTGAAAAATTTAAAGGGGTCTGAATACTTTGTGTACCCACTGTATGTAGCCAGGTAGGACAGATCTACGTCTACATGAGTAATAGAGTAGAGCGCATCAGACGTTTAGCTACTCCTGAACAGTGGCATCACATTTCCTTTGATCTAAACCCAGCTGACCGAGGAACAAGACTCACAGCTGCATCCAAGCTCATTGACATGTGGCTGACACCTCCAAGTATCTTATACGAGGATACCTACGATAACTATGTCAGCAACGCATATGAGCTGGTGGATCCAGAATCTGACAAGGAAATTAGACCAACTATTTCCACACACTACACTTCAAAGACATCAAGGCTGAAGTTGAAACCTCATCGTTTTGAACGCTTCTCAAGTTGGTCATCTGCTGTACTAGCCGTGGCTCATCTTACTCACATCACTCATTACTTTACCAAGGACAGGTCATCAGGGTGCTGCGGCTGGCACATGTGCAAGGGTCTTATCATCAAGGTTGTGCTCAGCGATGACAAAAAAACATGGTAGGTAGAAGTCAAGGTGACAAAGGGGGTTCATCTCGAATCTTCTTTCACCCAGTCACTACCAGTGCTACTTTTACCGAAAGAGGACATCACATTAACTGAACATTGTTGCTGGAGTCTGCCAAGGCAGGGAGCATACCCCAGCCATGTTAGGACATAAAACGCTCTGCGTGCAACCGGACTTGAACACTTCCCCGAGGATTAAACGTTACCATTGGATTGTTGGGTTGGTGGAAGAGTTGGCTTGTTGCAGCTTCACCATCCCGAAGATGGGTTCTCTATTGAACTCATATTCATTTTTTATTTCTTATTGAAGGACTATGCGTCATCGCTCAAGGATGGACTTGAATTGTTGTATTATTGTTCCATATTTTCTTCTCTCACCTCTTTTCATGTTCCATGTCGGTGTTGGACAGCAAGGACTCGTCACGTAATACAGAGATATTGTGAAATCTGAAGATTTCAGATAGGGAGTGATGGCTAAAGACTTAGAGACTCATACTGCTTTGAAGAATCAGAATACACGGTGCTTGGATGTGCTCGGTGCTCAGTTACCGTTCCAGTATCATGGTGCTCGGATGTGCTCGGTGCTCGGCTATCACTCCAGTTTCACGGTGCTCGGATGTGCTCGGTGCTCGGTTATCACTCCAGTATCACGATGCTCGGATGTGCTCGGTGCTTGGCTATCACTCCAGTATCACGGTGCATGGATGTGATCGGTGCTCAGCTATCACTCCAGTATCACGGTGCTCGGATGTGCTCGGTGCTCGGCTATCACTCCAGTATCACGGTGCTCGGATGTGCTCAGTGCCCAGCTATCACTCCAGTATCACGGTGCTTGGATGTGATCGAATATCACTCGAATGTCACGATGCTCAGATGTTCCAGTATCATGGTGCTCGGATGTGCTCGGTGCTCGGCTATCACTCCAGTTTCACGGTGCTCGGATGTGCTCGGTGCTCGGTTATCACTCCAGTATCACGGTGCTCAGATGTGCTCGGTGCTTGGCTATCACTCCAGTATCACGGTGCATGGATGTGATCGGTGCTCAGCTATCACTCCAGTATCACGGTGCTCGGATGTGCTCGGTGCTCGGCTATCACTCCAGTATCACGGTGCTCGGATGTGCTCAGTGCCCAGCTATCACTCCAGTATCACGGTGCTTGGATGTGATCGAATATCACTCGAATGTCACGATGCTCAGATGTTCCAGTATCATGGTGCTCGGATGTGCTCGGCTATCACTCCAGTTTCACGGTGCTCGGATGTGCTCGGTGCTCGGTTATCACTCCAGTATCACGGTGCTCGGATGTGCTCGGTGCTTGGCTATCACTCCAGTATCACGGTGCTCGGATGTGCTCGGTGCTTGGCTATCACTCCAGTATCACGGTGCATGGATGTGATCGGTGCTCAGCTATCACTCCAGTATCACGGTGCATGGATGTGATCGGTGCTCAGCTATCACTCCAGTATCACGGTGCTCGGATGTGCTCGGTGCTCGGCTATCACTCCAGTATCACGGTGCTCGGATGTGCTCAGTGCCCAGCTATCACTCCAGTATCACGGTGCTTGGATGTGATCGAATATCACTCGAATGTCACGATGCTCAGATGTTCCAGTATCATGGTGCTCGGATGTGCTCGGCTATCACTCCAGTTTCACGGTGCTCGGATGTGCTCGGTGCTCGGTTATCACTCCAGTATCACGGTGCTCGGATGTGCTCGGTGCTTGGCTATCACTCCAGTATCACGGTGCTCGGATGTGCTCGGTGCTTGGCTATCACTCCAGTATCACGGTGCATGGATGTGATCGGTGCTCAGCTATCACTCCAGTATCACGGTGCTCGGATGTGCTCGGTGCTCGGCTATCACTCCAGTTTCACGGTGCTCGGATGTGCTCGGTGCTCGGTTATCACTCCAGTATCACGGTGCTCAGATGTGCTCGGTGCTTGGCTATCACTCCAGTATCACGGTGCTCGGATGTGCTCGGTGCTTGGCTATCACTCCAGTATCACGGTGCATGGATGTGATCGGTGCTCAGCTATCACTCCAGTATCACGGTGCTCGGATGTGCTCGGTGCTCGGCTATCACTCCAGTTTCACGGTGCTCGGATGTGCTCGGTGCTCGGTTATCACTCCAGTATCACGGTGCTCAGATGTGCTCGGTGCTTGGCTATCACTCCAGTATCACGGTGCATGGATGTGATTGGTGCTCAGCTATTACTCCAGTATCACGGTGCTCGGGTGTGCTCGGTGCTCGGCTATCACTCCAGTATCACGGTGCTCGGATGTGCTCGGTGCTCGGCTATCACTCCAGTATCACGGTGCTCGGATGTGATCGAATATCACTCGAATGTCACGATGCTCAGATGTGCTCGGCACTCGACCAGCATTGTCTGCTGCTTGGAAATTGGTGCTTGTTACACAGCCAATAAGCACGCAGGGATTCCTGTGAGTCGCTGTAATGCTGTAGCCATCTTGGCTGTTGCATTACTATGATTGGCTGGCCTTCTGACATCATCAGGCACATGAGCTACTGTCAGGAAATAGGAACAAGTTCTTATTACTTCAATTACACATACAGTGCTCTCAGCTGCAGTTTCCTCTGCCTGCCAGCCACTCTTCCTCCCTCCCCCCTGCTATATAGCTGTATTGTGAGACCAGCATGCCAGCAACATTCACTGAGGAATTTTTATGGCTTGGAGCAGGGAAAGCCAGTCTTCTGTCTAAACCCCTCATCCCCCTCCCACCTGATACCAGCTATAACTGGTACTGCATCTTTCAGACCGTATGGGACTCCTTTGTTCTTGAAAAATTATGTATAATGCCACCGATCAGGGATAGAGATATAAAGGTTACATATTCCGAATGTCCACCGAGAAATCTATAACTCACTGAAATCACTAGGATCTAAACCCAATGAAATGCAAGGAACGGATTTCTCCATAAGTGGGCATAAAAGAACCCCCATGAAGTGGTGAGCATCATGATCATTGTGTCGCTCTTCTAGGAAGTTCATACAGCAAGTATGTATAGAAATGGCTTGTCATAACTCTAAGAAAGGGGAGTATTCAGCCTCTGAGTGAGGTAACCAAAGGGGGAGTGCCTTGGTTTGGGGCACAGAGATAAATGAGTGAGACATCAGTCTTCGCTAGTCTTTTGTCTAGGGTCTAGCTGCGAGACCCATCTGTAATGCATTTTGATGTGTCGCCCTTCCCCCGATTAACCTGGTCTGCTATGAGATGAAATGAGATAAGGAACTGTAAGTGTTATTTTCAACATTAATCCCATTTTATTTGTAATTTTGTACTGTACATACGATACTTGTCTTCGCTTATAATATCCTTTTACCCTTCTGTAAACCCTGCCTACCTTTTTGGAGTAAAATATATAAAATTACTAGCTTTGTTTCTCCTTCCTCTATAACGTACTGTCACGTCCTCTGAAATGACTTACGCTACTAATTTGGGTTGGCTCTGAATCCATTATTAATTAAGGAATCGGAGCTGGTGGCAGCAGATTTGTCCTGTGCATTTGGGAGACCTTGTAGCGACGGACGGCATTGATAAACATTGTTACCGCCTGAGAGGGAGTAGTTATATCGCCCTCACTGCAGGGTGCCCTTTAGCCAGTACAAAGTAAGGCAGCCTTTCTGGCGACAAGTTATCCTAGGTGCAGTACCCTGTCTGTTTTCCAGCAAACAAGACTGAGTTATGAACTCAAGACTATTCTGACCAATATAAATAGACTAAACCAGCATAGTCAACTCCTATATAAAACTTAACTTTTAATTTAAATAATATTGAAAAGACAATTGGCAACAAAAATAAAGTGTTGTGTACCCTCAGATAGAGGCACTTATCACACAGAGAGGTCTAACCTGCCACTGCAGGAGACTTTAAAGAACCTGGATTGCTTCCCCTGAAGAACCCCCTGAACAGGGGAGGAAACGCGTTGGGAAGAATAATACATATCACCCAGGGAGGCTATATTTATCATGGGCATCATGAAACAGATTCACACCTGGGTACGGCCCTTGTCAGGGCGGGAGCCTCCTACAGTGGGCACGACAGGGAAGTTAGACCCCAAGAATTCTCCCCCCCTGTGTTCTCTCAGTATTTCGGTCTCACTAATCTAGGTCCAACCTTGGAAACCAGGAATCAACAATTGGGTGAGACTATACCATTTTAATACGTGCACTGGTGTTTATGAGCACTTTATTTTTGTTGCCAATTGTCTTTTAAATATTATTTCAATTAAAAGTTAAGTTTTATATAGGAGCTGACTATGCTGGTTTAGCAGTACCCTGTCTGACCTGATGGTAAGAGGGGTGCCAGAGAGATGCATTTCCAAACCGGAACTGGGAAGTGGGATATAGGTAAATCCCCTTCAGAAAGAACTGAGCAACTAATCAAACCTGGTTCATAGCAAATAGATAATGGCTGCACTCAATTTTACTGTGCTAAAGCAAGGAAATGTGCGATACATGAAATGTGAATAGCATACTGGCTTGTGAAATCTATGAAAAAACACATGAGATGCTTAGCACAAGATTTGGCCAAAAGTTGTGAGCCCATCCACCAAACGTCAAGGTAATCTCAGATCGGATGGGTCCCTGAGCTGACTGCCTAGTGTGAACACTTACCTATGGCTAATAACATGGTAAAGCCTGCATTTATAGGAAGCTCAGAACCAACTGTGTATGGATGTAATTAAAATCACAGCATGGTGAAGGGCGGGGCGTTAAAGTCAGAAAAAATAGTACATAGTAAATATAGGAAAACTGACTGAACAGCAATCCCGTCTGAACTGGAGCATAACCAAAAAAAGTCTTACATAGCAAATAGATAAGATACATACATTTCATGTATCGCACATTTCCTTGCCTTAGCACAGTAAACTTGAGTGCAGCCATTATCTATTTGCTATGTAAGACTTTTTTGGGTATGCACCAGTTCAGACTAGATGGCTGTTCTGTCAGTTTTCTTATATTTACTATGTATTATTTTTCAGGCTTGAACGCCTCGCCCTTCACCATGCTGTGATTTTAATTACATCCATACACAGTTGGTTCTGAGCTTCCTATAAATGCAGGCTTTACCATGTTATTAACCATAGGTAAGTGTTCACACTAGGCAGACAGCTCAGGGACCCATCCGATCTGAGATTACCTTGACGTTTGGTGGATGGGCTCACAATTTTTGGCCAAATCTTGTGCTAAGCATCTCGTGTGTTTTTTCATAGATTTCACAAGCCATTATGCTGTTCACATTTCATGTATTGCACATTTCCTTGCTTTAGCACAGTAAAATTGAGTGCAGCCATTATCTATTTGCTATGTAAGACTTTTTTTGGTTATGCACCAGTTCAGACTGGATTGCTGTTCAGTCAGTTTTCCTATATTTACAATCCCGGTTCATTACATATGAGGCTGGAGTCACACACAACGTATAAAGAATCTGTCCGATTTTGTCTGCTGAGAATCGCACAAATGTTCTCCGTATGGTGCTCAGTATGTCGTCTCTGTGCAATGCCAGGGTGCGGTTTTTTCTCAATAACTCTCCGTGTGTCATCCGTAAGGTGAGATTTTCTCACACACTTGTAAAATGAGCAAATAATGGCTGAGCCTTCCCTGTCACCTGCCCAATGCCTGAGGATTCACAAGTCACACTGATGGTCCGTGTGCTGAGCGATTTTTTCTCTCCCCCATAGACTTGCATTGGTGTTTCTCAGCTGAGATCCGCAGACAATCTCAGCATGCTGCTACTTCACTCGCAAGCGTAATACGGACGAGAAAAAACAGATGATGGGAGCTGCCCCAGAGATTATCATTGGCCGAGTTATATGTGATTTTATATGGCACAGCAGTCGTCCGTATTACAGACTAGTGTGACCCCGGCCTAAGTGTGAGTGGCGGGGATGATAAAGGTATCCTCCCTGGAACCCTGACATACTGTTGGCAGAGCGGTGGGATAATAGACCATTAGTAATTGGGTTTGAGCAGGGCCGGACTGGGACTAAAATTCAGCCCTGGCGTTTGAAGTCACACAGGCCCACTTGTCACATGGTGACTGTATAATATCTCTGTACACTTGTAGGCTACAAGAAGTCAGGGGAGTGTAACACGACTATATAACATATAATTACAGCTGTATCCAGCATTACAGCTCAGCCCCCATAGAATGTAATACAGCACAACCCCCATAGAATGTAATGCAGCACAGCCCCCATAGACTATAATACAGCACAGCCCCCATAGACTATAATACAGCACAGCCCCCATAGAATGTAATACAGCACAGCCCCCATAGAATGTAATACAGCACAGCCCCCATAGAATGTAATGCAGCACAGCCCCCATAGACTATAATACAGCACAGCCCCCATAGAATGTAATGCAGCACAGCCCCCATAGAATGTAATACAGCTAGCCCCCATAGACTATAATACAGCACAGCCCCATAGAATGTAATGCTGCACAGCCCCCATAGAATGTAATACAGCACAACCCCCATAGAATGTAATGCAGCACAGCCCCCATAGACTATAATACAGCACAGCCCCCATAGACTATAATACAGCACAGCCCCCATAGAATGTAATACAGCACAGCCCCCATAGAATGTAATACAGCACAGCCCCCATAGAATGTAATGCAGCACAGCCCCCATAGACTATAATACAGCACAGCCCCCATAGAATGTAATGCAGCACAGCCCCCATAGAATGTAATACAGCTAGCCCCCATAGACTATAATACAGCACAGCCCCATAGAATGTAATGCAGCACAGCCCCCATAGAATGTAATGCAGCACAGCCCCCATAGACTATAATACAGCACAGCCCCCATAGAATGTAATACAGCACAGCCCCCATAGAATGTAATACAGCACAGCCCCCATAGAATGTAATGCAGCACAGCCCCCATAGACTATAATACAGCACAGCCCCATAGAATGTAATGCTGCACAGCCCCCATAGAATGTAATGCAGCACAGCCCCCATAGAATGTGATACAGCACAGCCCCCATAGAATGTAATACAGCACAGCCCCCATAGAATGTAATACAGCACAGCCCCATAGAATGTAATGCTGCACAGCCCACATAGAATGTAATACAGCACAGCCCCCGTAGAATGTAATACAGCACAGCCCCATAGAATGCAATGCAGCACAGCCCCCATAGACTATAATACAGCACAGCCCCCATAGAATGTAATGCAGCACAGCCCCCATAGAATGTAATACAGCTAGCCCCCATAGACTATAATACAGCACAGCCCCATAGAATGTAATGCTGCACAGCCCCCATAGAATGTAATGCAGCACAGCCCCCATAGAATGTGATACAGCACAGCCCCCATAGAATGTAATACAGCACAGCCCCCATAGAATGTAATACAGCACAGCCCCATAGAATGTAATGCTGCACAGCCCACATAGAATGTAATACAGCACAGCCCCCGTAGAATGTAATACAGCACAGCCCCATAGAATGTAATGCTGCACAGCCCCCATAGAATGTAATGCAGCACAGCCCCATAGAATGTAATACAGCACAGCCCCCATAGAATGTAATACAGCACAGCCCCATAGAATGTAATACAGCACAGCCCCCATAGAATGTAATACAGCACAGCCCTATAGAATGTAATGCTGCACAGCCCCCATAGAATGTGATACAGCACAGCCCCTATAGAATGTAATACAGCACAGCCCCCATAGAATGTAATGCAGCACAGCCCCCATAGAATGTAATACAACACAGCCTCCATAGAGTATAATACAGCTCAGTCCCCATAGAATGTAATACAGCACAGCCCCATAGACTATAATACAGCACAGCCCCCATAGACTATAATACAGCACAGCCCCCATAGAATGTAATACAGCACAGCCCCCATAGAATGTAATACAGCACAGCCCCCATAGACTATAATACAGCACAGCCCCCATAGACTATAATACAGCACAGCCCCCATAGAATGTAATACAGCACAGCCCCCATAGAATGTAATACAGCACAGCCCCCATAGAATGTAATACAGCACAGCCCCCATAGAATGTAATGCAGCACAGCCCCCATAGACTATAATACAGCACAGCCCCCATAGAATGTAATGCAGCACAGCCCCCATAGAATGTAATACAGCTAGCCCCCATAGACTATAATACAGCACAGCCCCATAGAATGTAATGCTGCACAGCCCCCATAGAATGTAATGCAGCACAGCCCCCATAGAATGTAATACAGCACAGCCCCCATAGAATGTAATACAGCACAGCCCCCATAGAATGTAATACAGCACAGCCCCATAGAATGTAATGCTGCACAGCCCCCATAGAATGTAATACAGCACAGCCCCCATAGAATGTAATACAGCACAGCCCCATAGAATGTAATGCTGCACAGCCCCCATAGAATGTAATGCAGCACAGCCCCCATAGAATGTAATACAGCACAGCCCCCATAGAATGTAATACAGCACAGCCCCATAGAATGTAATGCTACACAGCCCACATAGAATGTAATACAGCACAGCCCCATAGAATGTAATGCTGCACAGCCCCCATAGAATGTAATACAGCACAGCCCCCATAGAATGTAATGCAGCACAGCCCCCATAGAATGTAATACAGCACAGCCCCATAGAATGTAATACAGCCAGCCCCCATAGACTATAATACAGCACAGCCCCATAGAATGTAATGCTGCACAGCCCACATAGAATGTAATACAGCACAGCCCCCATAGAATGTAATACACCACAACCCCATAGAATGTAATGCTGCACAGCCCCCATAGAATGTAATGCAGCACAGCCCCCATAGAATGTAATACAGCACAGCCCCATAGAATGCAATACAGCCAGCCCCCATAGAATGTAATACAGCACAGCCCCCATAGAATGTAATGCAGCACAGCCCCCATAGACTATAATACAGCACAGCCCCATAGAATGTAATGCTGCACAGCCACATAGAATGTAATACAGCACAGCCCCCATAGAATGTAATACAGCACAGCCCCCATAGAATGTAATACAGCACAGCCCCCATAGAATGTAATACAGCACAGCCCCATAGAATGTAATACAGCCAGCCCCCATAGACTATAATACAGCACAGCCCCATAGAATGTAATGCTGCACAGCCCCCATAGAATGTAATGCAGCACAGCCCCATAGACTATGATACAGCACAGCCCCATAGAATGTAATGCAGCACAGCCCCCATAGAATGTAATACAGCACAGCCCCATAGAATGTAATACAGCCAGCCCCCATAGACTATAATACAGCACAGCCCCATAGAATGTAATGCTGCACAGCCCACAAAGAATGTAATGCAGCACAGCCCCCATAGAATGTAATACAGCACAGCCCCCATAGAATGTAATACACCACAACCCCATAGAATGTAATGCTGCACAGCCCCCATAGAATGTAATGCAGCACAGCCCCCATAGAATGTAATACAGCACAGCCCCATAGAATGCAATACAGCCAGCCCCCATAGAATGTAATACAGCACAGCCCCCATAGAATGTAATGCTGCACAGCCCCCATAGACTATAATACAGCACAGCCCCATAGAATGTAATGCTGCACAGCCACATAGAATGTAATACAGCACAGCCCCCATAGAATGTAATACAGCACAGCCCCCATAGAATGTAATACAGCACAGCCCCATAGAATGTAATGCTGCACAGCCCCCATAGAATGTAATGCAGCACAGCCCCCATAGAATGTAATACAGCACAGCCCCCATAGAATGTAATACAGCACAGCCCCATAGAATGTAATACAGCCAGCCCCCATAGACTATAATACAGCACAGCCCCATAGAATGTAATGCTGCACAGCCCCCATAGAATGTAATGCAGCACAGCCCCATAGACTATAATACAGCACAGCCCCCATAGAATGTAATACAGCACAGCCCCCATAGAATGTAATACAGCACAGCCCCATAGAATGTAATGCAGCACAGCCCCATAGAATGTAATACAGCACAGCCCCCATAGAATTTAATGCAGCACAGCCCCCATAGAATGTAATACAGCACAGCCCCATAGAATGTAATGCTGCACAGCCCCCATAGAATGTAATGCAGCACAGCCCCCATAGAATGTAATACAGCACAGCCCCCATAGAATGTAATACAGCACAGCCCCCATAGAATGTAATACAGCACAGCCCCCATAGAATGTAATACAGCACAGCCCCATAGAATGTAATGCTGCACAGCCCCCATAGAATGTAATGCAGCACAGCCCCATAGAATGTAATACAGCACAGCCCCCATAGAATGTAATACAGCACAGCCCCCATAGAATGTAATACAGCACAGCCCCATAGAATGTAATGCTGCACAGCCCCCATAGAATGTAATGCAGCACAGCCCCCATAGAATGTAATGCAGCACAGCCTCCATAGAATGTAATACAGCACAGCCCCCATAGAATGTAATACAGCCAGCCCCCATAGACTGTAATACAGCACAGCCCCATAGAATGTAATGCAGCACAGCCCCCATAGAATGTAATGCAGCACAGCCCCCATAGAATGTAATGCAGCACAGCCCCCATAGAATGTAATGCAGCACAGCCCCCATAGAATGTAATACAGCCAGCCCCCATAGAATGTAATGCAGCACAGCCCCCATAGAATGGAATGCAGCCAGCCCCCATAGAATGTAATGCAGCCAGCCCCCATAGAATGTAATACAGCCAGCCCCCATAGACTATAATACAGCACAGCCCCATAGAATGTAATGCTGCACAGCCCCCATAGAATGTAATGCAGCACAGCCCCCATAGAATGTAATGCAGCCAGCCCCATAGAATATAATGCAGCAGAGGCCCATAGAATGGAATGCAGCCAGCCCCATAGAATGTAATGCTGCACAGCCCCCATAGAATGTAATGCAGCACAGCCCCCATGGAATGTAATGCAGCACAGCCCCCATAGAATGTAATACAGCACAGCCCCCATAGAATGTAATACAGCCAGCCCCCATAGACTATAATACAGCACAGCCCCATAGAATGTAATGCTGCACAGCCCCCATAGAATGTAATGCAGCACAGCCCCCATAGAATGTAATACAGCCAGCCCCCATAGAATGTAATGCAGCACAGCCCCCATAGAATGTAATGCAGCACAGCCCCCATAGAATGTAATGCAGCCAGCCCCCATAGAATGTAATACAGCCAGCCCCCATAGACTATAATACAGCACAGCCCCATAGAATGTAATGCTGCACAGCCCCCATAGAATGTAATGCAGCACAGTCCCCATAGAATGTAATGCAGCACAGCCCCCATAGAATGTAATACAGCACAGCCCCCATAGAATGTAATACAGCCAGCCCCCATAGACTATAATACAGCACAGCCCCATAGAATGTAATGCTGCACAGCCCCCATAGAATGTAATGCAGCACAGCCCCCATAGAATGTAATGCAGCACAGCCCCCATAGAATGTAATGCAGCCAGCCACCATAGAATGTAATGCAGCCAGCCACCATACAATATAATGCAGCCAGCCCCATAGACTATAATACAGCACAGCCCCATAGAATGTAATGCAGCACAGCCCCTATACAATATAATGCAGCACAGCCCCATAGAATGTAATGCAGCACAGCCCCATAGAATGTAGTGCAGCACAGCCCCCATACAATATAATGCAGCACAGGCCCATAGAGAATGGAATGCAGCACAGGCCAATAGAATATAATGCAGCACAGGCCCATAGAATATAATGCAGCACAAGCCCATAGAATATAATGCAGCACAGCCCCATAGAATATAATGCAGCACAGCCCCATAGAATATAATGCAGCACAGCCCCATAGAATGTAATGCAGCACAGGCCCATAGAATATAATGCAGCACAGGCCCATAGAATGGAATGCAGCACAGGCCCATAGAATGGAATGCAGCACAGGCCCATAGAATACAATGCAGCACAGGCCGATAGAATATAATGCAGCACAGGCCCATAGAATGTAATGCTGCACAGCCCCCATAGAATGTAATGCAGCACAGCCCCCATAGAATGTAATGCAGCACAGCCCCCATAGAATGTAATACAGCACAGCCCCCATAGAATGTAATACAGCCAGCCCCCATAGACTATAATACAGCACAGCCCCATAGAATGTAATGCAGCACAGCCCCCATAGAATGTAATGCAGCACAGCCCCCATAGAATGTAATGCAGCACAGCCCCCATAGAATGTAATGCAGCACAGCCCCCATAGAATGTAATACAGCCAGCCCCCATAGAATGTAATGCAGCACAGCCCCCATAGAATGGAATGCAGCCAGCCCCCATAGAATGTAATGCAGCCAGCCCCCATAGAATGTAATACAGCCAGCCCCCATAGACTATAATACAGCACAGCCCCATAGAATGTAATGCTGCACAGCCCCCATAGAATGTAATGCAGCACAGCCCCCATAGAATGTAATACAGCACAGCCCCCATAGAATGTAATACAGCACAGCCCCCATAGACTATAATACAGCACAGCCCCATAGAATGTAATGCTGCACAGCCCCCATAGAATGTAATGCAGCACAGCCCCCATAGAATGTAATGCAGCCAGCCCAATAGAATATAATGCAGCAGAGGCCCATAGAATGGAATGCAGCCAGCCCCATAGAATGTAATGCTGCACAGCCCCCATAGAATGTAATGCAGCACAGCCCCCATAGAATGTAATGCAGCACAGCCCCCATAGAATGTAATACAGCACAGCCCCCATAGAATGTAATACAGCCAGCCCCCATAGACTATAATACAGCACAGCCCCATAGAATGTAATGCTGCACAGCCCCCATAGAATGTAATGCAGCACAGCCCCCATATAATGTAATACAGCCAGCCCCCATAGAATGTAATGCAGCACAGCCCCCATAGAATGTAATGCAGCACAGCCCCCATAGAATGTAATGCAGCCAGCCCCCATAGACTATAATACAGCACAGCCCCATAGAATGTAATGCTGCACAGCCCCCATAGAATGTAATGCAGCACAGTCCCCATAGAATGTAATGTGTTATGACCCCAGTGGACAGGGTCTCAGAGGAACGTGTAAGTCTGCAAGATACAAAAATCCAGCTCATAGGGCTGTGGTAACTGGGTTGACCAAATAGCTACTCCTAACGCCAACACTAGAAGTAGCCGGGGATCATGCCTACGGTGATCGCTAGATGACTCGCGCCAGCCGGAGAATCTAACTACCCCTAGGAGAAGAAAACAAAGACCTCTCTTGCCTCCAGAGAAAGGGACCCCAAAGCAAGATACAAGCCCCCCACAAATAATAACGGTGAGGTAAGAGGAAATGACAAACACAGAAATGAACCAGGTTCAGCAAAGAGAGGCCAGCTTACTAATAGCAGAATATAGCAAGATAACTTATCTGGTCAACAAAAACCCTATAAAAATCCACGCTGGAGATTCAAGAACCCCCGAACCGTCTAACGGTCCGGGGGGAGAACACCAGCCCCCTAGAGCTTCCAGCAAAGGTCAGGATACAGATAGGAACAAGCTGGACAAAAATACCAAACAAAACAAAAGCAAAAAGCAAAGAAGCAGACTTAGCTTGAAAAACAGGAACCAGGATCAGAGGACAAGAGCACAACAGATTAGCTCTGATTTCAACGATGCCAGGCATTGAACTGAAGGTCCAGGGAGCTTATATAGCAACGCCCCTGAACTAACGGCCCAGGTGAGGATATAGGAAAAGACAGACGCTCCAGAGTCAAATCACTAATGACCACTAGAGGGAGCAAAAAGCAAAATCACAACAGTACCCCCCCCTTAGTGAGGGGTCACCGAACCCTCACCACGACCACCAGGGCGATCAGGATGAGCGGCGTGAAAGGCACGAACTAAATCGGCCGCATGAACATCAGAGGCGACCACCCAGGAATTATCTTCCTGACCATAGCCCTTCCACTTGACCAGGTACTGAAGCCTCCGCCTGGAGAGACGAGAATCCAAGATCTTCTCCACCACGTACTCCAACTCGCCCTCAACCAACACCGGAGCAGGAGGCTCAGCAGAAGGAACCACAGGCACAACGTACCGCCGCAACAAGGACCTATGAAACACGTTGTGGATAGCAAACGACACAGGTAGATCCAGGCGAAAGGATACAGGATTAAGAATTTCCAATATCTTGTAAGGACCAATAAAACGAGGTTTAAATTTGGGAGAGGAAACCTTCATAGGAACAAAGCGGGAAGAAAGCCACACCAAATCCCCAACACGTAGTCGGGGACCCACACCGCGGCGGCGGTTGGCAAAGCGCTGAGCCCTCTCCTGTGACAACTTCAAGTTGTCCACCACAAGATTCCAGATCCGCTGCAACCTATCCACCACAGAATCCACCCCAGGGCAGTCAGAAGGTTCCACATGACCCGAAGAAAAACGAGGGTGGAAACCAGAGTTGCAGAAAAACGGCGAAACCAAGGTGGCGGAACTAGCCCGATTATTAAGGGCAAACTCAGCTAACGGCAAGAAGGTCACCCAATCGTCCTGATCAGCAGAGACAAAACACCTCAAATAAGCCTCCAAAGTCTGATTAGTTCGCTCCGTCTGTCCATTAGTCTGAGGATGGAAAGCAGACGAAAACGTCAAGTCAATGCCCATCCTACTACAAAAGGATCGCCAGAATCTGGAAACGAACTGGGATCCTCTGTCTGACACAATATTCTCAGGGATGCCGTGCAAACGAACCACGTTCTGGAAAAACACAGGAACCAGATCGGAAGAGGAAGGCAGTTTAGGCAAAGGAACCAAATGGACCATCTTGGAGAAGCGATCACATATCACCCAGATAACAGACATGCCCTGAGACACCGGAAGATCAGAAATGAAATCCATGGAGATATGTGTCCAAGGTCTCTTAGGGACAGGCAAGGGCAAGAGCAACCCGCTGGCACGAGAACAGCAAGGCTTAGCTCGAGCACAAGTCCCACAGGACTGTACAAATGACCGCACATCCCTAGACAAGGAAGGCCACCAAAAGGATCTGGCCACCAGATCTCTGGTGCCAAAAATTCCTGGGTGACCTGCCAACACCGAGGAATGAACCTCGGAAATGACTCTGCTGGTCCACTTATCAGGCACAAACAGTCTGTCAGGTGGACAAGAATCAGGCCTATCAGCCTGAAATCTCTGCAACACACGTCGCAGATCAGGAGAAATAGCTGACAAGATAATACCATCCTTAAGAATACCAACAGGTTCAGCGACTCCAGGAGCATCAGGCACAAAGCTCCTGGAAAGAGCATCGGCCTTCACATTCTTTGAACCTGGTAAATACGAGACAACAAAGTCAAATCGGGAGAAAAACAATGACCAGCGGGCCTGTCTAGGATTCAGGCGTTTAGCAGACTCGAGATACATCAGATTTTTGTGATCAGTCAAGACCACCACACGATGCTTAGCACCCTCGAGCCAATGACGCCACTCCTCAAATGCCCATTTCATGGCCAACAACTCCCGATTGCCCACATCATAATTTCGCTCCGCAGGCGAAAACTTCCTAGAGAAAAAGGCGCAAGGTCTCATAACAGAGCAACCAGGGCCTCTCTGCGACAAAACGGCCCCTGCTCCAATCTCTGAAGCATCCACCTCAACTTGAAAGGGAAGCGAGACATCAGGCTGGCACAAAACAGGCGCCGAAGTAAACCGACGTTTCAACTCCTGGAAAGCCTCCACGGCAGCAGGAGCCCAATTAACCACATCGGAGCCCTTCTTGGTCATATCCGTCAAAGGTTTCACAATGCTAGAAAAGTTAGCGATAAAACGACGGTAGAAGTTAGCGAAACCCAAGAACGTCTGAAGACTCTTAACTGACGAGGGCTGAGTCCAATCAAGAATAGCTCGGACCTTGACTGGGTCCATCTCCACAGCAGAAGGGGAAAAAATGAACCCCAAAAAGGGAACCTTCTGTACACCAAAAAGACACTTTGAGCCCTTGACAAACAAAGAATTTTCACGCAAAATTTTAAAGACCATCCTGACCTGCTCCACATGCGAGTCCCAATTATCAGAAAAAACCAGAATATCATCCAGATAAACGATCAGAAATTTATCCAGATAGTTCCGGAAAATGTCATGCATAAAGGACTGAAAAACTGAAAGGGCATTAGAGAGCCCAAAAGGCATCACCAAGTACTCAAAATGACCTTCGGGCGTATTGAATGCGGTTTTCCATTCATCCCCTTGCTTAATGCGCACAAGGTTGTACGCACCACGAAGGTCTATCTTGGTGAACCACTTGGCACCTTTAATCCGGGCAAACAAGTCAGACAACAGCGGCAAAGGATACTGAAATTTGACAGTGATCTTATTTAAAAGCCGATAGTCAATACAAGGCCTCAAAGATCCGTCCTTTTTAGCCACAAAAAAGAATCCCGCACCAAGAGGGGAAGAAGACGGACGGATGTGTCCTTTCTCCAGAGACTCCTTGATATATGAACGCATAGCGGTATGTTCAGGTATCGACAGATTAAACAGTCTTCCCTTAGGAAATTTACTGCCTGGAATCAAATCTATTGCACAGTCACATTCCCTATGAGGAGGCAATGCACTGGACCTGGACTCGCTAAAGACATCCTGATAATCAGAGAAGTACTCCGGAACTTCCGAAGGCGTAGAAGAAGCAATAGACACAGGCAGGGAATCCTCATGAATACCACGACAGCCCCAACTAGACACTGACATAGCCTTCCAGTCAAGGACTGGATTATGGGTCTGTAACCATGGCAGCCCTAAAACAACCAAATCATGCATTTTATGTAGAACGAGAAAACGTATCACCTCGCGGTGTTCAGGAGTCATGCACATGGTAACCTGTGTCCAATACTGCGGTTTATTTTCTGCCAATGGCGTAGCATCAATACCCCTAAGAGGGATAGGATTTTCTAATGGTTCAAGAATAAAACCACAGCGCTTAGCAAATGAGAGATCCATAAGACTCAGGGCAGCACCTGAATCTACAAACGCCATGACAGGATAAGATGACAGCGAGCAAATCAAAGTTACAGACAGAATAAACTTAGGATGCAAATTACCAACGGTGACAGGACTAACAACCTTAGCTATACGTTTAGAGCATGCTGAGATAACATGTGTAGAATCACCACAGTAGTAGCACAAGCCATTCCGGCGTCTATGAATTTTCCGCTCATTTCTAGTCAGGATTCTATCACATTGCATCAAATCAGGTGTCCGTTCAGACAACACCATGAGGGAATTTGCGGTTTTTCTATCACATTGCATCACATCAGGTGTCTGTTCAGACAACAACATGAGGGAATTTGCGGTTTTGCGCTCCCGCAACCGCCGGTCAATTTGAATAGCCAGGGACATGGTATCATTCAGACCTGTGGGAATGGGAAAACCCACCATAACATTCTTAATGGCCTCAGAAAGGCCATTTCTAAAATTAGCGGCCAGTGCACACTCGTTCCAATGTGTCAGCACGGACCATTTCCGAAATTTTTGGCAATACACCTCAGCCTCGTCCTGGCCCTGAGACATAGCCAGCAAGGCTTTCTCTGCCTGAATCTCAAGATTGGGTTCCTCATAAAGTAAACCGAGCGCCAGAAAAAACGCATCAATATCAGCCAATGCCGGATCTCCTGGCGCCAGCGAGAAGGCCCAATCCTGAGGGTCACCCCGTAAGAATGAAATAACAATTTTTACTTGTTGAGCAGAGTCTCCAGACGAACAAGGTCTCAGGGACAAAAATAATTTACAATTATTCCTGAAATTCCTAAACTTAAATCGGTCTCCTGAAAACAGTTCAGGAATCGGAATCTTGGGTTCAGACCTAGGATTTCTGGTAACATAATCTTGTATACCCTGCACACGAGCGGCCAGCTGGTCCACACTTGTAATCAAGGTCTGGACATTCATGTCTGCAGCAAGCTTAAGCCACTCTGAGGTAAAGGGGAAAAGAAAAAAAAAAAAAAAAAATGAGAGAGGGAAAAAAAAACTCAAAATTTTCTCTCTTATAATCCCACTTCTGCAATGCATTAAACATTTAATACTGGCCTGGCATACTGTTATGACCCCAGTGGACAGGGTCTCAGAGGAACGTGTAAGTCTGCAAGATACAAAAATCCAGCTCATAGGGCTGTGGTAACTGGGTTGACCAAATAGCTACTCCTAACGCCAACACTAGAAGTAGCCGGGGATCATGCCTACGGTGATCGCTAGATGACTCGCGCCAGCCGGAGAATCTAACTACCCCTAGGAGAAGAAAACAAAGACCTCTCTTGCCTCCAGAGAAAGGGACCCCAAAGCAAGATACAAGCCCCCCACAAATAATAACGGTGAGGTAAGAGGAAATGACAAACACAGAAATGAACCAGGTTCAGCAAAGAGAGGCCAGCTTACTAATAGCAGAATATAGCAAGATAACTTATCTGGTCAACAAAAACCCTATAAAAATCCACGCTGGAGATTCAAGAACCCCCGAACCGTCTAACGGTCCGGGGGAAGAACACCAGCCCCCTAGAGCTTCCAGCAAAGGTCAGGATACAGATAGGAACAAGCTGGACAAAAATACCAAACAAAACAAAAGCAAAAAGCAAAGAAGCAGACTTAGCTTGAAAAACAGGAACCAGGATCAGAGGACAAGAGCACAACAGATTAGCTCTGATTTCAACGATGCCAGGCATTGAACTGAAGGTCCAGGGAGCTTATATAGCAACGCCCCTGAACTAACGGCCCAGGTGAGGATATAGGAAAAGACAGACGCTCCAGAGTCAAATCACTAATGACCACTAGAGGGAGCAAAAAGCAAAATCACAACAGTAATGCAGCACAGCCCCCATAGAATGTAATACAGCACAGCCCCCATAGAATGTAATACAGCCAGCCCCCATAGACTATAATACAGCACAGCCCCATAGAATGTAATGCTGCACAGCCCCCATAGAATGTAATGCAGCACAGCCCCCATAGAATGTAATGCAGCACAGCCCCCATAGAATGTAATGCAGCCAGCCACCATACAATATAATGCAGCCAGCCCCATAGACTATAATACAGCACAGCCCCATAGAATGTAATGAAGCACAGCCCCCATACAATATAATGCAGCACAGCCCCATAGAATGTAATGCAGCACAGCCCCATAGAATGTAATGCAGCACAGCCCCCATACAATATAATGCAGCACAGGCCCATAGAATGGAATGCAGCACAGGCCAATAGAATATAATGCAGCACAGGCCCATAGAATATAATGCAGCACAGGCCCATAGAATATAATGCAGCACAGCCCCATAGAATATAATGCAGCACAGCCCCATAGAATATAATGCAGCACAGCCCCATAGAATGTAATGCAGCACAGGCCCATAGAATATAATGCAGCACAGGCCCATAGAATGGAATGCAGCACAGGCCCATAGAATGGAATGCAGCACAGGCCCATAGAATACAATGCAGCACAGGCCCATAGAATATAATGCAGCACAGGCCCATAGAATATAATGCAGCACAGGCCCATAGAATGGAATGCAGCACAGGCCCATAGAATGGAATGCAGCACAGGCCCATAGAATGGAATGCAGCACAGCCCCATAGAATATAATGCAGCAGAGGCCCATAGAATGGAATGCAGCCAGCCCCATAGAATATAATGCAGCAGAGGCCCATAGAATTGAATGCAGCCAGCCCCATAGAATATAATGCAGCAGAGGCCCATAGAATGGAATGCAGCCAGCCCCATAGAATATAATGCAGCAGAGGCCCATAGAATGGAATGCAGCCAGCCCCATAGAATATAATGCAGCAGAGGCCCATAGAATGGAATGCAGCCAGCCCCATAGAATATAATGCAGCAGAGGCCCATAGAATGGAATGCAGCCAGCCCCATAGAATATAATGCAGCACAGGCCCATAGAATGGAATGCAGCACAGGCCCATAGAATGGAATGCAGCACAGGCCCATAGAATGGAATGCAGCACAGGCCCATAGAATACAATGCAGCACATGCCCATAGAATACAATGCAGCACAGGCCCATAGAATGGAATGCTGCACAGCCCCATAGAATATAATGCAGCACAGCCCCATAGAATATAATGCAGCACAGCCCCATATAATATAATGCAGCACAGGCCCATAGAATATAATGCAGCACAGGCCCATAGAATATAATGCAGCAGAGGCCCATAGAATGGAATGCAGCCAGCCCCATAGAATATAATGCAGCAGAGGCCCATAGAATGGAATGCAGCCAGCCCCATAGAATATAATGCAGCAGAGGCCCATAGAATGGAATGCAGCCAGCCCCATAGAATATAATGCAGCAGAGGCCCATAGAATGGAATGCAGCCAGCCCCATAGAATATAATGCAGCAGAGGCCCATAGAATGGAATGCTGCCAGCCCCATAGAATATAATGCAGCAGAGGCCCATAGAATGGAATGCAGCCAGCCCCATAGAATATAATGCAGCAGAGGCCCATAGAATGGAATGCAGCCAGCCCCATAGAATATAATGCAGCAGAGGCCCATAGAATGGAATGCAGCCAGCCCCATAGAATATAATGCAGCACAGGCCCATAGAATATAATGCAGCACAGGCCCATAGAATGGAATGCAGCACAGGCCCATAGAATGGAATGCAGCACAGGCCCATAGAATGGAATGCAGCACAGCCCCATAGAATATAATGCAGCAGAGGCCCATAGAATGGAATGCAGCCAGCCCCATAGAATATAATGCAGCAGAGGCCCATAGAATGGAATGCAGCACAGGCCCATAGAATGGAATGCAGCACAGGCCCATAGAATACAATGCAGCACAGGCCCATAGAATATAATGCAGCACAGCCCCATAGAATATAATGCAGCACAGCCCCATAGAATATAATGCAGCACAGGCCCATAGAATATAATGCAGCACAGCCCCATAGAATGGAATGCAGCACAGCACCATAGAATGGAATGCAGCACAGGCCCATAGAATGGAATGCAGCCAGCCCCATAGAATGGAATGCAGCACAGGCCCATAGAATGGAATGCAGCCAGCCCCATAGAATATAATGCAGCAGAGGCCCGTAGAATGGAATGCAGCCAGCCCCATAGAATATAATGCAGCAGAGGCCCATAGAATGGAATGCAGCCAGCCCCATAGAATATAATGCAGCACAGGCCCATAGAATATAATGCAGCACAGGCCCATAGAATATAATGCAGCACAGGCCCATAGAATGGAATGCAGCACAGCCCCATAGAATGGAATGCAGCACAGGCCCATAGAATGGAATGCAGCCAGCCCCATAGAATATAATGCAGCAGAGGCCCATAGAATGGAATGCAGCCAGCCCCATAGAATATAATGCAGCAGAGGCCCATAGAATGGAATGCAGCCAGCCCCATAGAATATAATGCAGCAGAGGCCCATAGAATGGAATGCAGCACAGGCCCATAGAATGGAATGCAGCACAGGCCCATAGAATACAATGCAGCACAGGCCCATAGAATATAATGCAGCACAGCCCCATAGAATACAATGCAGCACAGCCCCATAGAATATAATGCAGCACAGGCCCATAGAATATAATGCAGCACATGCCCATAGAATGGAATGCAGCACAGGCCCATAGAATATAATGCAGCAGAGGCCCATAGAATGGAATGCAGCCAGCCCCATAGAATATAATGCAGCAGAGGCCCATAGAATGGAATGCAGCCAGCCCCATAGAATATAATGCAGCACAGGCCCATAGAATACAATGCAGCAGAGGCCCATAGAATGGAATGCAGCACAGGCCCATAGAATATAATGCAGCACAGCCCCATAGAATATAATGCAGCACAGGCCCATAGAATATAATGCAGCACAGCCCCATAGAATATAATGCAGCACAGCCCCATAGAATGTAATGCAGCACAGGCCCATAGAATATAATGCAGCACAGCCCCATAGAATATAATGCAGCACAGGCCCATAGAATATAATGCAGCACAGCCCCATAGAATATAATGCAGCACAGCCCCATAGAATGTAATGCAGCACAGGCTCATAGAATATAATGCAGCACAGGCCCATAGAATATAATGCAGCACAGGCCCATAGAATGGAATGCAGCCAGCCCCATAGAATATAATGCAGCAGAGGCCCATAGAATGGAATGCAGCCAGCCCCATAGAATATAATGCAGCAGAGGCCCATAGAATGGAATGCAGCCAGCCCCATAGAATATAATGCAGCAGAGGCCCATAGAATGGAATGCAGCCAGCCCCATAGAATATAATGCAGCAGAGGCCCATAGAATGGAATGCAGCACAGGCCCATAGAATGGAATGCAGCACAGGCCCATAGAATACAATGCAGCACAGCCCCATAGAATATAATGCAGCACAGCCCCATAGAATATAATGCAGCACAGCCCCATAGAATATAATGCAGCACAGCCCCATAGAATATAATGCAGCACAGACCCATAGAATATAATGCAGCACAGGCCCATAGAATATAATGCAGCAGAGGCCCATAGAATGGAATGCAGCCAGCCCCATAGAATATAATGCAGCAGAGGCCCATAAAATGGAATGCAGCCAGCCCCATAGAATATAATGCAGCAGAGGCCCATAGAATGGAATGCAGCCAGCCTCATAGAATATAATGCAGCAGAGGCCCATAGAATGGAATGCAGCCAGCCCCATAGAATATAATGCAGCAGAGGCCCATAGAATGGAATGCTGCCAGCCCCATAGAATATAATGCAGCAGAGGCCCATAGAATGGAATGCAGCCAGCCCCATAGAATATAATGCAGCAGTGGCCCATAGAATGGAATGCAGCCAGCCCCATAGAATATAATGCAGCAGAGGCCCATAGAATGGAATGCAGCCAGCCCCATAGAATATAATGCAGCAGAGGCCCATAGAATGGAATGCAGCCAGCCCCATAGAACATAATGCAGCAGAGGCCCATAGAATGGAATGCAGCCAGCCCCATATAATATAATGCAGCAGAGGCCCATAGAATGGAATGCAGCCAGCCCCATAGAATATAATGCAGCAGAGGCCCATAGAATGGAATGCAGCCAGCCCCATAGAATATAATGCAGCAGAGCCCCATAGAATGGAATGCAGCCAGCCCCATAGAATATAATGCAGCACAGGCCCATAGAATATAATGCAGCACAGGCCCATAGAATGGAATGCAGCACAGGCCCATAGAATGGAATGCAGCACAGGCCCATAGAATGGAATGCAGCACAGCCCCATAGAATATAATGCAGCAGAGGCCCATAGAATGGAATGCAGCCAGCCCCATAGAATATAATGCAGCAGTGGCCCATAGAATGGAATGCAGCACAGGCCCATAGAATGGAATGCAGCACAGGCCCATAGAATGGAATGCAGCACTGTCATGAATCCCAATGGCTAGGGATAGCAAGGGACAAGCAAAGTAATACAAAATATCGGACGAGCTCTAGGGTGATGGAACCTGGGCTGACCGCTGCCCTACGCCTGACAAACGCAACTAGAGATAGCCAGGGAGCGTGCCTACGTTGGTTCTAGACGCCACGCACCAGCCTAAGAGCTAACTAGTACTGCAGAGAAAATAAAGACCTCACTTGCCTCCAGAGAAATGAACCCCAAAAGGTATAGTTGCCCCCCACATGTATTGACGGTGAAATGAGAGGAAGGCACACACATAGAGATGATATATATAGGTTCAGCAAATTGAGGCCCGCTGTAAACTAGAAAGCAGAACGATACAAAAGGGGTCTGAGCGGTCAGCAAAAAACCCTAATCAAAAAACCATCCTGAGATTACAAGAACCCATGTGCCAACTCATGGCACATGGGGAGAACCTCAGTCCACTAGAGCTACCAGCTAGCATAGAGACATAATAAGCAAGCTGGACAAAAAAACCAACAACTGAAAATCAGCACTTAGCTTATCCTGAAAGATCTGGGAGCAGGTAGGCAGGAACCAAACAGAGCACATCTGAATACATTGATAGCCGGCAAGGGAATGACAGAAAGGCCAGGTAAAATAGGAAACACCCAGCCTCTGATGGACAGGTGGAAACCAAAGGCCGCAACCCACCAAAGTCACCCAGTACCAGCAGTAACCACCAGAGGGAGCCCACAAACAGAATCCACAACAGTACCCCCCCCTTGAGGAGGGGTCACCGAACCCTCACGAGAACCCCCAGGGCGATCAGGGTGAGCTCTATGGAAGGCGCGGACCAAATCAGTCGCATGAACATCGGAGGCGACCACCCAGGAATTATCCTCCTGACCATAACCCTTCCACTTAACCAAATACTGGAGTTTGCGTCTGGAAACACGAGAATCCAAGATCTTCTCAACAACATACTCCAATTCTCCCTCCACCAGCACCGGAGCAGGAGGCTCAACCGAAGGAACAACGGGCACCTCATACCTCCGCAACAACGACCGATGGAACACATTATGAATAGCAAACGATGCTGGGAGATCCAAACGAAAAGATACAGGGTTAAGAATCTCCGAGATCCTATAAGGACCGATGAACCGAGGCTTGAACTTAGGAGAAGAGACCTTCATAGGGACAAAACGAGAAGACAACCACACCAAATCCCCAACAAGAAGTCGGGGACCCACGCGGCGACGGCGATTAGCAAACTGCTGAGTCTTCTCCTGAGATAACTTCAAATTGTCCACCACCTGGTTCCAAATCTGATGCAGCCTGTCCACCACCACGTCCACTCCAGGACAATCCGAAGACTCCACCTGACCAGAGGAAAAACGAGGATGAAACCCCGAATTACAAAAAAAAGGAGAGACCAACGTGGCAGAACTAGCCCGATTATTAAGAGCAAATTCGGCCAGTGGCAAAAAAGCAACCCAGTCATCTTGATCAGCAGAAACAAAACACCTCAAATAAGTTTCCAAGGTCTGATTAGTTCGCTCCGTCTGGCCATTCGTCTGAGGATGGAATGCAGACGAGAAAGACAAATCAATGCCCATCTTGGCACAAAACGTCTGCCAAAATCTAGACACAAACTGGGATCCCCTGTCAGAAACGATATTCTCCGGAATCCCATGCAAACGAACCACGTTCTGAAAAAATAAAGGGACCAACTCAGAGGAGGAAGGCAACTTAGGCAAGGGCACCAAATGAACCATCTTAGAAAAGCGGTCACACACAACACAGATAACGGACATTTTCTGTGAAACCGGGAGATCAGAAATAAAATCCATGGAAATGTGCGTCCAAGGCCTCTTCGGGATGGGCAAGGATAACAACAACCCACTGGCCCGAGAACAGCAAGGCTTAGCTCGAGCACACACTTCACAAGACTGCACAAAGGTACGCACATCCCTAGACAAGGAAGGCCACCAAAAAGACCTGGCCACCAAGTCTCTAGTACCAAATATTCCAGGATGACCAGCCAACACAGAAGAATGGACCTCGGAGATGACTCTACTGGTCCAATCATCCGGAACAAACAGTCTTTCTGGTGGACAACGATCCGGTTTATCCACCTGAAACTCCTGCAATGCACGTCGCAAGTCTGGGGATACGGCGGACAATATTACCCCATCCCTAAGGATACCAGTAGGCCCAGAGTCTCCAGGAGAGTCAGGCACAAAACTCCTGGAAAGAGCATCTGCCTTCACATTCTTTGAACCTGGCAGGTATGAAACCACGAAATTGAAACGAGAAAAAAACAACGACCAACGAGCCTGTCTAGGATTCAAACGCCTGGCAGACTCAAGGTAAATGAGATTCTTGTGATCAGTCAAGACCACCACACGATGTTTAGCACCCTCAAGCCAATGACGCCACTCCTCAAATGCCCACTTCATGGCCAAAAGCTCCCGATTACCCACATCATAATTGCGCTCGGCGGGCGAGAATTTTCTAGAGAAGAATGCACATGGCTTCATCACCGAGCCATTAGAACTTCTCTGTGACAAAACCGCCCCCGCTCCAATCTCGGAAGCATCAACCTCAACCTGAAAAGGAAGTGAAACATCTGGTTGACACAACACAGGAGCAGAAGAAAACCGGCGCTTAAGTTCCTGAAAGGCCTCCACGGCCGCAGGAGACCAATCAGCAACATCAGCACCCTTTTTAGTCAAATCAGTCAAAGGTTTAACAATACTGGAAAAATTAGCAATGAACCGACGATAAAAATTAGCAAACCCCAAGAACTTCTGAAGGCTCTTAACAGATGTAGGTTGTGTCCAGTCACAAATCGCCTGAACCTTGACGGGATCCATCTCAATAGTAGAAGGAGAAAAAATGTACCCCAAAAAAGAAATCTTCTGGACTCCGAAGAGACACTTTGAGCCCTTCACAAACAGAGAATTGGCCCGCAGAACCTGAAACACCTTCCTGACCTGTAGAACATGAGACTCCCAGTCATCAGAAAACACCAAAATATCATCCAAATACACAATCATAAACTTATCCAGATATTCACGGAAAATATTGTGCATAAAGGACTGAAAGACTGACGGAGCATTGGAGAGTCCAAAAGGCATTACCAAATACTCAAAATGGCCCTCAGGCGTATTAAATGCGGTTTTCCACTCATCACCCTGTTTTATCCGCACCAGATTATACGCACCGCGAAGATCTATCTTAGTGAACCACCTAGCCCCCTTAATGCGAGCAAACAAATCAGTCAATAATGGCAATGGATACTGATACTTGACTGTAATCTTATTCAGAAGGCGATAATCTATACAAGGCCTCAGGGAACCATCTTTTTTTGCCACAAAAAAAAAACCTGCTCCCAGAGGGGACGAAGATGGATGAATATGTCCCTTTTCCAAGGACTCCTTAATATAATTCCGCATAGCAGTGTGCTCTGGCAGTGACAGATTAAATAAACGACCCTTAGGGAACTTACTGCCAGGAATCAATTCTATAGCACAGTCACAATCTCTATGCGGAGGGAGCGAATTGAGCTTAGGCTCCTCAAAAACATCCCTATAGTCAGACAAAAACGCAGGGATCTCAGAAGGAGTAGATGAAGCGATTGAAATCGGAGGTGCATAATCATGAACCCCCTGACATCCCCAGCTTAACACAGACATTGTTTTCCAGTCCAGGACAGGATTATGAGTTTGTAACCATGGCAGACCAAGCACTAGTACATCATGTAAATTATACAGTACAAGGAAGCGAATCACCTCCTGATGAACGGGAGTCATGCGCATGGTCACTTGTGTCCAATACTGCGGTTTATTCATAGCCAATGGTGTAGAGTCAATTCCCTTCAGAGGAATAGGGACTTCCAGAGGCTCCAGACTAAAACCGCAGCGTTTAGCAAATGACCAATCCATAAGACTCAGGGCAGTGCCCGAATCCACATAGGCATCGACGGAAATGGAAGACAGTGAAAAAATCAGAGTCACAGACAAAATGAACTTAGACTGCAGAGTACTAATGGCAAAAGATTTATCAACCTTTTTTGTGCGTTTACAGCATGCTGATATAACATGAGCTGAATCACCACAATAAAAACACAATCCATTTTTCCGCCTATAATTTTGCCGTTCACTTCTGGACTGAATTCTATCACATTGCATAGTCTCAGGTGCCTGTTCAAAAGACACCGCCAACTGGTGCACGGGTTTGCGCTCCCGTAAACGCCGATCAATCTGAATGGCCATAGCCATCGACTCATTCAGACCTGTAGGCGTAGGGAACCCCACCATAATATCCTTAATGGCCTCGGAAAGACCATTTCTGAAGTTTGCAGCCAGGGCGCACTCATTCCACTGAGTAAGCACCGACCATTTCCGAAATTTTTGACAATATATTTCCGCTTCATCATACCCCTGAGAGAGGGCTAATAAAGCCTTTTCAGCCTGAATCTCCAGGTTGGGTTCCTCATAGAGCAATCCCAATGCCAGAAAAAACGCATCCACATTGAGCAATGCAGGATCCCCTGGTGCCAATGCAAATGCCCAATTCTGAGAGTCGCCTCGCAGGAAAGATATTACAATCTTGACCTGTTGAGCAGGGTCTCCAGAGGAGCGAGATTTTAAAGAAAGAAACAATTTACAATTGTTCCTGAAATTCAGGAAGGTAGATCTATCTCCAGAAAAGAACTCTGGAATAGGAATTCTAGGTTCAGACATGGGAGTGTGAACAACAAAATCCTGTATGTTTTGAACTTTTGCCGCGAGATTACTCAGGCTGGAAGCCAAACTCTGGATATCCATGTTAAACAGCTAATATCAGAGCCATTCAAGGGTTAAGAGGAGGTAAGAAGCAGCTAGACAGCAATTAAGGGCTAGGCAGCAAAACTCTGAAGGAAAAAAAAAAAAAAAATTTCCCTTAAACACTTCTTTTTCTCCTGCTTCAGCCCAAACAATTAACACTTTGTGGGCTGGCTATACTGTCATGAATCCCAATGGCTAGGGATAGCAAGGGACAAGCAAAGTAATACAAAATATCGGACGAGCTCTAGGGTGATGGAACCTGGGCTGACCGCTGCCCTACGCCTGACAAACGCAACTAGAGATAGCCAGGGAGCGTGCCTACGTTGGTTCTAGACGCCATGCACCAGCCTAAGAGCTAACTAGTACTGCAGAGAAAATAAAGACCTCACTTGCCTCCAGAGGAATGAACCCCAAAAGGTATAGTTGCCCCCCACATGTATTGACGGTGAAATGAGAGGAAGGCACACACATAGAGATGATATATATAGGTTCAGCAAATTGAGGCCCGCTGTAAACTAGAAAGCAGAACGATACAAAAGGGGTCTGAGCGGTCAGCAAAAAACCCTAATCAAAAAACCATCCTGAGATTACAAGAACCCATGTGCCAACTCATGGCACATGGGGAGAACCTCAGTCCACTAGAGCTACCAGCTAGCATAGAGACATAATAAGCAAGCTGGACAAAAAAACCAACAACTGAAAATCAGCACTTAGCTTATCCTGAAAGATCTGGGAGCAGGTAGGCAGGAACCAAACAGAGCACATCTGAATACATTGATAGCCGGCAAGGGAAATGACAGAAAGGCCAGGTAAAATAGGAAACACCCAGCCTCTGATGGACAGGTGTAAACCAAAGGCCGCAACCCACCAAACTCACCCAGTACCAGCAGTAACCACCAGAGGGAGCCCACAAACAGAATCCACAACAAGCACAGACCCATAGAATATAATGCAGCACAGCCCCATAGAATATAATGCAGCACAGCCCCATAGAATATAATGCAGCACAGGCCCATAGAATATAATGCAGCACAGCCCCAAAGAATGGAATGCAGCACAGCCCCATAGAATGGAATGCAGCACAGGCCCATAGAATGGAATGCAGCCAGCCCCATAGAATATAATGCAGCAGAGGCCCATAGAATGGAATGCAGCCAGCCCCATAGAATATAATGCAGCAGAGGCCCATAGAATGGAATGCAGCCAGCCCCATTGAATATAATGCAGCACAGGCCCATAGAATATAATGCAGCACAGGCCCATAGAATATAATGCAGCACAGGCCCATAGAATGGAATGCAGCACAGCCCCATAGAATGGAATGCAGCACAGGCTCATAGAATGGAATGCAGCCAGCCCCATAGAATATAATGCAGCAGAGGCCCATAGAATGGAATGCAGCCAGCCCCATAGAATATAATGCAGCAGAGGCCCATAGAATGGAATGCAGCCAGCCCCATAGAATATAATGCAGCACAGGCCCATAGAATGGAATGCAGCACAGGCCCATAGAATATAATGCAGCAGAGGCCCATAGAATGGAATGCAGCCAGCCCCATAGAATATAATGCAGCAGAGGCCCATAGAATGGAATGCAGCCAGCCCCATAGAATATAATGCAGTACAGGCCCATAGAATACAATGCAGCAGAGGCCCATAGAATGGAATGCAGCACAGGCCCATAGAATGGAATGCAGCACAGGCCCATAGAATATAATGCAGCACAGCCCCATAGAATATAATGCAGCACAGGCCCATAGAATATAATGCAGCACAGCCCCATAGAATATAATGCAGCACAGCCCCATAGAATGTAATGCAGCACAGGCCCATAGAATATAATGCAGCACAGGCCCATAGAATATAATGCAGCACAGGCCCATAGAATGGAATGCAGCCAGCCCCATAGAATATAATGCAGCAGAGGCCCATAGAATGGAATGCAGCCAGCCCCATAGAATATAATGCAGCAGAGGCCCATAGAATGGAATGCAGCCAGCCCCATAGAATATAATGCAGTACAGGCCCATAGAATACAATGCAGCAGAGGCCCATAGAATGGAATGCAGCACAGGCCCATAGAATATAATGCAGCACAGCCCCATAGAATATAATGCAGCACAGCCCCATAGAATGTAATGCAGCACAGGCCCATAGAATATAATGCAGCACAGGCCCATAGAATATAATGCAGCACAGGCCCATAGAATGGAATGCAGCCAGCCCCATAGAATATAATGCAGCAGAGGCCCATAGAATGGAATGCAGCCAGCCCCATAGAATATAATGCAGCAGAGGCCCATAGAATGGAATGCAGCCAGCCCCATAGAATATAATGCAGCAGAGGCCCATAGAATGGAATGCAGCCAGCCCCATAGAATATAATGCAGCAGAGGCCCATAGAATGGAATGCAGCCAGCCCCATAGAATATAATGCAGCAGAGGCCCATAGAATGGAATGCAGCGAGCCCCATAGAATATAATGCAGCAGAGGCCCATAGAATGGAATGCAGCCAGCCCCATAGAATATAATGCAGCAGAGGCCCATAGAATGGAATGCAGCCAGCCCCATAGAATATAATGCAGCAGAGGTCCATAGAATGGAATGCAGCCAGCCCCATAGAATATAATGCAGCAGAGGCCCATAGAATGGAATGCTGCCAGCCCCATAGAATATAATGCAGCAGAGGCCCATAGAATGGAATGCAGCGAGCCCCATAGAATATAATGCAGCAGAGGCCCATAGAATGGAATGCAGCGAGCCCCATAGAATATAATGCAGCAGAGGTCCATAGAATGGAATGCAGCCAGCCCCATAGAATATAATGCAGCAGAGGCCCATAGAATGGAATGCAGCCAGCCCCATAGAATATAATGCAGCAGAGGCCCATAGAATGGAATGCAGCCAGCCCCATAGAATATAATGCAGCAGAGGCCCATAGAATGGAATGCAGCCAGCCCCATAGAATATAATGCAGCAGAGGCCCATAGAATGGAATGCAGCGAGCCCCATAGAATATAATGCAGCAGAGGCCCATAGAATGGAATGCAGCCAGCCCCATAGAATATAATGCAGCAGAGGCCCATAGAATGGAATGCAGCCAGCCCCATAGAATATAATGCAGCAGAGGCCCATAGAATGGAATGCAGCCAGCCCCATAGAATATAATGCAGCAGAGGCCCATAGAATGGAATGCAGCCAGCCCCATAGAATATAATGCAGCAGAGGTCCATAGAATGGAATGCAGCCAGCCCCATAGAATATAATGCAGCAGAGGCCCATAGAATGGAATGCTGCCAGCCCCATAGAATATAATGCAGCAGAGGCCCATAGAATGGAATGCAGCGAGCCCCATAGAATATAATGCAGCAGAGGCCCATAGAATGGAATGCAGCGAGCCCCATAGAATATAATGCAGCAGAGGTCCATAGAATGGAATGCAGCCAGCCCCATAGAATATAATGCAACAGAGGCCCATAGAATGGAATGCAGCCAGCCCCATAGAATATAATGCAGCAGAGGCCCATAGAATGGAATGCAGCCAGCCCCATAGAATATAATGCAGCAGAGGCCCATAGAATGGAATGCAGCCAGCCCCATAGAATATAATGCAGCAGAGGCCCATAGAATGGAATGCAGCCAGCCCCATAGAATATAATGCAGCAGAGGCCCATAGAATGGAATGCAGCCAGCCCCATAGAATATAATGCAGCAGAGGCCCATAGAATGGAATGCAGCGAGCCCCATAGAATATAATGCAGCAGAGGCCCATAGAATGGAATGCAGCCAGCCCCATAGAATATAATGCAGCAGAGGCCCATAGAATGGAATGCAGCGAGCCCCATAGAATATAATGCAGCAGAGGCCCATAGAATGGAATGCAGCCAGCCCCATAGAATATAATGCAGCAGAGCCCCATAGAATGGAATGCAGCCAGCCCCATAGAATATAATGCAGCAGAGGCCCATAGAATGGAATGCAGCGAGCCCCATAGAATATAATGCAGCAGAGGTCCATAGAATGGAATGCAGCACAGGCCCATAGAATATAATGCAGCAGAGGCCCATAGAATGGAATGCAGCACAGCCCCCCCCCCCAATAGCTCCACAATCCAGTCATCACTCATTGATAAAAAAAACAACAAAAACACTCTACTCACCTTTCCTCCTGCCCCGCGCTGCTCTGGCTCTGGTCTCAGCAGTCGCAGTCTGCCCGCCCGGTCACACAGCAGGTGCGCGATGATATGACGTCATTGCGCACCCGCAGTGTCAGCGGCAGGTAGAGCGGGGAATGATGGGAGAGGAAGCGTCAGCAGACGCTCTCTCCTCCATCATTGCATTCAACTGTACCGGCGTCTATGACGCCGGTATAGTTGAATGCGGGGCCGGGAGTGCGCCGACAGCGGGGAGAGTGTGCCGACAGCGGCACACTCGAGTGGCCCACTACTGCCACCGGCCCTTCTGGCATTTGCCAGAACTGCCCGATGGCCAGTCCGGCCCTGGGTTTGAGCAATCATTCCTTTCACTAAAAACTTGCCCAGTTCTTGAGAGGACTCTGCGCAAAAACATTTTGGAGAACAAGCTCAGTGTTTACTAGTCCTGAGACAATAGTGTGTACTTGCGATTACCCCCTCCCTTTCTCTTTGTTTATCTATCCTATCTTTTATTTGGCAACCATGGCTATGCAGCGCCCCAGAGTCCTGGTCGTTGCAGTACTGATGCTCCGCCACTAAGGGGAGTGATGGTATGTCTGATGGCACTAAAGGAGTTTACCTCACCAGGTATCACAGTCACACAGGGCTGCCACTAGAAATTTCGGGGCCCCATACTGGCAAACTTTACGGGGCCCCCTTGAGACTCCGCCCAGGCTCCACCCCAGCCCCGCCTCCACGCTCCACCCCTCAAACTGTCCACAGTCCCACCGCTCTCTCTTGGAAAATCTCCACTTCTCACCTATCACACATTGACAGTTCCCATCACCAGATCACACATATAGCCGGCAGCTTTTGTTTTGGCCAAAAGATTTTTTAAGCCACCAAAATGACAAGGTAGACACTTTTGGCCAGGCCCAACTCTACTGTAACCTATTAAATATTTGTTAAAATATGCAATACAATTTAGGTATATTTTTATTTATTTTTCAATTTTTAAAATGACCTATAATACCACATACAAGGAACAAATACCACAGCACCATGACCAGACACCATATTACCACCACAGTGACCTATAATACTATCTACAAGGCACAAATACCACCACACCATGACCAGATGACATATTACCACCACAGTGATCGAATAATATCAAATACAAGGAACAAATACCACAACATCATGACCAGACCACATATTACCACCACATAGTGACTGAATACTACAATACTGATCAATGTCACGATATGGTATGAAATATAAGTTTAGTTTCCCTGCCTGTTAGCACCAGCTGAGGGATTTTTGCACTTCTGACCATGGTCCCCAAGAACACATGGCAGACCCTGGGCTCAAACCCCCCTCCCCCTTCCCATTACTTCAGGATTTAGCTTTCCTTCTCAGAGAGTGTGGGGGTTTTATGAGAGCCAAGGTATTTACGACCGGCATTTCCTGCCGTGTAAGCTCTTGTCCAGCTATAACTGGACTAGAAACTTCTAGAATCCATGAAAGTTCTTTGTTTGGTTTTTGTAAGATATTAGGCAAATCATTTAAGATGGGAACACAAAAATATATATTCTTACTTCCCCTCGGTGGAGCTATCCATCACTCTAAAGACGAATTTCTAACTCCATCTGGTAAAGAAGTAGGGATTTCTCGGTAAATATACATCCCAAATAGGACATATTTGATCTCCCTAGAATGCTAGCGATAACACGAGATGAATGCTGGTTTTGTTAGGACTATGACATGTTCGGTAGAGGAATTACAAGTCTTAGAAAATTTAGCTTACACTTAGTCAGATGGAAAAGGTAGGAGGGTCTGGGATAGCCAGCCCTTTTTGGTGATGTCACCAAGCTGAGCTATAACTGTTTTGGCTGGACTCCAGCAGGCAGTCTGTTGCTGGAAGAACATGGGAGTCTGATCTGAAGAGCTGTACCTCATGCATTGGGATTTTTGGGACCTCCGCCCACCAGCATGGTTTTTGCCTGATATGAACTGAGAACATGAGTTGTACCTTTTCTCATTTAATCCTTTTATTTTCATAATTACTTTGTACATATTTGCAATTGTCTCATTTGTAACACCTTTGTAAAATATACCTTTTATAAACACTGCCTGAAAATCATTTATGGGGTATAATATTTAATATACCAGATTCGTTCTTCCTGTTCTAAAACGTACCCTAAGTCTCTGAAGGGAATTACGCTACTGTTTTGGGTTAGCTTCGGACCCGTTTAATCGAAGCTGGTGGCGGCACTACCGTGTGCAGGCCTTTGGGTGACATTGCAGCGACTGCGGCATTGATAATTATTGTTCCTGCCTGAGTGGGAGTAGTTCATCGCGTCGCTGCAGCGTGCCCAATAGCCAGTACATAGCAGGCAGCCTTTCTGGCGACCAATTACCCTAGGTGCAGTACCTAATCTGACCTGACAGAAAGGGGGGCGCCAGAGAGCTGCAAGGTTTAAGTGGAACTGTAAGCGGGATATACACAAATCCCTGCAGTTTATGGTATATGGAAGAGCAGTGGGATACCTAGAATAAGCCACTGCTGTAAACAAGAGGTCAATAGCCTTGTGTGTGTTTTGTTTTTTTTTTTTCACATTGTGGCAGTGGAGGGATAACTAAGATAAGCCCCTGCACATGTGATAGCCGTCGGTTGGTCTAAAATCACCCCAATCCGTGGCATATTGGTGGCAGTGGTCAGGAATCCCTGGGGATTTTGTGACAAACTGCTGGCCGCGGCTAAGGGATCGTGACAATTGGTGGCAAGGTGGTGGGATATTAGAGCATTAGTGATTTGGTTTGAGCAATCATTTCTCTCACTAAAAACTTGCAGAAAGTTCTTGGGAGGACTCTGCGCAAATAAGTTTGGAGAACGAACTCAGTGTTTATTAGTTGTGAGACAATTGTGTACGGGTAATTATCCCCTCCCTTTCGCTTCGTTTTTCTATCCTATCTTTTATTTGGCAACCATGGTTGGCCTGGGAGAAGCCGTTTATGAACAGCAGACCAGAGACACCCTTGTTGCCTTATGCAAGTCACAGCACCTTGACTATGCAAGCAAAAACAAAAGCCAACTGGTCGCAGTCCTGATGCAATGGGAAGCCGCTCTAGACCACTCACAGAGCCCAGAGGCCGCAGAAGCCAGCACCAGCGAACATGGTGCTGCAGCAGAGGTCCAACCACTGAATGCTGGCCCTGTTAGCAATCCGGGCGAATTGGACCCCCACCTGCAGGCGCCCTTGAAAGAATTCCCCACTGACGACCATGAGGGACGTCGGCAGCTGATTCAGCAATACCGGCAGGAGGCCGAGGCCCGAGCCGAGCGAGAAGCCCAGCGAGAGGCAGAGAGAGCCGAGCGAGAGGCCCAGCGAGCCGAGCGAGAGGCCCAAGCGGAGCGGGAGTACCAGCTGCAGATGGCCCAACTGCAAATGCAGGGGACGTCCCAGTCCAGCCGTGAGCCCAGCAGCGCTCAGATACCGAAGCCCCGGCCTGACCACTTTCCTGTTATGGAAAAGGATTGGGACTTGGACACTTTTCTGCGGGCCTTTGAGAAAGCCTGCAGACAGTACCAGCTGCCTACACAAGAATGGGCACGATACCTGACACCAGGGCTGAGAGGCAAAGCTCTGGAGGCGTTTGCTGCACTCCCTCAAGAACAAGATGGTGACTACGAGGCTATCAAGCAGGCCCTCATAGCCAAGTACCAGCTTACACCCGAGGTGTACCGTAAGAAGTTCTGGACCCTCCAACGTGGCCCACACGACAGTTACAGTGATGTGGTGCATGGACTGGGGACCCACTTTGACCAGTGGAACCAAGGACTGTCAGTGACCACCTTTGCACAGCTGCGAGACCTGATGATCAAAGACCAGTTCTTCCATCTTTGCCCAGCTGAGGTGTGACAGTTCGTGATGGACAGAGAACCCAAAGACGTGACGAAAGCAGCACAGATTGCCGATGCCTATGAGGCCAACCGTAGATCGGAAGTGCGGAAGCCAGTCACCACCAGCTGGAGAGGGGGTAAGCCTGCAACCAACGCCAGTACCCCTGCCAGCCAACCCACCAGAGGTCCTGGCCCCGTGGCCAACAGCACCAGACCTACCCCCGAACTTTGCCAGTGTTACCACTGCCGGCAGCCTGGTTGGAGCGCCCCCACACCGCCGCAGGGCCGAGGGGTACCCGGAGCCGGGCCTCGGGGATCTCAGTCCTGGGGTTGTCACGGTGGCTAGACCCGGTCCGTGGCCCTGTCTGTCAGTGGGGGACGTCCGTTGCAAATAGGTGCTGTTAACGGTGGTATAGCGGTGCAGTTGTGGGGTGCAGGTCGCGGTAAATAACGAGGACACCAGGTTGCAGTCTCTTTACCTCTTTACTGGAGATCTCTCGGTCCTCAGTCCAGAATCCGGTCCACCAGGCTGCGCAAGTCCGGCCGGTTCAATGGCACCTCCAGAGTTCTCCTCACAAGTGGAAATCAGTGCCTTCCTTCTTAGCGCTTTGTGTTGTAGTCCTTCCCTGCTGTGCTTACGGAAAGTACCCCACAACTGTTGTGTCT